>NC_085046.1:82215656-82529974 GCF_963662255.1 Cinclus cinclus | reverse complement strand
CAGCAAAAAAAGCCAAAGGAAAAGACAATGTATCCAAGATTTCTAGACCTGGTTTTGAAACTTTTTCGGGGCTTAGTGTTGAATTTAACTGGTAGTGTTACCTATACTGTTAGACTGAAATTTATGCTTTATTTTCTCCTTATTGGGAGATAGCAAAAGTTTGAAAATTTTAACATCAGTGTTCATGTCAGCAGCCACTTCTAAACAGAGAGGCTGATGCTTCATGTCTACAATATTCTTCTTATAAAGTTACATTTTCCAAGGTGGAGTACTGAAATAATTCCTAGGTTATTTTATACAGATTTTACAGGAAATTAAAAGAAGTGAGCTCCATTTAAAAAATGGGTGTTAAAATATAACTTCAAGGATATTGTAAAAATCACTTTCAAGCCTTTTTTTGTAGTTACAGTGAACTCAATTTGTCGTAGTGGATTAAAAGACACTGTTTAAGAATAGAAGAAACCACTTGATCACCTACCAAAAGACAACAAATTCCACTCTGCTGCTCATGTGCAAAAATCTATAACACCCTTTACTGTAGCAAATTTTCTGCAAAGGCCCAAGCCTTGTGTCTAATTCACCAGGAGAAACAACACCCTTCCCTGGGTACAATTACTCCAGCTGCTAATTAATTTTTTCCTGTCTAGATTACAGCTATTTGCTTACTTTTTGCTTCATTTATTTTATTTCTCTCTTCTGCCCAAGAATTATGAAGGTAGAATTATACCTTAACAGAAAATATTCTCCGTGCATTAAAAAAATAGATAAATTAAGATCTTTTAGAAAACCACTTCTCTATCTTATTTTTTATAAACTACATTAAAGGAGCCCTGCTGGTGCCCTTATAAGGACTTCACTGCCAACCTCCAATATTAATTCTTCTCTGCTTGCTTTCTGAATTGTCAATTTCTCCCTAAAGTCATTCAGACTTAAAAATGTGGACAAAAAGTTTGTATTAGTATTGGAGTATCAGTCTCATCATTTTGAATGGATAGTCAAAATAACCTCTTTGTATCATTTTGCACATTAAGCTCAAATATAAATCACCTTGGCTGTCTTAAAATGCTTCTCCACTAGGATCAGCACATAACTCAGTGTTTTCCAGGATATAACTCCCCATTACACAGACATGCCTAGCATCTGACATCATTAAAATACCCTTTATTTGGAATGGATTCAGCTTTTCTGGTGATCTAACTCAATCCTTTGGACTGGTCTTACTTATCACCTTTCAGCAGTTGTCTTTTTTTTTTTCATAAGCAAGGTTATATTTACTTCAGAGTCACTTATGAAGATGATTAAAAGGCAGTTGAAACACAGCTGAAATTCACAAAAGCTCTTCATTTTGATGTTCCGCTATTAATGACTGCTTTTTTTTTTCAGCTGCAATTTTAGTAAATTAGTTTTTAGATGAGCTTTATGAGTACCGTATATTGTTGATCTCACTAATCCTAACAGGAGTAATGTCACATTTGGCCCAACATGGTTCAAAATGGCTAACACCTGGTGCTTCAGAGAAAGGGTTAAACAATGTTAAAAAGTAGTTATGCATCAACCTGCTTCCATACCCACACTTTCAGAGGCTAACTTATCCAAGAAGTTCAAAGGCATATAAGCTTTAATAGCACTTCTGTTGCTAGAGCTATTCATATTATACATCCATTGATAACCTTTGGCTTTTTGCAACATATTCCAACACTCTTAGTCTCTGCAACATTATATGGCAAGACATCCCAAATGTTATGTACTACAGTGTGCAAAAATGTAAAGAATCAATTTTGAATTTTCTGCAGTTTAGTTTCACTATACCTCAGGAGTTCCAGCTGTAGTTTACTGCCAGAGGGACTACATCCAAAGTTGGTATCTCCCGGAAGTTTCTAAGACAATAAATTCTACAAAATGAAATAATTTGGCTCTTCAGCAAAACATCTGAATATCTTAATTCAACAATATTGGTCCCTGAATGAGCCAGTGAGACTGCTCACTAGCTTATTACCTGCTTTTGCATATGTTCAGATTATTTTGTCATTTATCCATGGTTAGCTACTTAACTCTTGGACTTGCTCTTAGCTCTCCTGAATATTTCTGTATATATACTGCTTACTGTGGATTATGATAATTTTATTGGCCTCCATAGAGATGGTTACTCCATTTTCTCTAGGTTATTTGGCTTCAATAGTCTTGTCAAACAGTCATTGCATGCTCAGTCTAACCATTTATATGCATGCTCTCTGTACATCTAGAAAACAATAACTAACTATTGTGTGTTTCAACTGTATAGGAATTAATAATTCATGACCGTATTATAATATATGCGTGTACTATGTCTTCACACATTCATCCCTGACTCAAAAAGAAAATTTTTACTGTTGTCACAAAAAGGTGAGTTTTAATCTAAGGTTTTTTCATTAGAATAAAACTAAAAATTATGAGAAAACCATCCACAAATGAAACAGGTACTACAGTGTGTTTTGCATCTTTAAAATTACTAATTTTAAAACTGTACAATTAATTAATGGACTGATATTTACCTCTAACATTTGCATTTATAAATGTTCAAATAATTCTGAGTTTAATTTACATTATTTTTGTTGCTGATGTTAAGCAGCAGCCAAGCACTAGCTGCTCACCCATAGTCCCCCTCCTCCAGCAGGATGGGGAATAAAATAGGAAAAGAGAAAGTGAGAAAAATTGTGGGTCAGGATACAGGTAGTTTAAGCAGTAAAGGAAAAAGACAGAAAAAATAAACCAAAACTAACCAACCAACCAAACTAACTAACTAATTAAAAACCAAAATTTCCAACCCAGAAAATGCAAAGTCAATCACTCACCATCTCCCACAAGTGGACATGCTCAGCCACTGGTAGCATCAGCTACCTCCTCAAAAAAGTTTTTACTTCCAAGCATGGCACTCTGTGACACTGAATAACTCTCTGGTCAATTGAGTTCATTTGTCCAGGTGGTGTCCCCTCACACTCTCTTTCTCACCCTCAGCTTACTCACAGCATGGAAACGGGAAAAGAGAGAGCTATGGCACTGTAAATACTATTCAGTGGTAGCTGAAACACTGGTGTGTTATCAACACTGTTTCAGTCACAAATCCAAGACACAGCACCATAGAGGCTACTATGAAGAAGTTTAACTCCATTCCAATCAGACACAGTACACTAAGACAATGTTAAACATGACTTCAGAGAGATACTGTCATATTTTGCTGAAGTGCTGGTCAGCCTAAATTTCTGCAGTCTCAATTAAGAGACATACACACCGCTCTGCTATACCTCCTAGTCTGGGAGACATTAGACATCATTTTAGTTTCCGCATAATCCTGACACTTCAAGAGGTCAGCAGCAGTAAAGGATAGCCAACACCCCTGCTTGAGCTCAGATCTGTGCTTTGTGAAAGTATCTCTCTTGCCCAAATTCTTTTACAAATCAAATAGCTGCATCCTGTGATCTCTTCAATAATCCCAGCTGCCTGCTCTAGGGGATTTTGAAAATTCATTTGACTACTTTGACAACAGAAAGTTTGACTGCCTTTGAACCTGCTTTCAAAGACAAAGTTATACAAGTCAAACTATTGCCCATGGAGTATTCTGGTTAACTTTGACAATGATGGATACCTTTCATGACCATTCCCAAATCTCTTATTCCTACACTTCACAACTGTCTTTAATGATAAATGACAGTCATCAGCCATGAATGACAATTTTTCAGTACTCTCACCCCCAAAGAATCGGCATTATCATCACATATTTTTGCTAGAATTCATCAGGCTGAAAAAATAGAGTCTCTGATTACTCAATTCTTTATTAATGTAATAACCTGAACAAATACTATTTTATACATTTTGAGATGTAGGTAGGATATACTGTCTTCATTACTTTAGGAACTGTAAATCTTCTTCCTTAATGAAAATGCAATGTGGAGAAGACAGATTGTTATGATTTGAAGCTTGTTCAGATGTCCTAGCTGAGTCTTGAACAAATAAATCAACTGTTATAAAATAAGGGATATTAAAATCTGTTTTGAATAAAGTCTCATTCTCACCACTGACAGAAGTGGCAGTTCTATTGGCTTAGTGAGGTTGTTTTCATTTTATACATTTACATCTTCACTGATTTAAGTGGGACTGGAATATTCCAGCAAACAGAGCCTCTGGATAAAGTAATCTATTTAAGCTTGCATTTTGTGAGAAAAGGTCTCACGTTAGGCCACCATTATTGGCAATGATTACTTATTATTAGCAGACCCAATTGAATTTATGTTAGCAAATAAAGAAAGCTTGGCTGAAAATTACTTCTGTTACAGCAACATTAAAGGTCCACAGATCAGGACTTCACTGTGCCTGTACTTTACAGAAACAAAATGAAAAGTACTGTACATAGGTTGAAATTCTTGACATCTAACTAAAGAAAACTATAATCTAAATGTCAATCTTCAAATAGAAAGAAACATGGTAAGTACAGAAGCATGAAAATCTCAGAGCCAATGTGAAAACATTAATCAGCTTGATGGGCACTGACATTAGAGAACTTGAGTCTTGGATTTTGTAATGGCATCAACTTATGATCATTAGTGATGATTAGTGATTCTTCTTATAAAATAATTTTTACAGGAGAAAAATCTTCCTGAGTTTTGAGAAGTGTTCACAAGGACCTCCTCCCAGGCTTGCAGGGCAGAAAAAGAGAAACTAAGAAGGGTTTTTCTTTAAAGCAAGATGTAAAAGAACCTGAAATAACATGCCACTTAAGAAGACAAATGATCTTCCACTTCTAAGGGAACCAGCTTTTCTTTTTCTTTTGACTTGTACACAGATGAACATGAATGCACTTTTCTAATAGCTTAAAGATTATATATCTGTGGTATATGTCTGCAATATTTATCCATTTTCAGTATGGAACAAAGAGGATAATTAGCTTTCAGGGTCTGGTACAAAGCAGTAGGCCAATAACCCTGCAGTGAGAGAATGCTCACATGCACGTGTACACCAAAGGATGGGAAGATGACTGTGAAGTTATAGAGGTAAATCACAGAAGGCATATAAAAAGCTACTACCCAAGGCAGACACACAAAAAAGGAATTACCAGATGGTAGCAAGCAGTATTCTCCATTCCCTTGTGCATTCCTCAACTTTGGGAACTTTGTGCACACTTACATTTGCATTTTTGATCTTTATAAATCTAGTTGCTTCAGAAGGCATATCATTTTTTACTTACAGACTGATTCAGCACCATTTGTATGATCAAGGTGTGCTGCCCGTGGAACATAAGGCTTCTTCTCTGAGTCCTGCAGCAATTTCAGAAAAACCTTCCATGAAAGTAGAAAAAAGTAATTTATAAATGTTTATCATTTTATAAAACTATTATTTACAGATATTTTATATATGTCTCCTAAACCATCCAGACTCTCAGAAATTACTACTGACCTACTATAACCACCTTGCTAGAATATGACTATAAAATCAGTCAAGCTCTGCAGTGAAAACCTAGGGAATAAGGGAAATTACATAAATGTCCATAGATGCAAAAGCACCTATGCAAAATATTGCTGACCCATGTACACTACTACCTGCAAAGATTTTTCAATAGACTATCTGCACTTGATTGACTTTTTATGCTCCTAAACCATGATATGTGTTGGAACTCAGTTACTGCAGCTTTTTCCAAGGAAGCAGCTCAACTCTCTTCTGGTGCTCCAGCTGGAAATCTATGGACACAACTAGAACTCTTACCAAAGAGTTCTAGTCCTACTAGTATGTGGGTATAACTTCAGCAAAATCTAATGTACAAAACCCTACAGAAATGAGAAAATACAGATTCAAGGGAATTCACAACATCTAGGGACACTCAGGAAAAGTCCCTAGATATGTGCAGTATCTAGGACAATAACATTACTGAGAGACAGTTAGAGCACAAGGCAATCATCAGAGACCGTCAAGGACTGGGCAACAGTGTGTGTTTTGTAGCAAAACATTACTGTGCATAACCCAGATGGGGTAGAGATGATAGGATCCTGTTACCTAAAATTGCCATGAGAAAAACTGAAATTATTTTTTTATAAAAGCTACAATCTAAAAAAATGCACCAGATTGAAATGGAAAGGATTGAATTTTCTTAATTAGGGGAACACATGTGAGAAGGGACTTAAAATTATAAAAACTGAGCAGAATTCACCAATTTAATAATAATGAGGTCTATTTAAATTGTCTATACACTTTGCCAAGCAGATTTCTGTTCAGCCTACTATTTCTTGCTTAAACCTGTTTCACAGTTCTTTCCACATTAAGCCTTTTGAATTTCATAGACATGTATTCCGTTTATCTGTACCTCAGCCTTGAAAAAGCTTGGAATGACTTTCATAGTGAGCCTTTTTCACACACTCCCCACTTCTTGTAACCTCAAACTAAAAACACAATTAACACTTTCTTATCTTAACCTGAACTGCAATTTAAACTGTGATCTAAGAACCTCAGATAAAAAGATAAAAATTAGCAGAAAATTCAGGTACAATGAGCACCTCAGAGAGAAGAACAAGCAAATTTTGGTTTGTCTTGATGAAAGTTTTCTTTTGCTCTTTCCTCTCTGTTTGGGTTGAGCTACAAAACAGATTATCCCCACAGTGCAACTTTCAGAAATCATTAACAAACCATTTATTTCTTCCCACAAAAGAACCTGATATCAGCTATAACAAAATATTCCTTGCTTCCAAGGAGCTCATATAATAGACAATAAAAACCGGTCAATGTGAAGTACTTTATAGCTCTTAAAAGATATTTCTTGACTTTCTAAGGTCTGACTGTTACAAAATCATATTTTGCTTAGTCAATATAATTGCCGTTTAACAGTGGTTATTGATTGCATTTATTACCTGCCAGCTTTCAGGGAACAACTTTGGCCATTAACAACTGCAAGGCCAGGAATTTCTGGTCTGATATTTCTGTGAGACCCTGGAGGCAGATCCTGACAGTCTAAAGCCACATTCTAATTTGTTTTCTTGGACCTGCTTGCTGACGGCTCTGAACACCAATTCTGTCAAGCAAACCAAGCTAAACTATAACAACTGAATCACAGAATCATGGAATTTCCTGGGTTTGAAGGGACCTTTAAGATCATCTAGTTTCAAGCCCTCTGTCATGGACATCTTGCACTGGCCCAGGTTCCTCAGAACTCCATGCAGCCTAGTCTTGAACACTTCCAAGGATGGGACATCCACAGCTTCTCTGGACAACCAGATTCAGCGCCTCATCACCCTCACAAAATAGAATTTCTTCTTAACGTCTCATTTAAACCTACTCCCCCTTATCCTGTACTCCATGCTTGTGTAAGAATTCCCTCTCTGTCCCACAGGCTCCCTTCAGGTACTAGAAGGCCACAATCATGTCACCTCAAAGCCTTGTCCTCTTCCAGCTGAACAATCCTAACTCTCCCAGCCTTTCCTCCCAGGAGAGGTTCTCCATCTCTCTATTCACCTTGGTTACCTCCTATGGACTAACTCCAACAGGTCCCTGTCCCTTATGTTCTGGAACCCCAGAGCTGGATGCAGCCCTGCAGGTGGGGAGAGGAGAGGAGAGGAGAGGAGAGGAGAGGAGAGGAGAGGAGAGGAGAGGAGAGGAGAGGAGAGGAGAGGAGAGGAGAGGAGAGGAGAGGAGAGGAGAGGAGAGGAGAGGAGAGGAGAGGAGAGGAGAGGAGAGGAGAGGAGAGGAGAGGAGAGGAGAGGAGAGGAGAGGAGAGGAGAGGAGAGGAGAGGAGAGGAGAGGAGAGGAGAGGAGAGGAGAGGAGAGGAGAGGAGAGGAGAGGAGAGGAGAGGAGAGGAGAGGGGCAGAATCCCCTCCTTCTCTTGCTGCCCACAGTGCTTTGGATGCAGCCCAGGACACATTTGGCTTTCTGGGCAGTGAGTGCACATGGCTGGGTCCTCTCCAGACTCTCATCCGCCAGCACCTCCAAGTCCTTCTGAGCAGGGCTGCTCTGGATCTGTTCTTCCCCAGCCTGTGTTGCTATTTTGGGTAAACCTGACCCAGGTGCGGCACCTTGAACTTGGTCTTGTTAAACCTCATAAGATTCCCATGGGCCAAATTTTTGATCTTGTCTATCTCTCTCCAGATGGCATCCTATCCTTCAGGTGTGTCAACCACTTGGTGAAACCTCAAAGTAACTACACCTCAGTGGCTAGGACACTGCTTACACTACAAAAACTTGCCTGCATATGTTTACTTCAGTGTCAAAATAGCTGAAGACACATTTTCATATTTAAATCTCAATAAGTCACTGCAGAGAGGATGTAGCTATACCTTAAAAAAAAAATAAACAAACCCAACAAATACCTTTTTAATATATCCTATGCCTGTTGTAGCTTCATTGAAACATACTCTGACACAGCTATAGAGGCAGGTCACCTGCATTGCCCAGTCCTCCCTGTGGTACGCAGTTTTCAAACATCTTCTTAAGAATGAGAATCATTAGGGACTTTATTGTACAGAAGATATGATAATTTGCCTGATGTTGCACCAGATATTGAGGACAGAAGTAGTATTAGCCTAACAATGTTATTAACAGAGTGAGTACCCTCCAAAACGCACAAGTATAGAAAAATCAGGATTAGGCACCATGACAAAGAGACAGTATGTTCTTGCTATATCTAAATTAAGTGTATTCTAGACCACAGCAGAGCATCCTTTCCCCACATGCCTTAGCATTTCCTACTTGTTCAGTTAGTCAGGAGCAGTGTTAATGACAGCAGGGTTGTGGGTTCAATCCCCATACGGGCCATTCACTTTAGACCTGGACTTGATGACCCTTTTGGGTCCCTTCCAAATCAGAATGTTCTGTGAAATTCTGTAATTCTGTGAAATTCTGTTTAATTTCTGTTTTGACTAGCAAGTCTATATCTCACCAAGGACTTGTCGTTGTTAAGGAAAAAAAAGTGCTTTTTGTCCTTGAGGAAACAAGTCTGGCCAAATGACAATACTACAGTGAAATAAATTAATGTGATTGTGCCATTACCAGAATAGGTTGGAGCACCCTGCATCTCACTAGAAGGTGCACATCATTTCAAGGAGGTATATGTCTTTCCCTTGAAAGTTTGGACATAAACTCTCAGGTCATTTCAAGGAAGAGAATTAAACCCACTACTCAATTAAGAAATTTTGACACATCTTATTTTGAAAAGATGTTACAATTGTTTTGTTCTCCCCTCAAAGAAAAAAAAGAAAGCAATAAGCTTTGAAATCTCCAGTGTTTCCAGAAAGTGAAACAGAATCCTCCAGAGAACTCTTAGTATGTGCCTAATTTAATTAACTACACTTCTATTCTCCTTTTGGTTCTACCAACACTTTCGATTACAAGTATTATAAAATGCAAGCCTAAATTTGAGCAAATATAATATTAGTGAGATTCAAAGGTGTCAGAAATTGATTTGCTAGAACTTTAAGATTACTTTGAAATGTGAATGGAAGTCCATTTTCCCTCAGTTAATATGATTTTTGGAGTGTGTGAGTATTCCTCAGAATGAAAAATAATAATGGTGAGTGTATAGAAAGGATGAAAAAAATTAAAACACATCTCTTCCTTTAAGGCCAGGGTTCTTTGTTTCCAGATTGAATGGCTTGAATATAGTAAATAGTGCTATTATGTGCTCTCTTTTTAGCTCCCAATGCAAAGAGGATTTTAATAAGAAAATAGAGAATTGAGGTTGTAACGACAACTAATAAGGAGATGCAGAGATGACAGAAATCCACCCAAATTAATGCATTAAATCTTCAAGATGAAGAATGATACATTAATATCTAATACCACATTTAAAGACGTTTTTAAACTTCCCCTTCACAAAGCAACTAAAAGCAAGCTCTCAACTGAGTCACAGATTCAGCTCACTGAGGAATCTTCCTCATATCCATGACAACTCCACATTTACTTTATGCATGTCAGTTCTGGAAAGTTTTGTGTTATCCCATGGGGATATAACCCAAAAGTATTCTCAACATGTACATTACCTCCAAATCTATAAGGTTTGGCAGTGAAAAATATTATTCTTTTACCAAGTTAATCATCTTATATAAGAAAACAGAAACTTTCCAACGAATTTTTAACTTACCTCAGAATTGCATCACAAGAATGTAATATACTTCATAACATTAAATAAAATGTTCATTAAACTGGCAAGCTATGTATGATAGTCATTGGACAGATACACAACATTTGTCTCCTATCGTCACTTGAAGTGAAAAAAAAGTATGTCTGAAGGAACTACAGTATTTGGATAGTGGTGGTTTAAGGAATCTTGTTATTTAGAAATTATAGATGGGGTAAAAAGAGTCCAAGAGAAATAACTTCTTGCTGATGTGGCTATTTACACAGAGCTAAATTCAGAATTATGAAGGTGCATAACAGAGTCTCTTCCTCTGATCCATTTAGTATATACAAACATTTACATGCATATATTTGTGTGTATATATGTTCACATATACATTTATCAAAGACACTCTCTATTGGTATACACGGAAAATATTATTTAGATACTTCATCCCACCTTTTGGCTAAGTCCTTAGCCTCAGAACTAATAAGTGGGAAAGTAATCTTAGCAATTATTTTTCTGTCCAAAGAGCTACCTGAGCTGAACCACCAGGCTTGAAAGTGCAAAGCTTGTTCCAATGCTATGGGTTTAGGACAGCACTGCTTCTCATAAAGTCAATGATGCATTACATTTCCCTTCAGTTAATGCAGAAACAAACAATTAAGGGTTACACAGTTCATCAGTCTTCACATTAGATTCTTGAAATAAAAAAATATAGTAGAGTAGGTGCTGAAATAACAGCAGAGCAAAATTATAAAGTATAGGTTTTACCTGATTAGGGAGGTTTTGTTTGTTTGCTTGCTGTTTTTTTTCTTTTTACATTCTTCTCACAAGAAATTTTGTGCAATATAAAAGGTACAATCAAGATTCTCTAACCAAGAAAATGTCATTACACAGAAAAGCTAAAAGTACCTCTTCCAAAGTCGTGTCAGAAATGCCATAGCCAGTCACATGTAGATGCTGTAGGCTTTGATCTAAAGCTTGAAAAAGACCTTTAAAAGAGGTCTTATCTGCCCCTTCTGGGATCATATAGGTCAGCTCAGTCCCACTGTTCTCTTTCAAGAAGGCTTCTGGAATGTGGGTCTGTACCAGAGATGTGATCTGAACAATGTGCTTAGGGTCCTGGATTTCAAACACAGAGGGCTATGAAGAAGAAAGATAATAATGCAGAAAAAAAAATTAAATATTACCAGAAGAATTGATCTTAATATTAGAATTCATTCAGGAAAAATTCCACTGATGAAACTACATTACAGCTGGGATACAGAAACTACCTCCCAGGGAATAAAGGACAGCGAGACAAGCCCCTTTTCAGCTAAATACTGATATTCACCATCTTCAAAGAAGACATTGTGTTCATCTAAATAGCAATAATAATACCACCCACCCCAAACAACCAAGGAAGCCGACAAAAACACGTTTTTCCGATTCTCTAATAATCCATGTCACACATTACTTCCTGGAAGGGCTATACATCCCCCCTAGAACATACTTGGCAGGCACTCTCCAGTTCAGTACAGTACATTTTAACATACCTTTTTTATGAGTGTCAGACTGTGTCCTTGGCCATATGTCTCCCTCAGATCCGAGGGGGAACCACAGCACCTCAGCTGGCCGCGCTGCAGGATGGCAATGCGATCACTGAGCACCTCAGCCTCATCAAGATGGTGAGTGCTAAAGATCAGTGTGCAACCTGCATGACAAAGATTGGCACATGTCTACAAAACCTGGTTTCTAGAGAAACCCCTCACAATAGTCCTTTAGCCCCAAGGAAACGTGTTTTCAGCCTCTTCAAAATCTTAACTACAGGACACAAACAAAATCTGCTGTCAGAATTACAAACTGAGTTAGATTCAGTTCTAAACTTCCTTTGACCTGTTTTATACATAGTAAGCAGAATTAATGCTTTAAAACCTCCAGCTTTTTAAAAAGCTTAATAAATTCCTTAAAACGACATAACAGCAGTGTCCCTTTCATTGGATCAGTCAGTCTGAATTATTACAGCTAATACAGTGCTCACCAGCTGAAGAGTTTGCTTCCCACAATCAATTTTAGAATTAGTATAGCCGACTGACTGATTAATATATATTTTCATTAGAAGTATATAAGCATCTATATACAAGTATATGCAAAATGGGAAATAGAAACCAGAAAGTAATTTTGAGAAGCTGAAGTGAAGGGACAAATTTCAGGACAGGACTTAGAACTAAGCTCAGCCTTTTTTAGATTGGGTGTCTTTCTGTACAGTAGCAGATAATTCTTGTAATGCCATTTAATTTGTCTGAAAGTCTCCCTGTTCAACTTAATGTTTCCTCAGAAATTAATGTGTTTAGTTTCTGATAATATTTTGGCTCCACCTCGACTATCCATTTTACACTTATTGAAAAAATATCTGGAAAGGAAAATAGGATGCAAATTATGCACATAAACTTTGTACCAGCTTTGTACTTCAGAAGAACATCCCAGATACTACGGCGAGAACATGGATCTACTCCACTGGTAGGCTCATCCAGAACAACTGTCTTTGAGTTTCCAATAAAGGAGATGGCAATTGACAGCCTCCTTTTCATTCCCCCAGAAAGGGCTCCAACAGGTTTATACTGATGTTGGGATAAATCCACCTCTTCCAGAGCCCTGAAATAGTAGCGCAGACCAATACCAATAGTAGGACCAGTTTTAAAAATGTTTTTCTAGTAACATTCTCTCCTCTCAGAACAGCTACTGAAAAGTCATTGCAAATGGAAAGCGATAACATCAGTACCTCTGTCTGATTATATACTTCAGTATTAAAAACAAATAGGAAAAAAAGTATCTCTACCTACAAAGTGTAAATGCTTATTATCATCAGATGCACAGATTCTAAATAAGTATTGTCAAGAAAAATATTTAATTATAGTGAATAAAATAAGTACTATTTTATCCAACAACTTCAGCAAACTCCAGATTATAGCCCCTTTAAACTTAGAAAAACTTTAAAAAAAAAATTAAAATTATAAAGACTGCTAGTTTGATAACTCAAGCAGTGCTTCAGGTTTTGCAAACTACTTGAACACTAGAGATGCCTGAGATTTTGTCATTTGAAGTAAACAAGGTGATACCACTCTCTGTTTTTCTTTCAGAAAAGACGTGTTTGCAAAATAAACTGCTTAGTGATCCCTGGGTAGAATAACACTATCTAATCTGATTCCTGTGCTAAGGACTAGGACATATCTTACAGATGCTTCCAGTTCAGCTCTTGCCCTCTGATGCTGATCTTCTATCTGAGCGTGTTATGGAAACATGATTGATAAAGGCAGTATTATAAGGCCTTTAACTTATTTTTCATCACACTGAACATCCAGTCACTGATGGAAACTAAGAGCCTATGTCACGAAGAAACTAAGTCACTAAAGAGCTACTACTACTACTATCAGCTTGGCAAGCAAGACACAAAAGGCTCAACAGTCCTAAGCAAAACTCCTGAATCATTTCAGTGAATTTGCAGTCTGTAAGCCATGCCATTCACCCTGAGAGAACTTCTCATTTTTAAGAAAACACATGCTGTTCTATAGATATATATAGTGAGGAAAATTATTCTTAATCTCTTTAGAAGCCCACTTTTTTGGTTAATAAAAAGCTTTTGTTTCCTCTTTTTCTTGCTTTTCTAATTTGCCTGAAGCCCTTTAAAGTATTTGTTGCCTTTAAAAATATTTTTTCTTAGTAGCAAGGCCTGCAGAGTTCTCATGTGTTCTCATGTGCCATTAGTATGACAGACTGCTGCTAGAATTCAGCAGCCTAAGTACCATAAGGTACAGAACATTATTTTGCATCCATTTTAAACCATTTAATAAGTTGGTTTTGTCTCTGTAGTTCTAGAGAATTCCTTCTGTTTTTTCTGGGGAGAACATAGTGTCCCACACCTGAGTTTGTTCAGATCAAAATTTAAAATTAACCAGATTTTATGATAGCTACCAAAAAGGAAAGCCACTTTGCCACAAATGCCTCTACATATGCCTGATTGTACACTTAAGGAGAAGTTCCATCAACTTGACATTTGTTTCCATTGAAGCTTGAAAGTGACCAGCTCTTCACAGAGCCTAGCACAAATCAGAAGGTAAACAGAAACTATTTACACTGACACACTGTTTGAAAAGCATGACTTTTATTCCTGAAGTAGAAAGTGCAGTTTGCTAATAATGAGCCATATCTCAGCTTGTGCAGTTAGTTTAACACGCACTAGGCAAAAATTAGATCTAGTTCTATATCAAATAAGTATCTGCACAAAAACACTAGCAGATGTTTTTAACCTGAGAAGTTAAAAGTCCTCTGAGCTCATGTCAGGACTCTGACTTGTTTTTCCTATTAGATTTTTCATTTTTAAACCTCTTCATTTTTTAAAAACATTTCAAGGTTGGATTTGGCAAAGGAAAATGAGGTGGCCTATTTAAAAATATTATAACAAGCATTGCCTTTAGCTGGATTTTCTGGTTTTCCAACATTTCTTCTGCTGCAGTTGAGGGAATACAAGATAATAAATACATGTAGTCATTGTTGATTTATCTAAAAACTCAGGACAAGCACAGCACTTTTCTTTCTATCTGCTTCTCCAGCAAGGAAAGAGATAAGGCAGACAACATGAGGCAGAACCCCTG
The DNA here is from genome assembly GCF_963662255.1 of Cinclus cinclus. Taxonomy (NCBI): domain Eukaryota; kingdom Metazoa; phylum Chordata; class Aves; order Passeriformes; family Cinclidae; genus Cinclus; species Cinclus cinclus. The sequence continues at coordinate 82,515,273 of NC_085046.1, read as the reverse complement.
CAATTTCCACGGGGCTAACCACCTCCACTCCAGTCAAAACATCATTATTTGATTGTTCTATATACCAGGTTTTAAACATTGACAGTTCCCACTACAAATATATTCAAGTAAGAGTTAGAAACTAGGAAATCTATTTTCCAATCATGATTTCAGAACATGAAATGTGATAAAAACTCACAAACCCCTGCAGTTTCCATTGTTTTTTTTTTTTCTTGCAGGTTTTGCACTTTCTCTTTTTTTATTTGGGTGGCTTGCAACAGTCATTACCAATTTACTTGACAGATTTCAAGAAACAGAAGGACAACTTACCCACTGACTTGCTCATTCAAGTGTTCTTTTGTCCACCCAGGAGCCTTCACTGACCCGTAGAGCAGGAGATGCTCTCGCACTGTCAGTGTGTTGAACAGGACATCGTACTGGGGACAGACACCCAGCTCTGTCCTGATGGCAGCCAGCTCAGTCCGTATGTCCTTCCCATCAACAATAATGGTACCAGAGCTTGGTGGATACAGACCAGTCAACAGGGATCTGATATAAGAAAAGAAAAAAAAAAAAACAATTCAGCAAGATAATGTACAATTAGCTCATCACTTGGATATCCTGAGGCACGTTCTAACATCCTTAGAGCAACATCAATTCAGTTGAGAATAGTTATATAAACATCACTGATAGTTTGGGTTTGGGTTTAGCTATTTTTGCTTTTGGTGGCTTTTGTGTTTTTTGGGTTTTTTTATTTGTTTGCTTTAGATTTTTTGGGGGGGTTTTTTGGTTGGTTAGTCCATTGGTGGGTTGTTTTGTTTTTTGAACATGACTCCAAGGGTTCTTCCTTTCCCTTCTTCCAGAACAAAATCCATTTTTTCCCTATTAATTCTAACAGGCAATTTTTTCCTTTTTCACATGTGTATTCTGTGAGGAGTATTTCCCAATTAGGTCCTATGAAAGCTGATTATAGCTAACAGAAAGGTAGAAATATAAACTTCTTAGTTGAGACATTTGTAAAGGTAATTTTTCATTTCATTACTTTCATTTCTGGTCAGCTGCCAAGAAATAAATCCCCTGCAACCTCTGGGGACAAAAACTCCACCACAAAACTCCGTACTCTCCATGTGATGAGTACATATAGGTTGCCAGAAAAGAACACTCCTTCAAGATGTGTTCAGCCCAACAACCAGATATGCCCAGGTACTACTTAAGCTGTTCCTGAGATATCACAACATGGTTTAAGCAGCACAGAGGACTCAGTTCTCTACTCATTACATTCCTTTTGTCATAGATCTACAACCTTCACTTTCCATGTGCTTTGGGGAGTTTATCATATATTTATTTGGGGAAAAAAATAGGCATAGCAAATAGTCACAAATTTTAAATTGAAAAATCATAGCAGAGATCAGAAGGGACAGTAAGAGCATTGAAAGTCAAACTTACATAACTGTTGTCTTTCCAGCTCCATTAGGTCCCAAGAGTGCTGTTATCTGACCCTTATGGAAAGTGAGGTTGAGGTCTTTAACAGCAGCTTTCTGACCATCCACATGCTCTTTGGTGAGGGACAGTAGCACAACACCAATGGTGGCTCCTTCAGTGCAAGGGACTTTCCAACTCTGAGGTGCTGGCTCTGTGTGAGGAAGAGCAGCAGAACAAGCAGGTTGCTGAATCTAAATGAGTGTGCGTGTGTTTGTGTGTGTGTGTGTATGTGTATGAAAGGAATACCAAAATAACTTAACTTCTACTACCATTTACAGATGCCTAGAACAGACATTCATTGTCTGAACACAAACTACACTGAAATGAAATGTCTATTAATATTTGCTAAGAATTTGGCCCATTTGCAGTTTTAAGAAGCAGTCAATAACAGTTATGCCAAGTTATGTTCATGTCTACATATGTCTTGATAGTTATAGAACAGCTGCTATATTTTATTTCTAGTAAAATAATACTTATAATGACATTATTTGAATCATTTTTTATGCCCAGAAGCATTAGAAAATTCTAACTCTGTAAGCCACTTCATATATGTCATCCAGTTTCAGGCACACAATATTGACATAACATTCATAGGCACAGACAGTTAATCTCAATTACCCTCAGTCAACTAAGCAAAGCAGATCTCTGAAATGATTCAGAGCAGCAGCCTAGTCTAAGCATAATTCAAAGTGCACAAGGTAAGCAGATATCCAACAGTCCTTTAACTGTGAGGTAACATCCTCAAGAAGCTGAAATGCCATATGACACCAATGAGGTTGCCTTCCTTTCCATGCCAGGTTTGCACTACTTTCCAAACATGAGCACAGTCAATCTGCAGAGTATTAAACATTATTCATGTTTAATATTGTATTGACTCGTTACTACTTAGTGATCTGGCAATAAGTTGGTTTATTTTCTTTTTAAGCAAAGGCAAGCCAGATTGGAATGTAAGACCAAAGAAACTTTTAAGCCTGAGAATGATGAGAAGAGAGAATTATTATTATTATGAATATACATGTACATAAGATATTTATGGTTTATAGTTATATTCTTTGCAATACTTTTACATAAATAAAACGCAAACATTACAAGAACAGAGAACTATTCTATACATAAAAAGCTTGAATCATATAAATCAAATTATAAATAAAATATACATAATTATTTCAAAGATTGGTTTATTTACACTGTGAATGAAGTTGTTTTGCTGCTTTCACACTCAATTTTAAGCTTCTGGGAAAATTTCTTTCTAAACTTGAGGTCACTGTCTAGCAAGGTACTACCAGCAGTTATGGCACTACTGAGATCTTCTACCCATGCACCTCTCTTCTAGGTACCTTTCTGCCATTTCCTAAATTTGCATCCTTTAAATTAACAAAAGAGCATTCAAGTGCAGAGTGGGCAGACAGTGTAGCTCAGGAAAGACTCAAAGGCAGAGCTCCAAATTACTTGCAAGCACTAAACTGATTATCCTGGGATTTCTCCAAACAGGAGCTCCAAGTGGGTATACAGCACCCCGGTCACTGCCATCCCTGCTGCAGTTGTAGTTCCAGCTGGTAGGACCTACACTCCCTGTTCCTCCCTCACACACCTCTAATTTCTTAAATGTTCTCCATGCCCCTGGGACCTGCCCTTACTTGGGCTGTATGGAACAAGTGAAAAAATCGCCTGGAAGAAAGTCACTTTGCTGCTCCAAGAAAATTCTTCATGGCTGCTTTTATCCCATTGTCAGGACAGTGGCACACAATTCTTTTAAAAGATGGCAAGCTTCTTTGCTGTATGACAGTTTTAGCATTCACACATAGGCAATTTGATATCAACCACATGGCATGAGGAAAAGCAACCAACCCACTGAGTATAGGCAATCACCTGAATAAATTGATCCAGAAACCACACTAATAGCTGGTCAGACTGAGAAATTTATGTCTTTGTTTTCCACAGATTATGTGGTGAACCCAGAGTGAAACACTGGAAATCTTCATTTTATGTAAGGACCAAACACAATTGTCTTGACAAAATGGAGTTGTTCCAAACTGCACAAATTCAGACCAAACTCATACAAATCATTTTTCCACAAGTGTTTGAATGAACCTCAAGACATTTTGAAGTCTGCTCTAATCTAGGAGACACCTGTATGTAAAACTTCTGAGTTGTTAAGATTTTTTACCTGCACTACAGACAACTGGATCATTTCTAAGATATTGCAACTTCCAAAAAAGCACAACAACACATCATGTTGTTTCTAAGGACCAAGATGATGAGAGTGACTTTCTCCTTCATTTCCAAAACCTAAACTAAATGTGGGAAAGTTCTTAAAGGAACTAGAAGTTGGGGGGGGGAGGGAGGTAAAAAAACTCTGAATTAATTGTAAGCAAGTGAACATACGTAGAAGAGTAGTGAAATTATCTGGAGCTGATAAAAATTAGTTACAATAACAGCTTTCTAGACAAAAGGCTAAGAAGAAGAGACAGAAAGAGCAGTGATTAGAGAAGAGGGAAATTAGAAACAGAATGGAAAGAAATGAACAAAGTTAATTTTTCCACTGAAACAAGAAGCAAATCTAAAAAGAACTTAATAAAGCCCAACGTGTTTCAGATTCAGTAAGAGTATGAAAGGGCTCAGTGAACTCCAGAAGATCCAAAGCAAAGAGGCAATACACTGGGACAGAATGAACCCAAGAGATACTAATTATATCTTGTAAGGAGTTTTCTTAAATAATTCTGTACAATTTCACAGAATGAATCAATAATTACAGGGGGTAGCAAAATGTAACTATATAATATTCATAGCATATACTATATAATGAAGGAGAGAAAGGGATCAGATCTAAACATATAATTCAGGACCAAGCAATGATAAAAGCAGATTGACCATGACTAGCACAACATTCAGGAAAAAAAAAAACACAAACCTTTTTCTTGGAAGTTTTCATTGAAGAAAAACATATTAGAATTCATATAATGTCTCTTGCTTCTCTCTGTACCATGCAAGTTCTTCCAGTAGGAAACAGTAAAGGGAAAGTACCATCGGTTCTTCAATCCAGATTTACCTAAATTAGAATTATGATATAAACCATTGAAAAATGTATAGACATTTAGTATCTGTTTGTAGACTAAAACTGTTCTATTATTGCTTACAATGAGCTGGTTAAGCCACTTAATTAGCCCAAATAATTTTCTTTGCCTGAAAATTTTTAATAAATTGTAAAAAAGTCATTTGGTCATAAAACCAGGTCCTTCCATGAAAAAAATCAAGCCTCGGTGGTGCTTAAACCTGTCTCCAAATCAGCTTCAAAGTGTAACAGTATCATAGACTTAAAATAATCTTGTAACTTTTAGGGAAGATAATGTGCCAAATAGCCAATTTTTTTTATTATAAAAATATTCCATCTCACCAGTTCTTCCATTAATATCTGCAAAATGCAAACAAATCAGCCACCATAAGAAACACTTATTGTGGCACATGAAAAGGGCAAAACCACACTCCCATATACAGACTAATCTTAGGCATTGCCTGATCTTTTCAGGCACTACTTACCCATCACACAATACATACTCTCTCTGTTTGGAGTGTCATTACATTGACACTGAAGGGAAAGTGTCAATTTAAGACAAAGTTTTCAAATCCAGTTGCACATTCCACCAACCCCTATCTTTCAAGGCAAAATTAATTTTAATTTTTAAAAAATACAAAGTAGCCAGGAAAAAAGGTGACATATGCAAATCTGAAGAAAGGTAAATGATCAGAGGAAAGGTAAAACAGAGTGAGGCATAAGCTATGATTAAAAATAGATCAACCAGCTCAATAAGACATAAAACTTGGTTCATTAAAAAAAAATTAAAACCATAGTATTACTTTCTGAAAATATACTTGAAAATCAATTTGTTTTCTCTATGCATTGGACTGTGGTCTGATTAGGAGCAAGATACAGTTATGGCACTGTCTGAAGTTTTTATGATGTGAAAACATGCTGTTGTTCACGTGTTTCAGCCCAGGTACTGACAGGAGATTCACTATTTTTCCAGGATTTTTTTCTACTAAACTAATCTCTCTTACTGTGAGGATCCAATAAATTCCTAAGTCTATCAAATATTTGGCCTACCCATCAGTAAAAAAAGATGGCTACAAAATCTAGTCTATGTGTTAGCACTACTCAGTATTTATGTATTTAGGAAGATGTTGTTTCCCAGTCCCTAAAGAAAGTCAGACAGTTTCGCACAACAGAATTGTAACTGAGAAAAAGACATTTTTGATTTATTTCCATAAAACCAGGAAAGACAATACCACAATAAGTGTTTCCTATGGTGGCTGAACTGTTTGCCTTGTGAAGATATTAATGGATGCATAATAATAGGTGACATCTTCAAAAACATTAAATAATAACAAGCCCATGATCTTACCAGGAATAATATTGCTGAAATACCAGCCACCTAAAAAATATAAAATGGAGTCAAAGAACATCATCCAGCACATCCATCCAAAGGTCATGTATCCTCCTTGTGCCATTGACTGGTGCACATTATCCCACTGAATTCCTGGTAGTAATAATAATTATTTTTTTAAAGGTCAAAGATAAATCAGCTCAGCATTAAAAATCACAAACACATCAACACCACACAATTCTGGGTATTTAAGCACTGGCACAAGACAAATCATAGTTAATAACAGTAATCTTAATGAACAGAAACAAAAAATTCAATGTCTCTACAAGTCTGTGTTTAGAACAGCAGGTGACTGCTGCTGGGAAAACGTACAGAAGCTGTTGTAGAAAGGGCTGTTTATGAAGTTTTAGCTGGCCCTTAATTTGGCAAAAGAAAATGAACCACAATGCTGACAAAATTAGTCACTGACCAAAAAATCAGGCTTTAAGCCACTCTGCTGATATAAAGAAATGATTACACAAAGTTTAATATAATTTCTAAAATACTAAATCTGAGGATTTAAATCTGTGAGTTCTAACTAAGAAACATTGTGCACATTGACTGCATTCAGAGGTAAACAGGAATGAACTCACTGAATAATTGCTTCATAAAATTATTACATTGCAGAAGACATGAAAGGAAAAAGGAAGGTGCGAACGCCAGTGCTGCTGAAAGCTACCATACTGCTAAATGGAAAATAAAAGTAACAAAGTTGTACATTTATTAAAAATGTTGCATTTTTTTTACTGAAAATGCTACTTTGTTTGCAGTACAGTGGGTCATGATATTGCTTCTACAATTATTTTCCCACAGTTGTCAAGGAAAATAGATTTTCCCGAAACACATATTACCCTTCCTTCAGTAAAGATAAGTCATTTTGATGAAGCGTCTGGTGGGAAATTTAAGTAATATTTTCTGCAATTGTCTCACCACTCTTACAAACTATTGTACCATTTTGATACTTTTTCAGTAGTTTGAAACATCCACTGTCATCAACATTTGTCTTGCCATAATAGTTTTAAAAAAAAGATTGCATCCCTTTAAATACCTGAACTTGATCTAGCTTATTAACTCATTAGAGATTTTTTTCAGAACAGATTGAAAAACATTTCCAACTGTAATTTTTGAAATAATAATTACAAAGCTTTTCTCCTAACTAAAGAGCTTACCTATTTCTTGGCCCTCAAAATATGTAATGAAAAATATTCCTTGCCCAAAGGCGGTTGTAGAAAGAAGACACTACAACATCAGAGAAAGAATATGTGAACACCAAATAAAAACACATATTGATGAGAAGTTCCATGAAAGAAAACATGTTGTGATACTAAAATCAAGCACAAACTAAACAGAACTCTTTTTTCCTCCACACAGGGTAATGGCTGCTATTTCATTTTATGTTTTAACCATTCTCCCCCACAAACCTTACCAGTACTTGCTCCACCTAACAGAGCTCCACTGACCTAGTTATTAATACTGGAAAACGTTATTTTGTCTGACCATCTGACACTGTAAAATGAACATTTTTGAAAAATGTATGAATTATTCCATCAGATTAATTTAGTGAGTTATTTTAAAAAAGTAAAGCCATAATGTGTGAAGTATGGCTTTCTTTACATGATGATGATGTATGATGTCACATTCAGGGATATCATATGTTAGGACAGTACAAAAACATAAAACAACCTACGGAATACATAGAACAGGAAAGGACTTGCAAGAATGCACACCAAAGAAACATATACCTCAGATTATATTGTTGGACAAATTTCTGAACCATTCTACAGTTATATTAACATAAAATCTATCACTAGTTATTTTCCAAACAAATAATGACTTTGAGAAGTGGCATGTCATCAGCTGATCTTGAAAATACACTAATGTTACAAATGTTTTGAGGACATTAGGAGAACTCATGAGTATGGGAATGCAATTTCCTGATATTTTCTGTAAATTTACAAATTTGCTCTGAAAAATTATTTTTCATGCCTTTCAACCTTCTAAATATTTTCTCATTTGCAGATTTATTACTATGATTTATTTCCAATAATCACAAGCAGAAACACGGAGGAAAATAAATACGTTATGGTCTGAAGTTTTGAAAGTATAGAAGTTCAAAATACAGTTGGAGGAGAAAAATTAGAAAAGAAGAAGAAATATTTACCATTGTAATCTGGCTGGTGAAACTCAGCTGGTTCTGCAAGACCAACAGAACTATGTAGGGTAAAAAGCTGATCATGTAGACAAGGCTGGCACACAGAGCTGCTGTGTCAGCACTGCTGAAAAACGCTCCCAAAAAATAGCTTAACATGATAACTGTTACTCCAAATTCCAGGAGAAAAAGGAAGATAAGGAAGCCATCGCTATAAGCAAAGATACCACTTCCTTTTAAAATGATGGCCAGAGCACAGCTGCTTACTGTGAGCACAATGACATTCTCCAAAAACCAAGCAAAGAAATGAATGGCTGGATACACACCCATTGTCTTCATGTACTGCAAGACAGCAGAGCAAAGAGAATTAAAGTTACTCTTAAACAAACTTTCTTTTTGTTCTTCTTTTTTAAAGAAAACCTGCTGTCACCAAGACACTACAAGCTTCCCAAAGGATGTAATCTTCCCCTCAAATTTCTTGTTTCTTTGCCCTTGTCCTGCTCTCTCTCCTAAATCAGACACATTATTGAGCAGGACAGTCTCTGAGATCGTCACACATAAGCACAAGGAGTCAACACGCTCAGCAAAACTCTCTTTTGCATAAGGTTTCAAGAACAGATGTCAGAACACTGGTTCTTCCAGTGAGGAGTTTGCCTTTATATACTCTGAAAAGTACTAGAATATCCACAGTAATGAATATACAAGTATTTTTTTTCCCAGCCTGTTGTTCTTATGAAAGAAATATACAGTTTGTAACCTTTATGTATTACCAGGCAAATAATAATTCAGCCAGGTATGAATTACATATCTTTTTCTAAAAAATGCTTTTGGATACAATCTAATAAAACCTCTGAAGAAGTTTGCATAAGTTCATCAAAATTAATATTAAGTTGATTTAATATTTTTTAGCATTAAAAAGTGTATCTTACAACAGACAGATTAGAGAAATTTGATAACTCCTCAATAATTCCCCAAATTAAAAATCTTACTCAAGCAGTAATTCTGCTGATACAGTGAAATCAGTGTAATTCTTTAACCAGTGTATTTATCCCTACAGAAAATGTATCCCAAGGGCCCTGTCCTTCCAAATGTTTAGCATCTGTGAAGACTAGCTGTTTATAGAAGCAAGTAATTGTCTCCCTTTCTTTTGGTATGTACTCTCCCTTATATTTCTGATAATTACACAGTATATAACAAACTCTTAACTTATTTTAGGTAGTTTTGTCATTACAACCTACCCGGAGCAATATATGAAAAAGAATCCAAAACAACAATCATTCTAATCACAAGACCTTCCCAAATAACACTTTCCAGCTTCAACTTTTGCATTTTGCTTTTTGTCTCAAGGACAATATTTGTATACTGATGCTCAAAAAATGTTGTGAATCTGGATTGGCAGCTAGAACTAGAACCTACTGCCCAGAGGAAATAAGCAAAAACAAAGCCATCTGGATTATGAGTACTTAAAAGCACCTCACAACTTCTGCATTTCAGTGCATTCAAATGAATAAATTTTCTTTTTAGAAGTCAATCTGCCTCTTACCTCTTCAAGGTGAATTTCCCTTTCATAAACCAGTTTGCGAACCATACCAGCAACTGAAACCATCCATGTTAACATCATCATAAGTGGAAAAAAAAACCCTATGTTGTTCAAGAATCTATGAAAGAACAGATATGAAGAGTTGTCAGCCTGCAAAGGTAAATTATTTTCTAGCAGAATGTTAATAGGTTAATACTAGAACTGCTCTCAATATATGGATAAAATAAGATCTGACATGTATAAGATTTATTCCCATTCTGCTTAGAATTACTTATTCTTTTATAACAAGGTAAATATATGTAATGGTACAATATTACTATATTATTATATATTATAGTATTTTAAACAATTCAATGGATATAATTACTCTAGGGCTCCAATCAAAGCAAAAAAAAAATCAGATTTGTGTCAATGGCAAAGTAATATATTTGGACAATGAGGAATAACATGACCCTGTCAATTTTAACTCTTTAAAACATTTATATACCACCGACTAATTTTAAAATCTAATAGTTGATATGTTTGATGATTTTACAGAGAATAACCCTACACTTCTGCTTCATCAACTTCACTCTTCAAGGGATCAATTTACAGTTTGTGTACAGGACAACTAAGGATTTAAAAGGCATCTCTTAGAATCACCTAAGTAAATTGCACATTATGTTGACACAGCCTCTGTCCAGCAGACTACTCCACATTATGGCTGCAAACATTTTGTAAGGGGTCATTTGCCAGACAAACATTGTATAACATGTTATGTTAAGCACAGCTTTTGGAAAATATTTGCTATGCTGTAATACTCTGGTATTGGATGCACTTGTTTAACCCTGTGCAAAGATATACATTCAACCCCTGAAAAGTGGGAACCTAGTAGGATCCCAAGGTCTCTAGAGCTAATCTAACAAGGATAATACATCAAACTAAAAAGCTGAAATTTTTACTTACAGATCACTGGTATGACAAGGGTAAGGCATGGCTTGCACCTGAATTGCTGTCCCTGAGGTGTCTGTCCCAGTCTGTACTGAAATAATTGCCCTTTCAATCATGTCTTGAAGAGGAATAAAGACATGGTTGTATTTAAACCCATCAGCTGGCAATTTGTGGGGATGGGATTTCCATGTTGGGTTTTTAATCAAATCTGTTCTCATGCTGTAGAGAACACTGGTTCTAATTGTATATGAAATGTGTCTTGGAAGGAGATTGCTAGAACCTTGCTTCTTGTCGTCTGGTGTATTGAAGATGATACCTGACACAAGAGGAAAGGAAGCTTCATAAGTAAGCTTGTATCATTTATGCTCATTCCATAGCTAACTCATGGCTAATTTCCATATGATATAGGATGCATTAATCTGTCTGGGCAGGCCTCCAAACTTTCTTGATCCCAAGCCCAAAAATGGCAGATTTCAGAGACACATTTTTCACATTTATATATAAGAAATGTAAAAGATTATTCACAAGATAAATGGGTTTGCAAAAATCATTTTTATCTGAGGTGATTTGTCTTATTTTTTTCCTCTTTGCATCCACATTTAGCCCTTTTTGGGGGACTGATGTCAGTTCCACAGTAAAAGCAGAAGCCATAAAACCTGTGCATCAAAGGATAACAGCTTCCATAAGCAGATGACAAAGTAAACAGTACCAATCCACTAAAATTTACTCTGATATTAATCTTCAGTTGCAGAACTTCTAGTTTAGCACAGCAGAATTCGTACGTTTGTTTTCTCTAGCTTTGTATAAAGGAAAAAACTCCAGCCAAACAGATGAAAGCTCAATATGCAGCTGGAAAGTTGAAGCCAAATACATGAAACTGCTTGTGTTCTCTTTTTGTGTGACCCAGACTTTTTAAGACTTCTGGATAAATGCTAAATGTTGTCCTTTTCTTCCTTGGGAAAAGGAAGAGATACCTTATCTACCATCTAGTTCTCTGAAAGACAATAAAATCCAGGTTACATTTCTGCAAACCTGACTTCTTTCAGCTGGCATGTCTCATTTTGCCATTTCCCATTAATTTTCTAAGACATTCCATAGAGCCGTGAAGTCTCTGATGAACACACAAAAAAGAAAGTTCTATTCCAGTTTAACATTTTTTTATGGAAAGGAATGTATGCCTACATCAGAGCATGTGACATTGACACATCAGACACATTAGATTCCTTAAAACACCATCTTCTCTCTCTCTAAAAATGTGAGGAGATAGTAAAGCCAGAGTACTGAAAAATACTCACTCAAAATGTGTTGGCTTGTATTAGCATATGACCCTTCCCTAGGTAAGTGGGAGGAAAAAGGAACTATGGAACTAGAATTTGATAATTCAGTTTTCTGAGGGCCAAGATTTATCTGTCCAGTTCCTTCCTTAAAGAGGGAAACAGTGTGCCTTCTCCAAAGTACTCATGAGCAATATTCCTCATCTCAAGGTATGGACTGTTTATTTTATATTGATAGAGCATGGCAATTGCCAGGGTACTGTGCAGATCACCAGACAAGCATGGGATTCCAGACTGAACAATTTCCTTCTTTACAAGTTCTTTCTCATGTCTTCTGTTGTGCCTTTAAGTATAAGGGGGACAAGAAAAATCCCGAAACAACAGTGGGAAAATATTGTGGAACACTTTTCATAGACTTAAGGACTTCCTGTCTTTTGGAAACACTACATGAAATGTACAACATTTTCTGCAAGACGAGTGTGTACGTTAAGGAAAAATATTCTTGCCTTCTAAAATCTTTTGCAAAATTAATCAATTATCAGCAATAAGCATATAATGCAGGAAAAGAGAAAAAGTGAAATCCCATGGCAGAAAACAAATTCCTGAAGAACTTACTTTACTCTGAATAAACAAGCTAACTTCTCCAAGATGTTTTAAGAGTAAATCTGAACAAAACCCCCTTCTTTCCTCTTTGAAAAGCCAAGAACATAAAAAATAAATTTTGAAAGGATGTAAACCAGATGATCTTGCCATCTTGTTACATTTCCTCAGTATTCCACATTTTTATATTTTTCTTCTTTAAATATTTATGACCATTCTTTGAAATATTTTTATAGGAATAAGAGACTCCAATGATTCATTTGGCCATTCTGCAGTTAAAACAGTATAATTAATCTTTCCAGCTTACATTAATCCATTCAAATGTGTTTTATGTTGACTGTACTATATGTGATTTAATGTATGCTTTGAAACTGTGCAACCTTAGCCTACCTTATCAATAAACACAGACAACTACAAAGTCTGAAATTTTCTGTAAAAATACATTTTTCATAAAGTACTTACTAGCCAAAAGATTATTTTCCTGCATGAGTTCATGAGCCTTCTCCTCCAACTTCTCTATAGAGTCAAAAGGCTGGAAACGGTCCAGTAGCACACAGGAAGAGATATTTACAACAAGCTGTGTCAACAGGTCAATCTGTTTACTTGCTGAGCTGTTAAGCATCTTGCTCATCATAGCTTCTAGGATGACAAAACAAATTGGACTTGCTTAGTTTTAAGGATCAGAACAGAAAGGTGTGTTGTCACTTATACATCCTATAAGAGCAAATCCTCTTTGTATTAAAAAAAAAAGTAAAGAACATAGAAATTTCCATGTGAACTTGTGGAAATGCAGTTCATGTCTCAGTGGCTTTTAGAATACCTCAGCTACTCCTTCCTTCAATTTCAGAGGAATAAAAATGTAACAAAGTCTAGAAAAGTTCTAGAAGGAGCCCACACCCTTGAAGCTGTAGGACTTCTAATCTTTTATTATGTTTCCATAACTACTCCCACAAATACAAGGGAATTACAGTACTTCAGACATCATAATAGATATTAATCTCTCATTTAGCAACGTATTATCCAGTTCTTTTCCCCTTGATATTGTGAATATTTCATGAACCATGTTATGTACAGCATAAACATTTTGATAGAAGTCTAAATTTAAAAGCATCTGAAAAAAGCCTAATAATCTCTTAATTTTTATTTTATCTATAGATCTGGTATGAACATATACCGCAATCAAAACCTGGTTTCTATAAAACTCAGCCTTTAGAGGAATTCAGATCTTCATCTATTGGTAAAGAATGTAGGGATGATGTTGTATCATTATGTTTGAGAGAATAATCAGAAGTATAGCATTTCTCAGGTAATAAACAATGCTATAAAACACCAAACACAATTTTGCAACTTAAATTTTTCAACACTCACTTGAAGTTAAAGGCTTTAAAAAGGATAGGTGATGACCTCCTATGATAACAGTGGTGACAGACAAATCCTGGATCATAGACATTACTCACCATCAGCACAGGAAATATTACAATAGCGAGGCAGATAAGTGGAAAATGTATGAAGAAGTCTGAAGAAGAGGCATGATTAACAGTGAGAAAGTATAAAGGGCACAAGGAGAAAAATAGAGGAACTGACAGTCTAGAATTCAAAAGATAGGCAAGTAATGACAGGGTAAATTCAAAAAGATAGGCAAGTAATGACAGGGTAAATTCATAGGTTGAGAAAAACCATAACCGAATAGAGATAACAAATGTCTTACTTATGGATATCCTTGAGGAGGACAATAAAGGAAACACCCATGCTGGCCCTTTTTATTTTATTAGAGAGAAGGGAAGGGAAGGGAAGGGAAGGGAAGGGAAGGGAAGGGAAGGGAAGGGAAGGGAAGGGAAGGGAAGGGAAGGGAAGGGAAGGGAAGGGAAGGGAAGGGAAGGGAAGGGAAGGGAAGGGAAGGGAAGGGAAGGGAAGGGAAGGGAAGGAAGGGAAGGGAAGGGAAGGGAAGGGAAGGGAAGGGAAGGGAAGGGAAGGGAAGGGAAGGGAAGGGAAGGGAAGGGAAGGGAAGGGAAGGGAAGGGAAGGGAAGGGAAGGGAAGGGAAGGGAAGGGAAGGGAAGGGAAGGGAAGGGAAGGGAAGGGAAGGGAAGGGAAGGGAAGGGAAGGGAAGGGAAGGGAAGGGAAGAGGGAAGAGAAGAGAAGAGAAGAGAAGAGAAGAGAAGAGAAGAGAAGAGAAGAGAAGAGAAGAGAAGAGAAGAGAAGAGAAGAGAAGAGAAGAGAAGAGAAGAGAAGAGAAGAGAAGAGAAGAGAAGAGAAGAGAAGAGAAGAGAAGAGAAGAGAAGAGAAGAGAAGAGAAGAGAAGAGAAGAGAAGAGAAGAGAAGAGAAGAGAAGAGAAGAGAAGAGAAGAGAAGAGAAGAGAAGAGAAAAGAGGAAGAGAAGAGGAAGAGAAGAGGAAGAGAAGAGGAAGAGAAGAGGAAGAGAAGAGAAGAGAATATTCCTAACATTAAGCCCAAAAGGCAGGGTTTTCATATACATTTTCATATATGTGTGTATAATTATATATAGCCCTTTATGCATTATTCTGTATGAAGACAGGCTGGGAGAACTGGAGTTGTTCAACCTGGAGAAGAGAAAGCTCCAGAAATATCTCAGAGAACCTTCCAGATCCTACTGTGGCCAGAAGGGGGCCTACAAAAAAGCTGGGGACAGACTTTTTACAAGGAAATAGACTGGTAGGACAAGAGGGAACGGCTTTAAACTGTATGAGAGTAGATTTAGATTGGAACAGGTTGCACAGAGAAGCTGTGAATGCCCCAAGCCTGGAAGTGTTCAAGGTCAGGCTGGATGGGGCTCTGAGCAACCTGGTCTAGCAGAAGGTGGCCTCACGGCAGAGGGGTAGGAACTACAACATCCTTAAGGTCCTCTCCTACTGAAAGCATTCTATCACTCAGTGATATGCACACATAGGACCTTAATTTAAGATCAATATTTAGCTAAGAAAAGCTTCTCTCATTAGTTAAATTGTTTAATATCTAATAACATCTATATTGCTGTGGTCTTGGTGCGTGGTATACCTAAATATTTCTGGAAAAAAGTAGTCTTAATGTGCATGAGTTTCTGTACTCCATTATAGAAATAGCACATATATGAAAAAATGCAATCTACCTCAACATTTTAAAATCGAGATCTATAGAGTTGATGACCTTCTTTTTTCCCATTTATAAATGTAGCAATTATAAATTAAAAGCTTGGTAAATTTGTGTTCACTATTCTCTTCATATTTTGTTAAAAATCAAGTCAGCCCTCATCTTCCACTCACTCATTTAGCCTATCATTAAGTAACTGGGATGAAATGCAAATGGCTTATGCAAAACCATTGGGTAGAAGTGCTATTTAAGCAAAAATAAATAAGTTGCTGGAAGAATAAATTGGAATAAGTCAGGAATAAGTAAATTTAGGTCAGAAATTAGAAGAAAATTTCTAGTTATCAGAAGATTCAGGTGGTCACACAGTTTTCAGTGATGGCATTACAGCTATTTGTTTCCTGCCTTCTAAAGACACACAAAATTATTTCATTACAATGAGGGCAGCAGAGGGCAGCACAAAGGAAAGCTGCTTGTTTTGGTCTTTTTTTTTTATCACCCTGGCTGTTATACACAGAGTCACATGTAGCCCTCTGTAAGGTAGTGGAAAAAGAAAATTGATGTCTGGGAGAAATCAAAGAAGGACAAGAGAGAGACTCAGCAAGCAAGAATTTAAAAGAGGAGCTTGCAGCACAAATGGCTCCCATTGCCTCCTGAAGGTTTGCAAGGACTGTGCCCAGCGAGGAGCTCACAAGTTATAGTGGGACAGGGTTTATATACGATCAGTAGGAAATTATTGCAAGTTGCTGGGCTGCAAAGACAACCATAGAAGAAAACAATTGCCTTGCCCACACACAGCTAGCTTAGAAAATAAAGGGACTAAAAAGAAAACTACAAGCTTCTCAGCCCTCAGCCTAAATATTTACCTTGCTCCACCTTAGTAAATCTGACAAAATAATCCTGCTAGCAGTTTTAGAAATTGATAATCTTGCAAGGTTTTGCAGCATGATGATTTTATAGAGACATTGGAAGAGTTCGGCATCTATCCACTCTGTCCATGACATTTTACAGCAGGAGTAGCATTAAAAAGAACATCACTTAGTCTGTTAAAAACTTTTATATCATTGTAGAGAAATAAAAAAAGCTACAAACACAAGCACCTTGTATTTGAGGGTAACTAAAAGTTATCTGCATGACAGTGTAGATGTGATAAAAGAAGGGAATATTTGCTTTAGTAAGAAGGCATAATCACAGAGATCAGGAGACTTTAGAAAGCTGGAGCTTTGGATGAAAATAAAAAAAAGATTGTGAGTGGTAAAACCAGTAACAGGAATATATTCAAGATTTTAATTGGACACAAACATGGTAATTACAGGACAAAACAGCTGATGCAATATAAGATTAACAAAATTAAAAAGAAAATCAAACATAAGAACAGAAGCTTACAGTTAAGGTACACATGACTATGGTCTAATAAAATGAACAAAAAGTACACAAGCTAAGATAAAAATAAGAGTGCATATCATTTTTCAAGACGTAAACAACTGAGTGAGTCTATACAAAGAAGCATAATAAATGCAGAGGAGTGCTCTGGCACTTGTGATCTATAGCCCCTATTGATTTTCAGTTTTTATATGATGTTAATTTTATCAACTGTATTCCCTTAAAAGAAGGAAATTCTAGTTTCATAAACCACTCTACTTAAATCATATTTTGTCTTGACCATCCAAACTATTAATCATTTATTTCATATTATCAAATGTCCTTAGTTCTGTTAAAAAGCTTTAGCTTGACAAACACAGGTCCAGATTTCTTCAGTGTTGTCTGCATCAGTGAAGATAGATCTGATAATTCCAGAGATCATTGTACCTATTTAATGGAATATTGTTTGTCCTTAACCTATCATGTAGTTCTCAGTGTTAGGTCCACACAAACAAAATCCAGCTATTACTCAACTAATAGATCAAGACAGCTATGTTTCCAGCACGCCCTGAAGAGACTTACTCTTTCCTCCATCCCATCTTTTCAATATTGTGATTCTGTGGGCTTGGTTTTTAGCTCTATTATGATCCATCTTCACCTTGAGGGGTGAGCTGTGCCCAACCCAGGTTAGCCTGCAGTTCACTGCTTAAGAAAATCCTCTGAAGAGAAAGCAGATTCAAATTTGAGTCCCTTGCCTAAGGAGGACACGAAGCCCAGATTCATTCCAGTTTGAACTCCAGATGCCTTTTGCCATTTTGCTTACTGAAAGTGTGCATAGACAGTCCTAGTCTTCGAAGAAAACCTTCAAACCAAGGCCAATTTCAACTAAATCTCACAACCTGTCTGCTAAAGAAAAGCCACACCAGCTCATACCAGCCATGACTGCACCAGCTCAGGGCAGTAGTACAATGAAGTAGTACACTCCAATGAAGTAGTGCACTACAAATGAAGTAGTATACTTCACTTACAAGTTCTCAGGAGTCTCTGTGGCTTTTGTCCATCTCCTGCCTAGAGGCAGATACTGAAAACCAATAAAAGCTGTATTTCAGGTACATTTATTTATTTTATCTGTAGTCTTAATTATTTGACTGTAAGGCAGACTTAATGACCTACGTTTCCATAAAGTCAATTTTTTCAAAGCAATGTGGGTCACAAAGTCCCTCTGTGGGGGTACCTGATAGCTCATCACTGCTCTCCTCCAGAAAGCAACCGGAACAGATTTCTGTTTGGCTCATAATTATCCTAACAGTCATTGACCTGAAACCACACAGATCTGCCCTTTCTAACACAACCCTCCTCTAGGAAGTACCCTGCCCCCCTTGTCCATGATGTCATACTGTCTGTTGTTGCATTTTATCCCACTTTTCCCTCTTTCTGTTTCTCAAAACCATGAACTTTTCTTAAATGACATCAGAAACTGCCTAAGTACAGAGTTTTTCCTTCTAGCACATGCTGACAAGCATTTTAATGATCATGCACCCACCTTACTGACAGCTGGACATACTGATTTTTTTTTCAATTATCTAATTCTTATAAAATCATCAAGTAACTTAAATTTACACCATTATCCTTTCTCTTCTCCTACTTGAATAACAAAAATTAGTCAAAAGAATGATTCCCCTTCTCTTCCATTCACCTTGGGCTATCTGGAGGCTCTCTGTCTCACTGCCAGGGCTCACTACCAATGCCTTTAGAAAGGGGGAGGCTACCAGGCAGACCAAAGAATCAGGACCACTCTTTTCCCATCAGAGCTGGCACTGAGCCTGCTCCAGGTGCAGCTCCCACCATTTCACACCTGCTTGTGCACCTGGGCCCACACTGCTTCCCACGGGCTGGTGTTCTGCTCACAGCATCATCCCCTGGCCCCACTGGGATGTCCCAGGGCTGGGACTGACCCAGGTTGCTTCCTATTGACAGTGCAGCTCTCCCTGGTTATAACCTTCTCTCTCAGGTTTTTCTGAGGCTCAAGTATACCACACACAACTGATTCTGGATAAATAGAGAAAAAAATATAGAGAATTTTTGATCAAACACACTGTATCCAATCTCATTTTCTACTTATGCCTTCAAAATTTACTATAAAAATATACTTCTACCTAATGGAACTGTGGCTACAAGGTTTATATTTCCCTTCACTCCTTTTAAGTTTGGATGATATGTTTAAGGCTCTCTCATGACATTTTTCCACTTCTAATTTGCTACCAATATTGTTTCAATATTTGAAATTCAAATTATCCAGTCAACTCAAAAGAAAAAAAGACAATTACATGTGAGACTAACTCAAGAGGGTAAAGTCTCTTATTATATATGTATCACTTAGGTAGGTAAAATATTCAATTTCAACTAAATATAGTTCTAAGTTGAAGTCTAACCACACTAAGCCTTACATGTACTTTCACATACATACCATATGTTTGCATTTTTTTGAGGAGTTTTTCCATGTTGATATCCAAATTAGTTTCTATGAAATGCTTGACAAAGTTGTTTTGCAGGGCTTCCTGAAACAAAAGTGATAGATGGTACCTCAAGTTTGTCTTCTCTAAGAAAATACAAAATATACATACGTATTAAAGTTCAATTCCATTACCAAGATCTCCTGCATGACACTGCAGAAGTAATTTAGCTTCTCCACGTCTTCTCTTAACAGGTTAATGCTGCACATTTCAAAAAAATTGGCAAGGGGTTGGGGAAGAAATTTAGGAGAGGTGACAGGGAAGGCACAAATATGTAGAATGGAAAACCCCCAGTAATACGAATGCCTTTTTCTTTTATAGTCAATATTTCCCTCATCAGTTGTTTTTCAATCAGTTTCACATTTTGATGGAAAACATAAACAATAAACAAACAAGTACCAACAGCATTTTATTTCCCCTGTTGTTCAATGATACTGGAGCAATTTTAAGTATTTTCATGTCAGACGTTTCTCAGCATCAGTCTGTGGGTTCATAACCTAAAGTAATCTGCCTCTTTTTCAGCTCTTTTTAGATCTGAAGTCAGATATATGGGTGGTTTTGCATGTTTAGAAGTACTGTCTGGATCAAACAGCAAAAAGATCTCTCACAGTTCACCAACCTGCAGTCGGGAGACTTTGAGAACATTTCCACTGGTTTTTAAAATCTCAGACATCCTAAGCCATGTCTCAGAATAAGTCTTCAAGTTTTCCACAAAACCAAAAGTGAAATTTGCCTGAGGAAAAAAATACATGGAAATAAATGAAGTTAAACAGGTGCACAGTAAATTTAAGAAACAGAAAAAATCTAGCATGCTTTAGATTTTCTGCAACTCCTTCCCATTACAGTTTGATAGTCTGTAATAATAATATCCATTTTTTTAACCTAAGAAATTAAAAGGTTTTTTATCAATACCAAGCAAACAAAGTTTTCCTGTGCCCTGTATGTTTCCCACCTGAAGTATCATATAGACTTCTTTACTTTATAGTGTCTCATTCATACAGAGTATCACTGGAGTGTTTGAGAGAGACAGAAAAAAAAATGCAGTTAGGACATATTCACAAGAAAACCTCTCAGTTGTGGGTCTTTTATTCAGACTAGTTTGATTGAGTACATAATAAAACTGAAATTTGAAAACACAGTTTGGACAATAAATACAGCTGATCAATCAATTTGTTTCAAAATAGTCTCACAGGGGAAGACTTGAGTAAAGCAAAATATTTTCTGTCCCAGTAAAACAGGTTACAATTTCTCTCTTAGTAAACAACCAGCATTTTTTCCAGCCTATTTTAAACAGATCACAAATATACTCAAGTCCAGAAAATATTGCAGTATCTTTTTGTTTAAATTGGCATTATCAGTCACAGAAGTGCATTTAAGAACAAACCAGCATAGTTGTTATGATAAAATTGTGACATTTTCCAGCAAAGAGTGTCTGCAGTGAGTTGTAAACTTCAAGTTGGGACCACGCTTTCTGTAATTATTCTTGTTGAAAGTATACAGTTTCTGCCATAGCATTTTAAGTGCCTTTTTCAAAATCTCACTCTTAGCACAACATGAGAAAACAATTTCTGGTGGTTCTTTCTTCTTCTTTCTAATACAGAATGCCCTAAAGAGACTTTGCATACAATTTTCTTTCCCTGAAAAACATTTCGCCTTTAACTTCTATGAGAATCCACATTCCACTTTAAAGAGGGATCATTCACGTTAAAACTAAATGTTAAACTAAATCCGCTGTCAAATAGACTGAATAAGTTCTTCTGATCAGAAGTAACACAGAAACCTCCTGGACTGAAACCCCCAGACCAGGCAGGATGAAGTGACATGATGAAGGAGATCAGGAAGGCTGCGAGGGTGGCAAACAGGGAGTCTGGGAGATTGCTTTCTCCCCGGGACAGAGCAACCACAGACCACACCAGAACACAAGGAGATCAAACTTTCAGACATCACTAGAAACTATTATACCAAGCAGCTTGTAAGATCTGGGCTCAGTAGAGCTTAGTGCTTCTTAACTTGATTCTGAACAGCACAAAGGAATCATTTTTGTGCTGAAATTGTTTTCAATAAATTACAGTAATTATAATGTTATTGTATTCACCTCCTTATACAAAAAAAAAGTAAAAAAAAAAAAAAAATTAGTGCAGCCGCATGGATTTTTTTGGAAAATATGAATTTTCTAAGATGTAGGCACTTATACGAAAGAAATTAAGAGCAGTAAAGTGGTAAGTTGTGTGCAGAAGGTAGAATGTAAGGCAGCATAGAGGAAACTGAACAAATACCTACTGCCTATAAAAAAAAATTTGAAGAAGACTATATATATATACACTCACACACTATAAAGAGGGAAACCATTAGAAAACTGCATTTCAAAGGAAGGTTACGTCCAAATAAGGAGAAAAAAATTCTAGTTAAAAAAAAAAAAAGAGTTAGTTTAAAAGCAGTTTGGCTTTTGGCTTTTTCATTCATGACATTGGGAAGTTCCAGTGTCAGAAGTCTTTCCCATGCAAAACACTTTGGAGAATCTGTATCTAACCAAAGCAGCAGTAAAAAATAAAGACATACAATGTAACAAAATGAACTATAAGTAGTTTCCAGGAAAAGATAATGTCCAGTAAAGAATTCCAAAAGTACTCGAGGATTAAATACCTGAACTACTCACTGTAGTGCAACCTCCTGATTAAAATTCCCTTGTTATGATGGAAATGGAAATAATAAATGCAAAGCTATTTATAAAGATGCTAAGGGAACCAGAGGATTGCAGACTAATAATTCTGAAACCTAAGTAAGTTTTAATTTTTATACTAATAATAAATTACAATAAAGAGTAGCAGTAAGTAGAGAATATAAATAATTAGAGCTGGGAGATAAAAACATAGAACATTAAAATGGGAGGTGACACAGTCTGAAATGGAAGAACAAGGAAGTGAGGAAGAAGTGGTTGATGCAAAACTCACCACAGGCACAATAAATACTAGGAATTCATATAACCCAAAAAGCAAGTGGGCAAATTATAGTAGCAAAGTCCAGGCAAGCCTGACCCCAAAGATTTTGGAAATAGCAGAAAATTCTTCAAAAGTGATTGCTGAATATAGGGTCAACCCTGAAAACCTTCTGAAATATGATCAGTTCATCAGTGGCAAAAAAACAAAGGTGTGAAAGCAAATATCGAAGATACCACATGTGGCCTTTGAACTCCTGGATGCCAGCTGGCACTGAACTATTTTATCCTCAGTCATCAGCACAGCCTGTTACTGACTGTCACCACCATCACTCCACACAGTAGAATTGCTGCCTTCTCTGAAACTCAAGCCCAACAACCTTACAGTTGATCAAAGAATGCTCAATTACACACTCTCAAATTTAATAGTCCACGTGGAAAACTTAGAGAATATGTCAGAGTATACAAACATCAATATTCTACAAAGCCGTAATCTGCTATTTTTTTCTTCTAGTAAATAGATGGCATGTGGCCGCAGAGTCTAAAGGAAACTAGAACTGTTCCAATTTCAGTAGGAGATCAGGCCTATAGGGGCTACAGGTTTGGGGTTTGGTAGCAACATTTGAGACACTGGGGACAGTATTTTGCATTTAAACTTTGTGTTCAAGGAATAACTGAGATTTCTGTAATAAAAACAAGGAAATTTCCCACTACTTTCATATTCACACATAAACAGATACCCATTCATAACTCCTTGTTATATTCACAGGACTGGGAAGAGGGGCAAGAGCATATTTACAGAGACTTCTGAATAAGCTGATGGAACTTTTGTGAGCCTGAGTATATATAAGTAGAATAAGAGTTTCTATAAGAAACCTTTGTATTGTTTGCAAGCACTAAACCCCAGCCCAGAAAAAATAGCCTATCACCAACAAACCCAAAAAACCAACCCACAAGCCAACTTCTTTCTGAACTGTAGTATTTAGTCCAGATTTCATTGAAAGGTCTAAGGGGAAAATATGCTGTATGTGAAGATATTCATCTTTCCTACAGATGTTTTTAAGAATGGAGACTTGGCATATTATTGGCAAAAAAGTAGAAGTGTTTTAAGTTGTTATATTCTAAATGCCATTGTAAAATAGACATGTAATACAAGTTCAAAAAGATATGTAATATTAACCACTTTTTGCAGCTTGTTCTTTATAGAATTTCCATCCAGAAACATCAGACGCAGCTTTATTTCTAACTGACTTAAAATTTTATCTTAATTATGCGGTACTCCAGAGCAATAACCAATGTTCCCCAAATTAAGTTATTTAACTGCAAAATATGAAACCACTCAATCCTTTTTTCCAATTCAGAACAGAAACTATAAAGTTATGTAATATCTGCTATCTATAATGAGGTTTTTGGCTTAGGTTTTTACTATTTGTTTAGAACACAAACCAGAATACCACAAATATTTCAATTTGCAGAGAATATACTTACCATCACATTTAAAGTTATTATGGTCTTTCTGTGTACCACTTACAAGCAGTAATTTTTTTTTCCAAATTCCCATTCTTGCAATAGCTAATATTGCAGGGTAGAAATCACATATTTAGAAGATCAATGCAAAATTTGCAGAGAAATCTAAAACAAGTCATAAACCTTTCTCTTACAGAAATACCTCTAAGCTAGGCTTGAAGAAACAAGTTCTTGTCAATAATCACAATCAAGACAGAACACCAACCATAGCAGAACTGCAGAGATAGTAAAACACTTGAATTTCATCATCAGGATCCACACATACAGCACCTCAGTCATGACTATTCACTCAACTACTAATGTTAGAAACAATCAGTAAGGATGAACTATAGATTTCTTAGTATTTTTTATTTTTTAATTCAGCTCAGTGACTCCCTAAGAATAGGCTTTTTTCCCCGGAGGCATCCCTTCCCATAGGTACCTATGCTGCCCCTTTACAGTTCCCATGATAGGAAAGTGTTGAAGGCAAAATCTTCCCTAAATATGTGCACCCTACAACTTGATTCAGCATGATTCACATGACACTTCTGTTAACATGTCCTTTGTAATCTTTCTATACATAGTTTAAAGGATTTTGGGCGAAATTCTCCTTTTCACACTGAGTTTGAACCACTGTAACAGGTAGGATAAAAGTTAAGAGAAGCATTAAATTTAAAGTGGGAAATAGGCGAGACCTCAGGGTTGGATGTTTTTCTGAAAGGCAATTATCCAGTTGCTTCTGCCTACTCTGAAAGAAGTGGACCTTTAAAATGAATTACAAAGACAAAATCAATACACAGAAATAGTGGCACTTTTGATACTTACCTTCTCCATCACCAGGTCAATCATGTTGATGTCTGAATTGTACAGTATCTTCCCATGTAATAAAGGTTTCAGGAAAGTCCATAGCAAAGCCCCATTAGGAGCCTGCAAAATCTCCTGATAAAGCTTTAAGCAAAAAGGAGCTGAAAGAACAAAGACAGATTCATATTTAAGGCTGACAACACAGGTGAAATGGATTTTTTGTTATTGAAATAAAAGCTGGAGTGTTATTTTAGAGTCTACCACAGCACCATGACAAAAAACTATTTACCAGTGTTACCATCCAACTGCCACTAAGTAATCACTTCAGGCCCTTATAGAAATTGTTTAAACACAATCTACAATAGTGTTGAGGATGCAGAGCTCTAAACACTGAAAGGAAAAAAAAATCTAAAGAGTTCCTCACATTTCTGAAAAGCTGCCTGCGAATCCCATCTATCCTAAGTGTTACATTTGTGCTGTTTAGAGCAGAAGCAAAGTATATGCAAGTATACAAGTATACTTGAAGTATATGCAAAACCCTGGCCCACAGAAGTGAATTCAGAGAGAAGAGTCACCTTAAAAGAAAAATAATTCCTTCTACACCCTCCATTGTTTTGCAGCTTTGGATCCCTATATAGGAAAGTAAGAATATAAAAAACCTCCACAAATAGAGACTTTTCTCTTTGTATGATCTTACAGAACCTAACAAAAAGGCAAAAAATTGTCATGACACCTAACTTCTTGATTTGAAAAATCTAATCGTCTTTTCCATTCCTTAATAAAAACCCATATTCCTGCATCACACGGGGCTACTAATACATTAGGGTGTATGTCATTCAGAACTAGGATCTAAGGAATAGTTTCCAAGATATCCCACTGCATTTGTACTCATGTAAAAGCAATGAGTTCCTATAAGAAATATTCAGATTTTTATGCCCAACTCATGTTTTGGGGGGGGTTATTCTTTATTACAAGTGTTTACAGAACATCCTGTTTCTAGTGCTCTGAAGAAATATTAAATAATGTCATTAACTCCTCAAGGAAGACAAATCTTTTTACAAAATGGAAGACTAAGCCAAAACCATTTAAACTCCTGACAAAAGTTAAAGAAAGTAGTGTCAGAAATATTTCATTTAGAAAGGCCAGCTCTTTGCCCAAACTTTTACTTTCTTGAATGAAATAACCATTATTAAACACAATCCCTGTTAAACAATAGCATGGAATTAAGAGACTACAAGCTGGCCAGACAGAAATATCGATAGACTAAGGACACAGAAGATTTGTTAATCTGGGTTTGCTGTGATCTACAGAAAGTCATTAAGAAGTGTTTGGTGTACACAGAATAGATACAAGTTAATCACTCTGTGGCATTATGAATCAAGTTCCTGTGGCTTCAAATTTTTTTTGTAATTTTCATTTTCCATTGCCCCATGTACCAATTTGTGAAATATGGGCAACAGTATTAATTCACTCATGGAAATATTGGAACTTACTGATGTCTTAAATATTTCAGAGTCCTGTGGTAAAAAGGTCTCATGGCACAGCAGAGTTTATGAGAAACCATGCTCCTGGCCTAAATGGCTTTTAAAGAGACAATCTCTCTAAAAATGTGTCTAAAAAAGGTGTCTAATCAGCCACCCAACCTGACTTCATTCTTCCAACAGGAAAGAAAAGCAGAGCTGCCCGCTTACCACTACATCCCACACATGTGAGAAGGCAAAAGCAGAGCTCTGGCTCCCTCCCAAGGGTCCCAGTCAAGCCAGGAGCAATTTCTGCCTGTAGAAACCAATAGATGACAGTCTAGTGTCCCTAGTGACACTCTATCACTGTATTCTTCTCCTGCACTGGGCCACCTGAGGCAGTAACAAGGTTATTAACAATATTAAAATTAATCAGAGTGAATCAAATGTGTATTGTGGAAAGAGAGCAAAGGTGAAACTATACAAGAGCTTAAGGATTCTTCTGAGCACTTGACAAAGAGACTAGAAATATCAACCATTAAAAAACTCATTCTATCCAGGTTTGCATATTTTACTGCTCAATAATACCACAGGCTTTGTGTTCACCAAAGAAAGGCAAGCAGCAATAAATTCTCAATCTTGTATCTCAAAGAAATGTTTTTAATGCCAAGTGCTTTAAAAATGTTAATAAAAATGTCTCAAAGAGAGGAATACTCCTATTTATTATTTGCAAAGATAAAAAATAAACAGAATCTGTCTCACCCACAATAATCTCATAGATACTTAACTTTTATTGATCAACACTTTTTGCTCAAGATGGCAGTGCCAACTGAGGTGTCAGTGGGTATAAAACATTTCAATTAAAGTGAGAAAATTTTCTCTTAACTCTGAATTCATACTGCAACTTGTCATTGATTTTTTTTCTTACTTGAGTCTTCAGGAATGCCATATTTTGCCATATTGTCCTCCAAAAGTCCCATGATTCTGGGCATGTCTATGAACAGATTTGCGTTGCTGAAAAATGAGGATTCTTCTTTACACACTGCCTTGATTACAGACTCCAGGGGTCCAACAGCTGAACTTCTGAACTGCCCACCTTTCAAAAACTAGAACAAATGAACAAAAACACAGATGAGTCAAAGTTGTTTTAAGTAGCTTCGAGGAGTAGCCCTGGTGTTCTGTCAACACTGACGTCTAGGGAGACTGACAAAATTCGGCTGTTGAAGCAGCCTATTAGGATGAGGCCCTGCTGTGTTCATTCCTGTTCTTCTGATCTATTACGGGGAAAGGTAATGTAGTTTTAATTGTCATGATACTCAGTGAAAGACAGTAGCATAATGTGCTACACTGAAATGTGAAAAATACTGTGTAGCAGTTAGGAAGAAAAGGAATGAAAATATCAAGACAACTGGACTGCAGATACCCTGATTCCAATGCTAGTTTTCACAAAATGTGCTCTTCCTGGCAGAATATTCCTCTGTCACAAAGGCAGCAGAAACAATCAAAGCCATTTTGCTACGAACATTTACAGTGAAGACAGTTGCTAATAAGAAGCAAAATATTCAGATGCACATGCCCTAAAAGCCTATTTTTCAAGTACATCTTTTAACTTGTTAGATGTACTTACAGTTTTTGCACATCTTGAGTCATATCAGCACTTATTATTGCCATTTGTTCATGACTAGCATACTTGTAATGGGGAGAGAGAGCAATCTGACTGCTTTTATGGCTTAAGCACCACCATTCACCACATTCAAAAAGAAAGAACAACAACAATAGTCTCATCCTCTGTGCAGCTCCACTTTTCAAATAATGGGCTCAGTTGTAAGTGATATCTCATGGAAGTCTGTACAGGTGCACACTAAGAGGACACAACTGCAAGGCATCGTGCTGCTGTGGTGCAACTCAAGAGTGCACAGGCTCGCCTGGTACTCATTGCTGCTGCAGATGCTTGTCAAGAAAGGCATAACTTAACTATCAGACATCATTTGAAGACTCCGCAACTGGCAAGTAGAAAAAACACTGTGATATGTCAAACACACGCATTCAGCACTGAAAAAAAATTAGCATTTTATCATTGGGATTTTTTTAAACAGAAGAGTCAATTTTCAAAGTAATGCAGCACTTTACATAAAGATATAATCACAGACAGATTGGAAATTGTGCTGTTAGAAACAGTTTATCCTGATCAATGCATTTATTGAAGTGCCAGGTGCTTCTTTAGTAATCCTGGAGAAGTATTAGTAAGTGTTGCTTAAAACTCAGTATTAGCTGCTCCCAAAATCTTACTTTTAGCATACAGTTGCAGCACAGAGCAAAGTAAATAAATAACACCCATATTTCATAATACAATCATCAACAGCTGTATAAAATTGGTTATGAATCTTTATTAGTGACTATTTGCACTAGAGGAATAAATGGGACTTATTTCAGTCAAAGAGCACAAACGTGCTAATTAATTCCAGTTCCAATCAAAATAACTTGAAATTCAAATAATGAATATTTATGTGGTAAGCCACCACTAACAGGCTGGATCTACTTACCATCTTTCAACTAAATATCCATTGACTCAAAAAAAAATATGTTTCTTAAAATTGGGCTTTAATAAAGTATGAGAAATACAGAGTATGGATCTCACAAAAAAAAAAAATTAAAAAAGAGTTCTCTTTGATCTAGTTGGTCTAGTTTAAACGGTATAATGTAAGGCTGTAATCAAGACTGATGAATCCAAACAACCAGCCTCCTACAAACTAAACAGTCAAGCAAGTCACTGTAACAAATTCATGGAAGAGGAAGGCTGGTATGGAAGATTAAAAGGTTATCTGGAACTGGATTTTCAAATGGAGGCAAAAATCTCATAGCATAGGAGCTTCTGACCAAACTGAACAGCTGTATACCTAAAAAATATTATGAATAAAAACAAATTCACACTAAATAGAAATAACAGCTACTCAGAAAAAAAGAAACTTAAAAGTCATACTGTGCTACAGCTTGCACATACATCCAAAGTACATTCTGAATCATTACATTAGAGAAAAAGAAAGAGAGAAAAAGCAATGCAATTTTCCTGGAAAACTACAAGGACCCAAAAGATAATTCAAATATTGATGAAACCAAAGGGCCAAAGGCAACAAATTCAGAGAAATAGATAATCCTGATTCTTGGGGAAAAAAAACATAAACAGAACAAAGTCCTTTTTGTCCTGAAATTGACAGAATCAGTAGTATAATAGCAAAACTGCTGATTTGATTAAACAATTTTTCAGAAGCCTATCAAATTTAGATGGCACTATTTGAAAAATATATATACTCAAGAATGAGAAGTATAGTGACCCAGGAAATCATGGCTATCTGATTCTGATGTTTATTAGGGCAAGATACACAGTAAATTTTAAAGTGGAGAACATTAAAGACAAAAAATATTTGAGAAGTAAAATTTAATGCATTCTCAAGTTATCATTCCTGACCAACACAACATATTTACATGGGAGGGCAAATCCTTTCTCTGAAAAAATACATACTGACTCAAATGTAGGTGAACTCTGAGAATAAATTAATGTTCTTGCTCTATAAAATATTAATCATTATTAATCCAATTGCTGATTAATAATGGTGGGTAAAAAATGGAATTAAGAAGATATTTCAGGGAGCCTGTTAACAGGAAAGAAAGCACAGGATTACAGAGAAGTTACTAGTGTTATTCCTTTTAGTCCTGAAAGAAGCAAATTGCCTAAATTTGCCTATCATTTAATACCAGAAGGCATTGCAGGAAAAAAAAAAGATCAGAATGCAATATGGCCAAAAAACAAATAAGTAATTCAAAGAACATTGAATAGAAAGATAACCAGTGCAAAATTTTATTTATTAAGTGAAATATTGAGATGTTGCTATAAAATGGAGGTCGCCTCAGTATATCACTCATCCCTACTCATCTAAGAGACAAAACTGTGTGCAGCTTATGGAAAAGTTGAATGCAAGTTTAGGAAAGTCATTTTAGTAGGTATAGACAAGAATGAGCAGGCTACAAGAGTTATCAATTGTAATTCCTCTCAAACACTGTACATATTCCTTCTTCCAGATGTTCAGGATTAGCCTTAAACCAGCATGCAAGTATGCTAGGCTGTCTTAAGCAACTGAGAGCTTAATATAAAAGAAAAAGCTAAAACAAAAAACAAATGCTAAAATAAGTCACTTCAACCTATCAAAACAGATAGGTTGCAACTGGCCTTCCACAAACATATGGGCAAGCTGTACAAGTTTAAAATGCTACCAAACATCTTTGATTAAATAACCTTAGTAGCCACAAATAAAATTAGCCACAAATAAACAAAGCTAAGTCTGAATTTTATTAATTTAAAACCCTGACAGGTTGTGCCACAATGATAGGTTCAACAGAGGATTTGTTCAAGTTAGTGAAAGGATTACAGAGTGAAGCCACCTCTCACAATTAACAGCATTCAGCAGCTCAGGAAGTCCCCTGCAGCTTATCCGTTGTTTGACAAGCATGCAAAAAATTAGGTATGAAAATATAACTGAATAATTTCAAACCGCAAAACACAAGCAAAAATCATGATTGAAATCAGCAGTGGTTTTCCTTGGGGAGTTATCCATTCACTCAGAGTTTTTAACAGTAAAATCTGGTACCATGTTCTAGTTAAAGCTGATGGGTAGATAATGAGTTTTTATATCATCTTTTAATCCAATACATGTACCTTTTCAATTCAACTTCACATTTTACAGCTCTATTAAAGCTATTTTTTTATTTTCATTTTTACTTTTAGACAGAAATCCATGTGAATAGTTGACAATTACTTTATTACTTCTTTCATTAGAGAAGCAATTTTTTAAAAATCTACTTCAATGTCCTTCTGACAAAAGTCCACATAATTTACCCTAAAAACATTTACATTTTTATCTGATAATCTTTCAACATCACTGAACTACTTTGTTCTTGGTAATCATGAGAACAAAAATCCAGAAGGATGGACTCTGGGAAATAGAAGAAAACATTTAAGGAGGGAAGCATAGAAGCAATATATGCACTTCAGTAGAGCACTTATTTGATAGCACAAGCTTGGCCACCACAAAAAAAGAAGCAAAAAGTAATCAATAATTAAAACTTATTGGAAAATACATATTAAAAAATCAAGTTAAACATGAAAAAAGGGACACTTTCACTTTTACTAGTCTTCAAAATTTAGAAAAAAAGTTACAGAGACAGAAGAGCCCTTGAAATCAAAAATGTAATTTATTAATAAAAGAAATTGGCACTGATTATTTTAATTTTCCACAAATTATTAGGTGACCAAAAAGCCCCAGAAATTTCACAAGAAAAAGGGATGTAGCAAAACATTAGAAAATAAAGACTGTGTCAAGAGAAGTGATCAAAAATGTTAGAACTAAAAAAGAATAAAAAATCCAAGGTTAAATCTATGGTAAATTACAGGATAATGGGGATAGCCATCAAGCAAATCTTAAAACTGTGAGCAGATAGCCCTCTGCTGTTCCATTTGTTCCTCTGCAAACTTTTTTTAAACAGCATCTTTTGAGATGTTCTTCTATCAAATATGGAACTCTGGGATTTTAATCCAAAAAGAGTATTTCTTTTGCTGGAAGGAAAATCAGACCCAAACAGAGTTAGTCTAAGGAAAGCATTAAAAAAATGCAATTGTCTGATGAAAGTCACCATACATTGCAGCAACCAAAGAGCTACCCCAAAAAGAGAGGCTCAAAACCCAAACTGATAGATGCACCAGAACAGCATTTTTCAACACGTCTCTATCACACAGATTATAAGATCTTGAAAAGCATCTCACTAAGGAAAATAGTACTTAGGATATTGTTTATTCTGTACTCTAGCAATAAACCAGATTGCACCGTTTACCACTGTGGGATCTTCTAGAGTTTTGCAATTTTAAACCAAATCCAATCCTCAAGTTTTCCCAAAGGACAACAAACCCAAAATGTAGTGCCATGGGGGTCAACAGGTCTTCCTATGGAATTGGAACCTGCTTAGACACAGAAATCTTTCTGATGATTCACTTAACATTAGCTCCACCACTGTGCTAGCTGTGAAGATGTGCATACAGCAACTGCCTTTAAAGGCAGGGACAAAAAAACCCCATCACTCATGCCTCATGCCACATTTTTTTTAAATGTCAAGCAGAACTACCACACAAACCCCTTAGGTGACACAAACAGAAACATGTGGCAGATATAAGAACTGCATAGGCTGTCTTGAGCTTATATCCTTTAAAAAAAGCAAAGCTATTTCTTGTAAATAAAATAAGAGTCTGCTCTTAAAAAAAAAACAAAACCAAACTAACAAACAAAAAAACACTATTATCCAAAAAGGCCTGGCTAGCTGTCTCCAAATCACAGATCACAGATGATTATGTTAGTCAGCTGACAAACACTGAAGTAATTTAGGCTAGGATCTCATAAGGTAACTTAAAAAAAAAAAAATTGAAACAAAAAAAGAAAAGAAACAGAAACAACACATCAATAGTCTCAGAATTACCAGATTGCTTGAAAGAGACCAAATGAATCTTCCTAGGGTTTATGGACTCCTCTCTGCATTCCCTACTTTCTAGAAAATAATTTCTATGAGTGTGCCACCTTACTAAGCATATATCCTACCTAATCACTTCACAAGGGGAATTAATTTTTGCATATTGAAATCCTACGCATACCTGCTGCAATGCAGAGATGTCAAGCACACCAATATTTTGAATTCCTTGGAGGAAAACTGGAAGCTTTTCCATGACATGGTGAACTTTGTTGAGAAGTGAACTGATACTAGAAACCACATCCAGGAGCATATTTAATACATTGCCTATCTCAGGTGGTATCTGGATCTTGGAAAAGAAGGGAAAAAAGCACACCAGGAAATTTCAGTTAGAAACAAATGTTTGCCTTTCAATGAAACACTCAAAATTATTCAATCTTTTTCTAAAAAAAGATTAAAAATATCTATCTAAATATGTATCTAAAAATGCAGTGTTCCTACAAACCATGTTTAACAAAACTCCTCTTGATATAACTCCCCAGCTACTCTTAGATTAAGCTGAAGAAAAGTTCTCCATGATGTAATGTTAGATATGGCTTATGACAAATCATAAATTAATATTCAGATAACATGTTTACACCTGCCAAGTTGAAGAGAGCTTTCCAACCCAAGATGCTAATGGGATCTGTAACCTTCAATCCTTTTAGAATCCAGTGTAAATGGAAACTTTTCCTTCACCACTTTAAAAATGTTCAATGCAATAATTTAAGATTTGAAAAATATTTTGTAAGCTAAATTAAATTTATAAACCACTTTTATTGCTTAATATGACCGCTAAAGTAACTAACTTTCATGCCACACTCTTCCTGCCTTTGAATTTTTCATGCCCAAAAGAACTGTGTGCATTTTATTACCTACTTGACCTAAGTTCAAATGGCTGTTTGCTATTTCCATGATGCAAATTCATCATTATGGATTTTCTCTCTGTTCCTTTTGTTTTGGAGATTAGTTAGATGATACAATAATGCAAACAGATTCATTTTTACCTGTCTATGCAAAATAATAAAACCACAATAATCTAATTATGTAGTTTCAGTTTTTCCTCTGATTATCTATTTTATATCCATCTTTGTCTTCCTACGATAATGTCTGTGCTTGATTTTCTTCTCAGCCTTCACCAGCTCTTACATTGTTAAAAAAAAAAAATTCAAAGACACCCATAAAAAAATCTTATTTGGCTAAAAAGGTAGTAGAACTTCCATTATAATTTAGGATGAGCTGACAACATTTTTTTCCCTTTGCTAGGACTTGAATAGATTTCTGTAGAGTTCAGTAGAAACATTCATCAGAATAAGCACTGGTTTATTTTCTTCTATTTTTTCCCCTTCTAGGCTTGTAGATAATTCAGGAAGTAAAATCTTTTCCCTCTGATATATTTACCTACTGTGGGAAATGTTTTTGTTTACAAAATTCTATGTCTAACCTGCTCAACTGAGTATGCAGCATCCAGAATACAACCCAATCCCTAGAGCTTTAGAAAAAAAAAAATTCTTTCTCACAATAGGTATATTTCAGCTATTCATGCTGAATAGAACATATTTATGTTTGGCCAATCAATTACCCCCAAAAGAACTGAACTAAATGTCTTCTAGCTATCCCATACAATAATTCTGTTCTTAGCTGAAACAGACAAAACCCTTATCTCACTGAATAACCATACTAGATTCCAGATTATCTACAGTTGTACAGGTAATACAGCTGTGCCACAGACATTTGCATCCACAGTGCTATCAATTCTTCCTAGAAAATAACTCATTTTTGTGATGTGAGCTACTATGCTGGTTTTAGTTCAAATGCTGCCAGATCAAGCTTCCACTCTTACAAATAATGAAGTGACTAATTGCATGAACAGCAAACTCTGCTAAAGATTAATAAAACTATGTCATTGACCTCCAGTGTTTTCTGCAGATTTCATAATTAGCTCCTCAGTGATAATTTTCCTGATGAAGCATCTATCAGCCCCATTCTTCAATTGATGTATTTTGGGGAGCCAAATGAAGACAAAAAATGCCATATGTACACTTTTTGCTTTCACAGAGAAAGAACATCTGAAGAAATAATAGAATTATTAATCTATCTACCTGTACATTTCATAGTACCTTCAAATGAAAACATCTTACCTTGTACATGATGTGACGTATGTTCAAATTTTGTATAATCAATACAAACATGGTATACAAGTCCAGTGCTGGTAAAGAACATAATTCTTCCACTGCCAGGGAAGTTCTATTGCTTTCAGGCAGCTTTAGCAGTAGGCTAAGTACTTCTTCATCACATCTTCCAGTTAAGGCTACCACAAAGGCACTGTAAAGAACCTATCACAACATATGTGTATTAAAACTTTTTCTCCCTGAAATATATCACCTTTTTTTTGTAGTCAATAAGGTGAAAATTTGTGTCACAGTAACATGACAATTTGCAGGCACCAACAGACCTGAAATAATAAACCATTCAGCTTTATATCAGATTGCTATGTTCTTACTTTATAGTCCTTGCACATATAACAAGATGAAGTATATTTCTTATGAGGATTTGCTTTCATTTTTCACAGGTCAATCATTCATTCTTGAGCATTCATACCATAAGCAGGCATATTTACAATCTTGAGCACACTTCTAGCAGATATACACCTCTGCTGCAGAAACACCTGAAGATCAAAATCTAGTCATGTGAATCACTAACCTCAAACAAT
Organism: Cinclus cinclus; assembly: GCF_963662255.1. Classification (NCBI taxonomy): domain Eukaryota; kingdom Metazoa; phylum Chordata; class Aves; order Passeriformes; family Cinclidae; genus Cinclus; species Cinclus cinclus. The sequence continues at coordinate 82,479,977 of NC_085046.1, read as the reverse complement.
ACGGTCCTTCCTTCTTTTAAAGGACACACAAATTTAATACTTGGGGATGCCTATATGGCACAGCATCGACTCTGAGCCAGCTCACATTTCTCAGTTAAAGAATCATTTAATAGCAGATGAAGGGACAAATGCCTAAGGAGACCTTGGGTGAGACTGTAATAAAACCATCTTGGATAATGGCAAGTGTTTGAAGTCCAGATATCCCAGGAGTTCTTAGCTACTACCCATTCTCAACAAGTCCATAAAAATGACAAGTTTTTTAGGAAGTTGTAGGAGCCAAAGTACAGGGCTGCTTTGTACTGTTTAGGACAAAATCTGCCTCTCCACCTCCACTGAATGCATCTCTTGCTGCTAATTGTACCCAGTCAGGGAGAGGATCTGCAAGGCAGTCAGGATATGAAATTTAACTCTTTAATTCTTACTAACATTTTATTTTCCAACTTAATAATTTGATTTTTATTCGGGAACAGAATTTTGCCTCTGTGATTCTACAGTGTTTTTTATATATATCTACAGATTCACTTTTCATTGTGTGCATTCAAGGAACAGAATATCAACATAATTCTGTGAGCAGCATAAAGTGATACTGATTTTGACTTCTTGCTTTTAAAATAAATTTGAAATTTATTTCAAATGTGCCTCACACAAATATCACCATTTCAGTGCAATTTTAACACATTCTATGTTTTCTCCCTTAGGTTAAGTTCCTCTGAACTTTCCTTGCAGCTTTCTGAGTACCAGAGTTAATCCAAACTCCTACATTCAGTAAATTAAGGCTTATAGTCTTCAGGTTACAGGTTTTAAGTAATTTTAAATCACTTCATCACAGAGCAATGAGCATGGTCAGCACATTGTCATAACATTGTGACAGAAATTTCAGGTAAATACAATAAGCACAAAAAATTCCCAGGCTTACTCTTACTGTTCCAGAAGAAAGCACAGTAGTAGTATATACAGAAATATAGGGCTACCAATGGGCCTATAGATATCATTAGGTTATCAGTGACTGTATAGACAATAAACATAATGGGCATGCCTAAAATATAGCTCTAAAAAATACTTGTGCATCTTTCATAATCACCATGAGACACAGGCTCTTAATGCTCCAGTTGGACTGGGGGAGGATTTAAACACTAAGCAGACAAAAAATTCTGTATAGTTATCCAAATGTGAGACGTGTGTATATATCTAAGCTCTACATATGACCGGCAAAAAGTAAGGATGGAAAGTAATTTGACAATTCAGCCAATTAGCATTGTTATTCCAAAGGATCAAAGGTGGACTGAATCCCATTTAACAGAATTGCTTTCAGCTGACTTCTCTCATTACCATTTAGTGGTATCACAGTAGTAACAAGCTAACAATGAAGGCAGTCACACTGCCACAGAAGCAGAAGAACAAATCATCCATAAGTAGCCACGATGTTCTGAACTGCCTTTTTAATGCTGCACTTTTCAGGAACAGAGCTTGCGACAGCTTCTGCAAGCGGAGCATCACTGACACCCAGTGGCTGCTTGGCTGAGATGATCAATTTACACCTCAGCTCTTAAACTGACGCTCGCAGCAGAGAGAACCTATTCGTTGGCATTTCTCAATATTTCAACTCATCACTGGGATCACAGGGAAAAAAGCAATGGTAACACACAGCTTTTCCCGCAGAAAACTTACAATACTCAAGAGTCAACAACTCAAAATGAAAGTAAAGCAAAACAGCGGTAAGATAATGTAAGAATAGTGAGGAACAAACAAAGAAATTTTCAAAATATTTATGTAAGACAATTCCTTACCACAGTGAGCAGAAGTGGTAAGGTACAAAATTATATCTCCAGAAACCCTCATATTTTCTACAATAGCAAGACAATAAAAGCTCCAATTCTGCATCAGCACAAGAGGGTAAAACACTGCTGAAAGTAATGAGGCAACATCATTTGAGACCAGAGGAATAGTGCTTCTATTAACTGATCTCTCAATGCTTCACATTATTACTTTAAAGTCCTAAAACTTCCAAATTATTTCACATGGAAGTGATAAGTGAAAATATAAGATTCCACAGAAACAATGTGGCTTGTTTTGTTCCAGTGGCACACCAATGCTATAGGCTGACCCACTAATTTGATACCTCTTTTTGGTCTTTTACCTCTGAATGAGAGACACTGGCTTCCAAGATGGCATTGACCGTTTCTTCAGATATATTAACAGAGGAACCAACATCCAACCTCAACTGAGTAATATTCCACACAAAATCTTTGACTTTCAGATCTGGAAGAGGAAGAAAATAATACCAACAGCACCAATTTGATTAATTAGATTTCCTACAGATTGTGTCCTTTCCATTCAATTCACTGTGAGTGACAATATTGCCTTAAGTCAATTGCCTATATTAAGTCAATTGCAATATTAATCAATATTGCCTATTGTCAATAGTCTCCATAAACAGCCTCCCTTTGAACTTGAAAGGACAAACAGTTATTGTCCAACAAAATTATGCTAGAGTTACTTATAGGAAAAGTGAAGAAAACTGGAACCCACCATTCATAAGATTAAAATTGCTGAGGAAAGCTGCCACTGGATTTTCTGACAACTGTAGCTCCAAATTTTCAGACACCCTGGAATGACAGCCTTAGTTTCACAAGTTATCCAAAGCAAGTCACTGGCATTTCGATGTGTAAAGACTAACATACTAAAAGAGGCAATAGAGTCCCATTATGCTCTGTGTGCACACACTGTGCATGCAGTCAGCACCTCTACAGTCCTTGTGTGGTATTTCTATGGTGCAGTGGTCATCATATTTCATGTCTAAATGAGACTGCATATCTAGAGACACACATGTATATATCTACGTATATCTCTACATATGTACATATGCAGAGATACATTCCTATAATGACTGAGGGCACTAGAAAACAGTAACTTATGGAGAAGGACAGGTCTAGCAATATTCACTTCCATGTTTCTTACTGAACACATATTTTTAAAACCTAGATATATAAATCACTGCAATTCAGGATGAAAGAAATAAAAGTCTATCTAATTATAATTTAAGTGATGAAGAGAATGCACACATTGGGTATGATTTTCTCTTCAAAACTGGACATGAGCCCATGGTATTTAGGAGAAATATTTAGGCTCAAGTTTTTCTGTATTATTACTGTAATTCACAGACACCATTCAAGCCTATTGTGAAAGAAATCCAACAGTCAAACTAGCATACCAACAATTATAACAATGTCTACTTCTACCTGATTGCAAATTTGAAATACTCTGTGGTAGCATCTTTACTTAAAATATAATGATTTCCCCCAAGCAAATAACAACTATCAGAAGTTGTTTGGAGTTCAATCCCATCAATTTACAATCGTCATACTGTGTTTGTAACTCTTTGAACTGCTGAACTGATCTGAATGCTTAACATTTCACAAAAAGGTATTGAGCTATTAGAGGAAAAGCCATAACAAAAGAGCTATAAATAAAAAAATTTAGATAGCAAAATTTTGATTTAACTGAAGTCACAAGAAATTTAAAATTTTCTTAGTTGTAATCAGAAGCATTCAGCTGATGCAGCAGCAAGATCTGCTGCAAGTGCTTGGTAAAAAATGTAAAGGTTTTTAGAAATTTTAAGTTTTTCTAAATTACTTAAATAATTTGAACATTTTATCCACTTAGTTTTAAGTTAAATCAGCAAAGCTCAAAAAGACAATATTTCTCCTGTAATTACTTAATTTGGAACACAGACATATGCACAGAACGGCATCACTAATGATGAAGAACCATTTGGGGTACCACAATGGGAAAGGCTTTACATTTGCAGTCGTCTCTGGATGTTCCCCAACATTAGCTGGCATTCACAGCTGTCACTGCTGGTATTCTGCAAGGTTCCCACGAAGCTGAACAACACATTGGAAAGTTTTTGGTTTATATATGCCATACTCTCACAATCCCCCTTGTTGAAAGCAGGCAAATATCTTCCAAAATCCTGCAGAACACAGTGATCACATGTTTAGTAAATTAATGATATTGTGTTATATTTTATATAGAAGTAGCAGCTCTCAATGACCTCGATGATTTGTATTTTCAACTGAGAATATGGGTAAGGTAATGTTCTCTTAATCATTGTATGATTAACTGAAACTGGATTAAATGTTTTCTAGAACCAATGAATTTTCAAATATTTGAGTTTTGGAAACAATCAGATTGGGAATTTGAACTAGCCTGTCAAGGAGAGTCATCCACTGATAGAAATGCCAACCTTTTAAAATTTGTTTCAAAATTAAATGAGCTGGTTGGTTGGGGTTTTTTGGTTGTGTTTTTTTTTGTTTTCAGTCTGACCATTTTTATCTTTTTCCAAAAAAAATTGTTTTGTACAACATCAATTTCCATTCAACAAAAAAAAAATCTGGATCCTCATATCCAAAGTTTTTAATGTATTATGCTCTGCATAGTATGCACTTTTATATTTTCTCCTGAATGTTTACAATTTTTACCTTGTGCAGTTTTTTGATATTTGCAGAAGTATGTCATAGAAGAGCGGTGACTACAAAAATGCATCTGGCCTGCAAAAGTCTGCCTTGAGATAAGAGTGATGCCACTTGTCATCTGTTTACTTTAACACATTGCTGTTCATATCAGAAAAATGTCCAGGTACACAAAGCAGCAGAGCTATTTATTAAAGAGAAGATAAATTCTACACTAAAAAGCATGACTTTAGTATTTTAGTCTGTGTATACACGTGTGCTATCCAAAGACCTGCTTCCAACTCTGGATGAGTCTCTATATGCCAAATATTACTCTCACCTGCTGGAAATTTCATACTAAAGGAAAACAGACTGAACAAAACTGGTAATCATAACTGCTATTTTAGCTATTTTAGCTGAAATTATTCTGGCCAAGAAGTTTATTTTTTTCTAGTTTAATTTCACAAATGTTCCTGTGAAGATTTAGAAGTATAAATGTACTATAACTCATTAAATTAGCAGAACGACAGAATTTAAAGAAACTAAAAATGGGCTGCTGTTTGACATTGATTGAAAATCCAGTTATCCTAGTTATAGGACTTCTAATAATTCAAAGTCATACTTACAGCTTGTAAAGCTCACCAGTGTTCATTTAAGGAATTTCTTCTGGGTATCACCATCAAAATTATCAGCGTTAAACCTATTTAAATCTCAAGTTTGTATAGTCACTGTGGGGACTTGTCATTCAGAAAGTGGGGAAAAAAAGGAAACTTCCATTTGTTTCCAAAATTTAATGCATGTTTTAAAATACACTTGTAGGTGAGGGAATCATTCAGACCTGATAATGATCTTGAACCACAGCAATCCCTTCAAAGACAGCGAGGAGCAAGTGACTCATTAATCCATCTTTACACTTTGTAATCACACAGAAAATGTTGCTAAAGACAATGGGTTCTTCTGTAAGAGAGAATGTCCAGATTTAATCAGACAAAAAAAAAAAACTTGAAATCAAATTTAAAATTAGCCAGTTAATACTGGAGAGAACATTTTTAAAAGCAAGGAACATCTGATATGTTAGGCACAGAAAAATATTTCTATCTAAATTCACATATCATTTCAGTGGACTAGAAAGGCCAGTTTGATTCCATTTCAGTTATTCTTCTGCATTACATTTTCCTGATCAATAATAAGAACATCCCTACCTGCTACAGAACCAGAGAAGAAAATTTCTTATTTGCTCTTCATGAGCAAGAAGCATAACTGTGAGCAGCTCAGTGTATTAACCACATCTAACTTTTCCTCAGGCAGGCTCCCCTGATGCTATTCCCTTGTAGGAACAGCTGGGTGTTACTAACCCTCCAGTGAGCAGTAACTTTCAAACCCAAACTACAAGGGGTGCAAAACAGCATTACATAAGCACGTTCCATATCTTAGGATAATGAACCCTTATAGGGTGATAGTATTATCCCCTTGTTAATCCATGGAGGCCGTTCCTACCAAGCTTGCAGTCTCCATATACTTGGAAAGAGCCTCCGTTCTGGTGTCTGCAGTGGGTTTGTACATGGCATAGTAGTGAAGGAATTTCGCTTGATTTCTGAATTCTCATTTAGTACCAAGGTAATTTTTTCAACTATGGGGTTTTTTCTCCCTTAAGTTTGGTTCTTAAATCAAGTAGGAAGAATACTAAACATTAAACACTGCTTCTAAAGCAAGCAAACCTTGGTCTTACTCATAGAAGTAACACAATACAATTCCTCAAATCAAACCAAATCAAGCAGTTTTCATCTTTTTTGCATTAGGTTTTATAAAGTTTTCTGTAACAAATGAAACATTATGAAACATTCCCACAAACAGAGGATTGAAATGAGAATGACTGAAATTTAGTTCCCTAATCTCAGTTCTCTCAATAAATAGACTGTTATTCAGAGGTCAAGGACAGAACACAGGTACCTGGCTACATAATTTCAGTATCACTTATCGTAGCTCAACATCACCACCATTTTATTCTTTGGTACCACATCCATCACAGGAGAGTAGAGAAGACAGCCAACATTGAGTTGTAATTACATCTTACACTTTTTTGGAAATTAATTTGACATAAAACATTACAGTCTTATCCCTTGTTTTAGAAGGGTAAGTTAATGCCTCCTAATTGCTCTGTGCAATTCTGGGCATAGTTGGTTAAATACGAACTTTGAAATGCACTGGCTTTTTTTTTCCAAAGAAAACATAATATGAAATTAAACAGGGGTCAATATAGAGCCTTTCTTAGCGCACAACTTGGGAACATAAATATAAGGAATGAAACAAGGCAACACAGCAAAATTTGAAAACCTTGTTGAACGTGGAGTTTTTCAGCTGCAATTCACTGCATGACATGGCCAAAAGCAAGAGACGATACTTCCTTTAAATATTTCCCCCATTTTTCCTTACTGTCAACTACATGCTGCCCTGTGGCAAATCTGGCTCATTAAAAAAAAAATAAAACCTGAGATGACTCAACTCATTAGCTGAGGAGGAGATGCAAGATCTCCTGCTTTCACTGGGATTTAAAATCTACATCAACACTCCAAAAAGAAATCATCCCTTTGTATGATCTGCATCAGATTTTCTCCTGTGCCTCTGTTGGTTTAATTTCCAGGTATCAGTATGCTTGCCTTGCTTGACGTCACCCGAATTATTCACCAAAAGATTTCTTAGAGTAAAGCCTTAACTTAGCATTAACACATGGGGACTCAGAGCCGCTACTGTGATAACCAACCTGAAAAGATTTTGAGAATGTTCAAAATGGTAAATTGCAATTTTTGCAACAGTATGACACTATCAGGGTATAAACGTTCCTGAAGAATGCTGCAGATTTTAGATGCTCTGTAGAAACATCAATAAGAAAACGTTATTTTCATTCCAAGGGTACCACAGAAAAATTTCAAGAAGTGACAATGTACAAATGCAGACTTCAATTAACCACACAAGGATTTCAATATTAACAATTATTACATTTGTTTGAACTCTTCAAAAATCAAGATATAGCACTTTCATGTTTTAAAAAATATACTGTAGGAGCACTAGAAAATACCTTCACAAAACAAGCAAAATCATAATAGCTTCAGAAATACTGAGAGCCCACAGAATATGCTGAGTTGATGGCAAAGAGCAGATAATTAGCACGCAGGGAAAATAAACCACTTTTCTAGTACTTGCTTTTGATATTTTTCAGCAGATTAGGTTAATACTTGACCTTCATGGACAATGGTTTCAGGTATTTGCATAAAATTAATCATAAAGGTCAAAATACCACAACAGAGCATCAACTTTGCAATGCCATTTCTCAGTTGGTTTACATCACTAAGATCAGTAGTTCCAACAGCAAGATACCCTAGAGCTGTCTGGAGCAACCAACTTGTGGGCACATTCAATATTGTTTAAATGTAACAACTCCAATCTAACAGCCATTTTATTAAGTAAAACATCAGTCAGCCTGAAGAAGTTTCCTCTGCTTCTGGATTATATCTGATCTGACTAATCAGGCAAAAATGATTGTGGGCTCAAGATTCCTTCAGATTGTTAAACGAAACAATTTAACGCAATAGCCACAACATAGGATATCACAAATTTTAAGTTAAAGAAACTTTGAATAGCTATATTTGGATATAGAAAGTACCTCCACATGCCACAAAAAATCAGGCCCAAGCATTCCTTAACGTTTAGCTCCATAGGCAAAAATTACTGTTGCCTGCCAATTAGCAGGGGTTCAGTATTCAGACTTGCAAGGATTTTAAAACACCAGTATCTTCAAATAATTGTTTCTATAATAATTCCAAAGAAACCAATTCAAGTATCAATATATATGACTAAACACATATAGTAAACATAAACTAAACACAATAATCTCATTCACACAATGTGTTCTGATACCAAATACAGCTGGTCTGAACAACAAGATGGAACAAATCTGAAATTAAACTCTAATTGCCTTAAAAGCTTTGATTGAGCTGTCCATAAACAGAAAGCCCTTCTGTCATTGTCAGCACACTTCCCAAAATGAGTACATGGAAAACACTCACCTCAGTTCTGCCATTACATCCTTATGCAAATTCATTAGTAAGAGTTTTATTTTATTCCTGTCATGTTCTGCAGTAGACTGAAATATTATTTGCAAAATCTCTTGCATGATCTCCAGAGCTCTTCTTTGGGACTGAGTAGAAGTGTCTCTATATGGTGCATTATAAAAGAATGAATCAAGGAAGTCAACTTTATGAAGCTCAGTATTGTTTGTATGCAAAGCTGCTTCTGCAACATCAAGATCAGCAATTGTATGAAGGATGCTGTTTAGCAAAGCTGACAAAGCAGGATGAGTATTATTCAATTTCTCTCTGCTTAAAAGACTGTCACCAAACAACATACTAGTGTCATCCTTCTTAGACTCATTTTGCAATAGCTCCAGAAAGGCAATAATATCTTTGACAGCCAGCAGTAGGTTATTTGATGAACTTTCATTAGTCATAAGGAGAATCAGATCATGCATTGCTTTAGAATAATTTTTATTGTTACACTCGCATAGAATGCTCTTCAGGATGTCTTTTATATCTTCAAAATTTCTTGATATAGCATCTATAGATGATATGTTAAACTGCTCTAGTAAAGCATCAGGAGCCATTGAAGAGGACTGTCCAGTGGCAAACTTTAGTAATTGAAACTCTTGATTTATCGCCACAAGTAAGTGTCTAAGACTAAAATTCACCAATAAATTTTCTATGCTTGTAACTACAGGAAACCAGAAGTTCTCAAAGTTATCAGATATATTGATGTTCCCACTTAAAGCTGATATTGTCAAAAGTATTGTGTGTGTCTGGTTACCAACAGATGACAGTGTCATTAAAGGCTGAATTACAGAGAGAAGAGAAAGGACAGCTTCAGTATTCAGGAGTCTAGAAACTTCACTGGTCATATTCTTAAGATTAGTAAGAACACTCTTAAGTGATGTTCTTGACTCTCTGTTCCAACTCAGGCCACTGTAAAGATTTTCAAGCTGCTTAAGAAGACTTTTGGCCATTTCCATTTCTGACACTGAAATGTTGTCCAGAGTTTCTACAATTTGTAAAGCCATTTGGCTCTTTGATGTGGAGGAACAATTGATTGCATATGTATTATTCACTTGGGGTGGCACAGCATAAAGGGATAGTTCATTCCAAAAATCTAGCAGCTCTTTGAGAACTGAGCTATTTATATGATAGAGCTCAGAAAACTTCAAAATGATGGAGTTCCATTCTTTGATCTGACGAAAAAAGCAAGTCAGATTACGAGTGATATCCATCTGAATGTCCTCTATAGAGCAAGTGAAACTGTCATCCAGAGTGATGAGTTTAAGCTCCTTAATGACTTCGATGACTGCATTGTAATGAAGAGTAGAATTGGTATGCACAAAGTCACAAAGTTTAACAGTGGGATCACTGTGAGGTGTTTCTGTTGTGAGAGGTGTTGCTGTTGTGAGAGTCCAGCAGAATGCTGCAGAAAAACAAACAGAAGCTTCTCCAGGTTCATCAGAGATGTCTGCCAACGTCTCCAGCAACGTTAGAAGATCTTCTACTTGGTTAGAGAACTCCTCATCAGTAAACACTGGCATTTTTTCTTCCTGGGTCAGTATGAAAGCATATATTTCAGTTAATGCTTCTGTAACATTTCCATGAGCCAATCTTTCTGTAAGGCTGATGACATCAAACAGGAGGTTGAACACATCTTGCATATTGTAGGGCTCATCTTGTTCAAAAAGCTGTGTTATTTGCCATACATCAGTCAGGTTCCAGTAACAAGATATGTTCTCAAATGCATCCCACCAGCCTGTCAAAGTACCTAACTCAGAGTTCTCAAGAGAAAAAGGTTTAATATTTTTAAAGAAATTTTCTAGATTCTCCTGGACCTGTTTGAATCTACTTATCAAAAACTCCAAGTCCATGTTTCTCATATTTTGCACCAAGGGAACCATATGCTTTAGAAGCTCCTTTTCATCTCTTAATGGAAAGACAGTAAAAGTAGGAGACTTGAAAATTTCAATTGTCTTCCTTACCACTTCAATATTCAAACCTGCTGTTTCTACCAGTTTCTGAAGGAATGTTTTGTGCTCATTCTGCAAGTTTGAGTCAATCTTTCTAATCATATATTGAAAGAATTCCATCAACAAACTGATATTTTTCCCATTCAAGAAAGGGTCAATCTCATTGCCCAAATGAGAGGAGCTGTTTTCAGAAGTTTTGTTTCTCAGAAGACTTTGAATTTCTGACAAAAGTTCCACTGATAAAAGATGAATTTGGTGAAAAGGATTAAGGAGCATTCTTGAAGTCCTGTTAAAATCACGGGTTGACTGACTAAAATGGGTCTTATTTGAAATATATAATGAGCTCCCAGCTAAATCACTGATAACAGTTTCTATTTGCTCTCCAGAGTTATTGAAAAGTTTAAAAATAAATTCAAGCATGTTAATGTTATCTTTTACATAAAATTTGGGGAGAATAGATTTCAAAGTTTTTGCTATGATATTGAAATAAACACTTACACAAATCTCATCAGAAGTACCCAGGGAACATTCAGGGAGTGTCAAATTAAAAACCAAATTAACAAAGTCCATCACATTCATTATCTTAGCAACTGTCTCAGCATTTCCCAGAGATTGCAGAAGAAATAAAATATGTTTTGCACTTTCAAGTTGAGAAGGTGACTTGTATTTCTCAGTGAAATTACTTAATCCATGTATCCATGTGTTACAGTCCTCTGCTTCAGCCATTGTACTATGAAACTTTAGAAAGGAGGTAAGATGAGATGAAAAATTTGTTTGCAAGTAGCTTATGTCTTTCAGAGTACTATCCAAAATTAGTTTGGTAATATTCTGGAAAATGCTGATACAAACCATATGTTTGTCTCGAGGCACACTTTTTAAAAAAGCATATGTGTCATTTATCTCAGTGAGAATAATTTCAAGTTCCTTTTGAGAGAGCTTAAGAATAGTAGAAAGGGAATTTCCAATGGAAAATACACGAGCACCCTTATCTTCTCCCTCAGATCCTCCTGAGATGAAAGCATCAAGCCAAGAACTCAAAAACTCTTCATTAACAATCATCAATATAGATTTCTGCATTTTAGTTGTCATGACTCCCATTGCCTCTAAAACACTTTCAAAACTGCTGTCTTTAAGCAAATTTGTGACATCAAATGCATTGTTAATTACACTGTGAAGATTAACAAGGAAAGCCTCATAATCTTTCAAGTGATCTAAATTGCCATGCTCCTGATACAGAGCTTTTAATAGCTTCATTGCTGCTCCTGTAGCTTCAACAATAGCCATAGCTGTATTGTTGCACAGTTCATCTTGAGTTACATTTAGAAGGTTTTCAGAGAGATGTGCCAAATCATCTTTAAGGCAAACAAAAGAGGTTGTATTCAAATGTAAGATTTCCGATGCTTCTTCAAAAATCTCTGTCCACATCTGAAGCCATGTAAAAGTGCAGTGCAAAGCAGAAGGCACACTTACTTTTACTCCCCAGTTTGTTACATTAGACAGGACGCTGTCCAATGGAATCAGAAGTAAGTTATAAACCTCTGCTGAATGTTCTACAGAACTCATGTTTGTTAGATAAAAATCAGTACACCCATTATTTACCAGACATCCTGGAGACAGATCAAGAAAATCTTCCAAAAAACATAAGACGTCTGTTTGGAGCTCTTCATCTATGAATAAAGTTTTAAGGCTGCTCAGAGTGTCATAAACAACTTGTATATCTTTTTTTCCATTCTGTGCAAGAAACTGTGCCTGAAACTCTGTGTAGTTGTAAATTAACAGTAACTTTTCACAGAGAGACTTACTGGTGAGGTTCCAGAGAAGATCAAAAGTTTCAAACAGAAAATCAAAAACTAGTTCCTTATTTTGCAAATCATGCCATACTTGAGAAGACGACATACTTTTTGAAGTCTCATAAAGAAATTTTAACAGAGTGTTATTACTCTTAATATTTAAAACCAGATCATCATTCTGGTACAGAGAGAAAATTTTTGGAACAAGTGAGGCCACACCAGTACTATTTAATTTTTGGATATTTCTGAGGAAATCATGCACAAATTCTCCTAATTCTTGTACCTTATACATAAAAGTTGCATTTGAGAGAAATAAAGAGGAGGTATTACTCACTCCAGGAATTGTGCTAAATGACACATTGACATGATCACTAGACAATGATCCAATTTCATAAAGACTTCTTTGGAAGTGTCCACTTAAATGTTTTAAATGGTCCAAAGCAGTAATATTTAACTCTGGCCAATCAGTGAGGATAATTTTGAGCAATGCCATACTTCTATTATAGATTTTATTTTCTGTAATAGAAGATAAAATTCTAGATAAAGTTTCAATTACCCCTTCCTCTTCTACTTCACTCCAGAGAGAAAGCCTAGAATCAAGTTCATGGAATACAATTTCCACTATATACCAGAAAAATTCTGTCTTCTTCTCTTTTGTCCAGAAGCTCTGAAAAGACTGGAAATTTTTTTGTAGCTCTTTATGGAGTTCAGAAACTGCAAGTGAGAAATTGGTGGCAGATTCCTCCCCGTCAGCAAAATTTTTTATCCATATAATTGCATTATTCAAGACATTTTCAATTGGAGACTTGTTTGAAGAAACTGAGAAATCAAACATCATAATTTTTTCTATGACATCTACAAGATGAAAAAGATGATCCATTTTCTTTTCACCAGAAATTGTTAGGTTTTCTTCTGTCTTCAAAAACTGTTTGAAAGATGTCAAAGCCCTGAAAAATTAATAGTAATTTTTTTCTTGTTAGTTACCTAACAGGCAGACAAGAATTTTTAACTATATATTATTTAATTTATCATCTAGGTCTATTTATTTAATTCAAGGAAATTCCAAATATAATTTAAATCACAGTCCCAAATTTATCACCACAAAATCTTGAATCTTGAATTAGCAAAACTTGACACTTGCTTTGGTTTTCAAAAAATGTGAAAAAACCCTACTGGAAAGCCACAACTTCATTCAAATCAAAACTTGAATGTAGACAGAAGTTAAAGAATTGTGCATTTATCAGTACTTATAAACAAGGACTCCAACACCTTTGAGTACCTCACATTTTCAACTGTTGAAAAGAACAAACCTTTTATGCTTCCCAGACTAATTATTTTACAGACAGGAATGTATCAATAAAATTGATCAAAACCTCTGATTTCTGTGAATTCTAAAGATTTTGTTTTCTTACAATTATTGAAAGCTAAAACATTCCAATTGACTGCCTGATAGCTGCACTGCTATTTTAATATCTACAAAAACACAAAATCACAGTGAAAATTTGAATGGACCAACTGATGTTTCTAACGTGCCAGTATTACTTATCAAAAGAAAAAAATATTAGCTCTGTGATATTGGCCATGAGAAGGCGCATGCAAAAAGAGCCTTGGACTATAAAGGCCTCACATTCAAAATATCTTCTCCTTAAATATATTTTCTTTAACTCCAGACTTGGTAATAAACAGAAGTAAAGCACAAAAACATTGCGTACTCCAAACAAAAGGATAAAACTGCTAAAAAAATACTGTGCTGTTGCTTACAACTGGAGCAGCACAGAAGTTTTCTTTTACAAATTAGAACCAAATTTCAAAACACCTTACTAAATTTTTGAACAATTTGACTGCAATCTCTCTCTTACTAGTTGATAACGGATTGTTTCTTTCAGATTTATCCTGAGCTGTTGATTTGCATAACACAAATCATACCTCCTCTAGCTCTAGTGATTGATATGAACAAGTAATTACAAGCAATGAGAAACTGAGGCCAATTTTACAACTCCCAGAAGCGATGCAGGTCATCCCATGTGCCAATAGATAGAGGGAAGTATCAGTTCCTGTGCTCTGCCATACACCTTTCTTAAGGCTTTGCCAGCTCTGACAAACATTAACTCCCTTTATTAACTCCATTAACTCCTCTGTGGATCCTTCCAGATCAGGAATATTTGAACAGCTTGACAAAACATCATTCTTGATAAGTATGGGACTTACGGACACATCTTCATATAAAGTGTTGACATTTGCATTAAGTAACGAACCTAACAGAGAACTTGAAACTGCTAGAAGAGTTCAACAACATCAAAAGAAATCATACTCAGAGTGCTTAAGATGAGATTTCAAAATACATATGTTACAACTAATTCTATGTGTTTAAAATCTTGTTTTCCGTAGTCTGTAGCTGTGGGCTTCTGTTACAAGATCTCCTGCACAACTGAGTTTGACTTATACAATAAAAATTCTAAGTATTTCAGATGTGCTGGACTTGGTATACATGAGAAATATTACTGAGTCACACCAACTACTTGTGGGAATTAAACTTTGTTTGCAGAACAAGATAGAGAATTCAGGTCACAGTTCAAAATGCCAACTATCCACAGCTGCTGATTCCTGTGAGTCCTGATATGTAGTAGTCAGGTCCTCTGCTGAACCTGTAGGAAGCTATACTGTGAAGCACAAACTTAATTTATTTTCCAGAATATGTAAGCATCTGCACAGTTATTTGACTGCATACAAGGTTTTGAACTACAGAATAAAAAACAAAAACACAAAACAGACAACAAAGAGAAATCAACTAAATGCAAAGTGAAAACAAATATTCAGGTTGATCTAATTTTATAAGACAAGCTGCAGAAAGATAAGTATAGCTTACCAATCACGAGATGAAACATATCCTTCTGAAAAATAGGCATCTGATTTCTCATTCAATTGATGGATAAGGGTATTTATCTCTGAAAAAAGTTTCCTGGCTTCCCTGTCATTTAGAAATTGAGACATTGAATCAGCCATGATTCTTCTGAGTTCCAAAAGTAGATTCTGAGAGAGACTGCTGCTGCCAAGCCATTGCTCAAGTATCTAGTGGATTGAATGCAAAACAGAACATCTCGTTAATCAAGGCTTTCTTACTCAAGCAGTACACAGAATTTGCATGTCTTTAAAAAAAATCACACAATCAACAATGATACCAAAATTTCTCTCTAACAACCTCTCTAGACTCTGAAATTACTAACGTGACAAAGGCAGATTTTCAATGCAGTTTTGACTGACACGCAAGTTGGCAATGTAACAGCATTGGCTACAGGCTACAGCACACAGACATCCCACGTGGTTCTGACCTTGCCTAAAGACCCAGGAAAGGAGAAAATATAGGCTGAGGCTGAGATCAACCAAAAGCTGACCACCACAGCAAATTACTCAGGCTTCCTTTACCAGACTTCTGCCTACACTACCAATATGATGGAAGATAGTAGCCTTCACATTTTTGGAGTCCTCTAACACAGAGATGGTGAAGGAACCTGCATGCTCCCATTGTGTAGCCCAGAAATAAGCATAACAAGGCCTGGCCAAAATTATTGACTGCTCTCCTTTCCTTCACCCTTACCTTTCTTTTTAATGCCAGGTGAATATAACAGATTTACTCTTAGAGATATTCTGTTTACCAAGGTAATTCACAGTGGCCAGCAGCTTACAGTATTTCTGGTTCCCATAACAAGGACATCAACGCTTGCTAAGAGTTTTAAAACCATGGCTTGAAATTATTACTGGATTTTCCTACATAGAAATTAGAGCATTAGTTTTGGCAATCACATTGAATTATTAACTCCTACATCATACAGCAGGGAAGCCTTCTCCAAGATTACAATTTTGAGTAAATACACAGAAAGATCTACATCAGAATTTTAAGATGCTCTACTGAAAGTTTACTTTTATCTTGCTTCAGCCACTATTTCCAGTGAAGGGGAATAAAAAACAAATTAATTATACATCAGTGGAAGTGTCTAGTAATTTTTCAGTTTTGTTCAACATTTAGTCTCAGGTGGAACAGTAAATGTTTACTGTAACAGTAAAGAGTTTCCTCTGACAGGTCTCCACATTGCAGTATATATCAGTGCATTCACTATTAGATTTCAAATCTGAATCTCCATTAATGAGAAAATCTGATTAAGTGGACACATGATAATAGATTACACTTTCATGATAATGATTCTTTATAAGGATTATTTCATTTTATTAGCAAGAAATATCATTAAAACAAAATTTTATTGATAACTTATGTCCTTTAACTGAGTTACTGCTGACAACCTACTTGGAAAAACCAGGAATTCAATCTATTAACTTATTAAAGTTACCCGTGCATAGAGTTTGAACTTGCTGACAGCATGAAGAAGATACAGTTTGGCTTCATGCTGTGCAGGATTACAGCCCTCTCCATTATTCTCTTTGTTTGCTTCATCTTCTGGGACAGCAGCCAGAGCAGAGCACACAAACTGCTCCAGTGTCTCTCCTGTGGGAATCTGGCAAGGACACAAGGAATTGATGAGTATTTCAAGAGCGCTTCTGAGTGTTATCTCTCCTATCAACTTACTTAACTAGAGAAAATAAGAATAACACATAGCCTCTTCAGCAAGAACAAAGCCCATTTAAACTAGCCTCATATTCCTGAGCACATGCTTCAAAGTACTCCATATGCAGGTTGCTTTATAAAATACCAGTGGCCCCATTAAGGTGCTTATGCAGCAGGCAGAATGATGAGATTCCTTGGATATGAAAGGAATTTTCACCTTGTAGCTACAGTAGTGTTGCTACTTCTACAGTAATTGGCCAGTTGGTGATTAACTAACTTGACTATGATACAGTACACCTATAGTAGAATAACTATATTGAAACAACTTCTAAAGTCTAAAAACTACTGATATAAAAAGCACTTAGTACAATGATACATCTCAAACAGTGATTACATGCAGCAGAGTAGTTTTAAATTGAGGTTGATGGGTTTCAAGAGAATGACCAAGAGAACAAAATTTTTTCCTCAGACTAATTTTTAAATTCTGTGTTGAAAGATTAAATATTCCTAAGCCTATAAATATTATTAAAGCTTACAAAAAATAATGCTACACATTTTAATTCTGTTGTTGTCCTTCTGAGATATTTTACATCCTTGCTTCTTTCAACTTTGACCAGAGAATTCATAAAAAGTTTTGCAGGTGTTTAGACACCAAAATAATGGGGCATTAGATACAGAATTGAAGTGCTTGAAACAAACACTATCCAGGATTCCAGACTTAGTTCTTGATAGTCTTCAATGTTCTAACACAAGGACAAAATATTGAGACACTAGTTTAAATAGTTAGCAAGTGAGTAGCCTGGGATTTCACAGTCAGCCATATCTACAAAGATGCAGTTGAATATAGCTCATTTGATCAAACAGGCTCACTGATATTTTGTTAAAGGGCCATTAAAGGTTTAGGGATTTTTTAAAATAATTTGTCCATTTGTTTAAACCAGCTGTTTTTGCAATGAGCTCTTCTGGAATATAACTCTAAACTGCAATATTCTACAAAAAGCAAACAGATTTCACATAAATACCAACATGTTCTATTAAAGAAACTGTGGACTTAAGTACAAATTCAAAAGATGTTTCCCATTTTCTGGAGTTCAAACCAGACCACCATGACAGACCATTTTGGTTTAGAGGATAGGTTAGAATGCCCGATATAAAGAAAGAGATTTTCTTCTAAGTGTGGTGCATCACCACTGTGACAATTCAGTCTAACATATTCATATAAAGACTGCACAACTGGGAAGAAAGGACTCTTAGTTTCCCTCGATTTACACACAGTAGACACAGGTATTCTTTGTCCAGCAAACCAAATGAAAAATGCTACCCAACAAGCTAATCCTGTCAGACTCAAATCAAGGATTTGGTTTAAAAGCTTAGTAGAGCAATATTCAGAATTCTCCACAGGATTGGATAATAAACTCAGGATTCTGCCATACACAGTTGTGACTTCAGAGAAGCACAAATTCATTAGTGTACAAAACTAGATCTATCAGTATATTCATGTGCAGAGATGTCAGCTAAAGCTAAATACATTTACTTGATGGGAATGGAGCCAGGATATTTAACAACCTTGTAGCTGCTTCCCAACACTAAATTTTGTAACGCAGGAAAATACATTCATGGTACAAGTGAAAAAAAAAATTAGAGAAAGACACCAAACTTTTCAAATTATTTACCTCTGTTAGTTGTGCTGTATAACTTAGCAGTTTCTCAACACAAGGGCCATCAAAACCAAACCTGGATTCAAGTTCTGCTTTCACAGCAAGTGGATTCCACAAAACATCTCCAAAAGAAAGATTGTACTGAAAACCTGAAAGAAAGGAAATCTTTTGTTTATAAAATTCATTATTTTTATTTACATTGTTCCTTGGTGGTTCACACTTGTTGAAGTCCAAGTGCCATGTTCCCAGCTTTTTTGGAGACAGCAGGATATGTGCACCTGAACACAAATTTACCTAGAATAAAATCCATAATTGCACTAGTGGTAAAGTCAGTTAATATGATGGCATTTCAGCAGTTGATATGATGATGGTGGGATGCCCCTGCATAGTGATTGCCAACAAACTCCATAGGGTGCCATTCTGAGCTGTGCAGTCATGCAAAGGTGTGTGTGTGTGTACGGACTGCATGTGAATCACTACTGAGAATGAGAGCAGTGGGAGAATACCAGAAGTTCCACAGAAATCAAGTTCATCCTCTGTGCAAGGGCTCCAGCCCATCATCTTTGCCCTACATCAACTTTCACTTTTGCAGGTGAAGTGGGATTTAGACTTCATATTACTCTTAGCCTGACCTTCCATACCAAGCAGACAGCTGCACCTATATATTGTGAGCTTCAGTTTGCCCATGAAACTTGCTCCTGATCTTTTCCTGTTTTCCTGGGGCCAGCCAACCTTCTCCAATTAAACTCACCTTCAACAGAGAAGCAGCAGATGGAGAAATGTAACCCTTCAGCTGACAGCAGAATTTATGAGAACAGAAGAATGAAGCTTAAAGTAAACCAGTCATAATGCTTAAATTAACATGCATGTCCAAAACAAAACATTTTCTTCTATCAAATAGAAGAAACTGTCCCTTGTATTGATTTAGTTTGTCTCCAAAATTCATTGCTGACAGATCATTCTAAACACTATGTATTACACCAGTTCGTCTTTTGCTTTGCTTATCTGATAGTTGCCAGAGTCTGATAAAATTTAGTTATTAGTGTTGGTCTTTAAAAAGCACATCAGTAAAGAGCAGGGTTAGCACTACAGCAATATAGTTTAGTCTCTGCACATTAGGAACTTGGCAGAACATCCAACAGTTAACATCCTATATTTCCAGCATGCATATGAGGAAGTTCAAAGAAAATCTGAAGTAAATTTCTTACCTTCTAAGCTCCTACCCTGTACTGATGCAGCAGTCAAATTCAGTGCCATTTTCACCAATTCATAGAAACTTTGGCCCAGTGGCATCATAGGTAAATCCTTCAGTGATGCCAAGGTACTGAAGTGGAAAATAAAACAAAAATCAAGCTCTCTATACACCCAAAAGCTTGAAAGGACTTGCTGGAAAGATACAAACTTCAAGCAACTGAATAATAAAACACTTTTACTGTTAAAAATCCATTGCTTTATGAAATTAGAGTTTAAATGAACAAAACACATATTGAGATATTACAGTTAGAGTATCAGTCAACTTCCATTAAAAAACTGTGTCCTGAGAGGACCAACGTGGTCTTAAAAAAAAAGAGAAAAAAAAGCATAAAGAAAAATAAGAATGAGACTCTCATAAACATTCTCATCCCCACAAGAAGGCAGGATCAACACAGAATACTTATATTTTACTCCCATCAATCTGCAGGGAAAAAATATTTTTAAAGCAACGTAATACTTAATCTCACAAGAAGTTAAACAAAGTGCATTACAGAATGCATTGATAAAAATATATCTATTGAATTTCTTATAAGTCTCCATCACCTTCACTGTGAAAAAAATGTCTCTGTTTACGTAAATGAAACTTACTACTTAAAATTTATGCAACATTTCCTACAGAGCAATCCTTTCTTTTTATGCAAATAAGAATCCAGTAAATCCAAAGATGGTCATGTAGATGTGAAAAGTCCCTGTTAATTACCTCAGAGACACAACAAATATGGTACAGACCAGAAAGTGGGAAATGTAAATTCAGAACCTTTCTACTAAAGGGCTAAATTCTGCCTTAGATAGGACCTCTAGAATATAGTATAGTAATATGAAACTAGTCAAGAAACAAGCATTGGGTTTTGTGGTTTGCTTTCCCTATTGCATTAATGAGGGTAAATTTTGTCACTGAAGGGTACAGAGATCTTAAAAAAAACCAAGCAAATAAAAACATCAAAACCATATGTAAATATCTGAGTCTCCTATGTAGTTTTGCATGTTAATAGCTCAGAGAACAAGCTGGAATAAGGTTACAAATTACTCAGGCATAAGGGAAAAATAAATGCATTTTTAAAATCAAGCACCAACACAGGCACAATCCACATATTGTAAGAGACTTATTTCCCAGTTTGAAAAAATGTTATGTCATCATATTGTTCTTATCTGGGTGGGGAGCTATTTTTTTTTTTGTTTGGTTTGGTTTTTTTAATTTAAGAAAAAAAAAATTAAAAGGCAGTGGGATGATAAAGGATGGCAGAACACAGTAATTTCTCATTCGTGATGTTTGGCCCCCTGCTTCCTCATGGCCTAAGGCTGGTGAGGTACATGGCCAGTCTTGCACAGGCACCCCGGTTCAGAGAGCTGCTCTTGCTTTATGACTGTGTTACTTGACTACAATGACAATTGCTTACCAAACTGTTACAACAAACTGTCTACCCTGGCAAATACACATCTGACTTTCACCTAAAAATTACCTTATTTTACTGAAAATTCCTGTAGATGCATATCTTGGTCTATGCTTTAATTCTATGCCTTCCTCTGAATCCAATTGTCCTTTACCTGGTTCATAATACAGTCTGTGGATTTTCTTACTGCTTCATTTCTTGCAAGTGAACACCTAAACCTGCTTTGACAGCAAGAGGCTTAAGAAACAAAATTCAGTAATTTTCCTGATACTAAGTGCTACATATATTCAGATCTCATTAGGATAAAAAACTATTATTTTCTTATGTTCATATGTATATGTTCTGTCTTTCAAAGACCCCTGAAGTACATTACAAGGTCCAAAGCCATATAATATGATAGGCTAATTTCAGGCATGGCTATCATGAAGCTGCTTATCAAACTCCTAAGGTATCTCTGTTGAGTTTGGCAGAGATGTAAAACACAGTTATAAAGTAATCAGTCTGGGTGAAAATTCCTAACACAGTGTTAAAAAAGCAAAATCTGCCAAAGAGAAGAAAATTTTAGCCTATTTACACTATCAAGGATGCTTATTTTATTAAGTAGACAGTGAGAAGAACAAGAATTACAAATTCTTCTTGTGAGAAGAACAACATTTTAAAACAAAGCACTTTCAAGAATGTGAAAGTACTTACTTTTGAATAACTTTTAGAAACTCTGTTATGGTAGCTAACTCATCTTCTGTATAAAAGCTGTCCTGTTCAAGATGAGGGAGTGAATGCAGAAGGTTCCAGAGATATGGTTGCTTGTACAGATTTTCTGCTCTAGAAATAATTTTCTCTGCTTCATTCAAATCCATCTTCGGGTGGAAAAAATAAAAATTACATGCAACACTTCCAATAACAAAAAAACAAAAACAAAAAGCAGGTGCCTATTATTTCCCTGATCCTCTTGAATTTTAAAACATTCAAAATATTTTTCTGAAGTGGAAACATACCTCTAGATTTTGTAATATGCCACATTACTGTGGTGGTGTTTTGAACTCATAGAAGCTTTTTTCTGATATCTCTCTGCTGTGACAGCAAAATGGAGCTGGAATTAAATCTAAGGCATCTCTTCCTACTCAGAAGTGAAACCAAGGGAAGGATTATCTTTGAGCTCTCAAGCACAAGAAACTCTTTAGCCCTGCAATGAATTTCTAAGTCTAGGTAGTCTAGCCCAGGCCCTGCCATCTCTTGTCTCACAGCTCTTTGCAGGGCTTGTGGGGGGCTCAAATAATAACTTGTAAGAATGCTCTTTAAATATGAACTGCCTGGGATAAACAAAATCCTTTCATAGGACTACACAATGTGATGCCTATGCAAAGCAGGATTTATCACACTTTTTTATTATGCAGTCTTTGCTACTCAAAATTAGTGTCTCACTTGGGCTTTTTTGCACAATGGTGACATGGGCATGGCTTATACAAAAAGAAGCTTGTGCATACAAGCTCTGTTTCTAATAATGAACATCTACAGACAAGCTAATATTTTCTTAATGTTGAGAAATATATTCTATCTATTCTATATTCCATTCCAGAAATGAAATCTCATGGCTATGGCTCCTTTCAATCAATGATCTTATGAGCAATTACAAAAAATGTGATTGTAAGAGTGCTATCTAATTTCAAGTTAGAAACTTGAATTTCAAATTTCTAGGTTTCACAAAGTAGCAGCAACAATCAATCAGATATGACTTTTAAATTGCTCCCAATAAACCAATATCCTTCAAATAGTTGTGGATTGTAGCTACTAACAACCTAGACTGGCTTAAATAAGCAATCTAGAAACCATTGAACATTATCAAATTTACAAAATATCATTTTTTCCTTCACACTTTTTTTTAAGATAGTTTACTTGAACTTGACAGGATACAAATTTCTACCCATTATAATAGAGGTGCCTCAAATCCCAGAACTGTAATCTAGAAATAGTCTGTAAAAAATACTTACAGTAAGAAAAGTGGTGATGTTATGGAGCCCTGTAAAATTAAATATTTTCCTTTAAACATAAGCATTATTAACTTTAGAAAAATTAATATTTATAAGCAAGGGCAAGCAGTGCAAAGGATGTTTCTAGAAGAATAAAGAAACAACTAATGAAACATGAACAAGTTTCATGAATAAGAAACAACATGAAACAACTAATGTCCCAAAGATAGCAGTCCATTTGATTTTCTATGCATCCCAATACTTCAAATGTAATCACAAAAACAATTTAAAAGACATTGCTTACTGTTCAATTTTTTTAGTGAGGCAAAATCATCATATCAACGCTAGATGAATGTCCTAGCTACCAGCCAGCCAGGCATGAAAACTATGATTTCACCAAAATCCTTCTGCTTGAAAACTCAGCCAGGGTAGTGGGAGAACTTCAAAGCCCCCCATTACAGCAACAAGGCTGTGCAATGTGGGTGGAAATGGAACAGGAGACCCCGACCCCGCTATTCCCAGTATCACACTCTGTGCAAGACTGAAGGTCACCTAAGGACACCAGGTATGAGCTACTGTTGTTTTCCATTCCTATACTCTTTAGTACAACAGAAAAATATGGGGAGGGAGAGCTAAATCCTCATAAACTACTTTTGAACGCATGATAGACCAATTTTCAACTCAGTGTTTTCATAATTCTCAAGTATATGAGGGCACAGTTTTAGAAAGCTATTGCTTTTTTCTGTTAATTTTAATGGCCACAGTGTTAGTAACCATAAAAGTGGGGTTTTTTTAAGATCAGCTAAAATTTTAGTTGCCTAAATTTATTTTTAAAATCAAACTATTCTTTTGTTTGATGGCTATCACTAACCAATAGGCAAAGAGATTATTTTTAGAAAAATCACAGCCTACCTGAGAGCCTTGAGTTTTCTTCCCATAGCTTTTCTAATACCATGGCTTTCTCTGTAGTATCAATAAATTCCTTTGCAAGTTCTTCTATCTCTTCCATGAAGTCTAGATCAGGCCTAGTGGCTCTCTCTGGACCACTCTGGGGGCTTGCACCATTTTTTGGTAGAAAAAAGAGGGACAGGTGAAGTAATACACTGAAAGCAGCTAGCTGAAAAATGTGTATATATTCACAGCAGTATTCTGATTTTTTTTTTTTTTTACAATTATGTGCTTATACAATTTCTATTCAGTTCAATTTATTAGCATGCAAGCAGCAGCACTGGGTCTCAAAACCTTAGGAAAGTGAGCAATGAAAAATTGCTGAGGTCACCTATGCTGATTTTGGCAGCAGCCAAGAACAGACACATCCAAAAAGTTTTTAATGTTTCTGAACACACTCAACTTTTCTCCCCTGGATTAACATGTGTTCTGGTGGCAGTTCTTTGACGAGAAAGTTCAAGATTTCTTATGGTATCTAAGGTAACAGTTTGTTTTTTCAAACACTTGCAGCAATGTATAAAAACAGTATTTTATTCTTACTACTGGATTTTTCCTGATTTTAGTTTGCAGACATACCACTGGTTAATGTTATCACTGTTATCTCTATCATATTGTTATCTGGTGACTATTCAATAGCACAATTTTCTAACAATATTTTTAAATGAAACCAGAAGTTATTTACATACCTCTTTGCAAGACAAAATTACTTAGACCCCCTAAAACACCATAAAAAAGGGAATAATTACATTTAGCACGTTACTAGGGAGTTGAATTCTGTTTTATCGTATAGGAGATTCAAATTATCTCAAGGGCTACATCCTGTCTAGCAAAAACATTGCTATTTTTTATCAAAAACATAATTAACTGTCACAGAATCAAAGAATGGGTCAGGTTGAAAGGACCACAGTGGGGTCATCTGGTCCAGCCTCCCTGCTCAAGCAGGATCATCCTAGAGCTCATGGCACATAGTCGTGTCCAGATGGTTCTTGAATATCTCCAGTGAGGCAGACTCTACAATATCTCTGGGCAACCTGTTCCAGTGTGGTCACCTGCACAGTAAATAAGTTCTTCCTCATATTCAGGTGCAACTTTGTGTTTATCAGTTCAGCCCATTGCCTCTTGTCCTATCCCACTTACAAAAATATAATAAAGAGTTACATTCCTTTCCCATCGAGTTTATATGCCAATACTTGCTTTCAGCACAATTTTTACTTATTGAAAGAAAAGCCTAAAGAGATCAATTCACAAACCAAAGAAAGCCATAAGCCACCACTTCCATTCTCGCAATTCTCTTTCCCTCCCTCCCTGATCCTCATTTGTTCAGAAACCCACAGAGCTGTTTGCAACTTTAGATTAAGGGTAACAAAGAAAATTTAATCTTAAAACAATCTAGTTCTTAATTGTTTTAGTACATCTTATTTTGATCCCAATTCAGCCAACAGACAGCAGGATTTTGGAAAACTCTTTCACCATACACAAACTTCAGTGGGCTAAAGGGAGAACAATCCTCAACGTATTTTTTCCTTTTAAATGGAGTTTTAAAAAGCAGCTTTCTGTTGTTCAGAAGGTGGCTTTTAGGGTGATTAGAGGTTGTACTTCAGCTATTGCCTTTGAAAACTACCTTGTAAATTCCGATATTACCGAAACTTCCTCTGCCCAAAACTTCAGACAGCTGAGAATACTCGTGTTTAGCAAAGAACTGAAAAACTACCTACATACTGAAACTTCCTAGCACTCTGCTTTTTGAGCATGAGCAAGAAGTCAGCACTTGACCGGAATAACAGCAGCCATGGTCAGAATTTTTAAAAACCGAAACTCTAGCTCTGTTTCCATGGGATTTTTCACAGGTTTTGGTTGTCTTGGGGTTTTTTGTGGGGTTTGGAGGGAGTGGTGGTGTTGGGTTTTTTCCAATACTTGCTGAATTTAAATTGAAAAACAAACTCTCCTAACAAGGTCCCTTAAATAACAAGTATTCAGAGGAGGGTAGTATTTCAACCCACATTGTTTGCCCTCCAAATTAGACCCAAGTCTTGCATCCCCATCTACAAATCTCCTGGTTTTAAAAACATTGCAAACAACAATGCTCTGGGAGAAAAAAAAGCCTTACTCACATAGGAGCACACATCAGGACTCAATGCTGTCACCAGGGGCTGCTGGGGATGCCTGACCTCCCTGCCAGCAGCATGGGACACAGATAGCAGTGACAGAAGGAATCAGCAATTCCCTCCACTCTATCCCCATCACCAACTCTACTGCACCTTGGATCTGCAAAGCTTGGGTTGATAAACAACAGGGAAACAACAACAAAAATCATCCTCTTGGATGTGTTTTAGCCACTTGTTTGATGGACAGCAGAAACAGATTAGATAACACAGGTTGAATTGACAGCATGCTCAGCTGGGCTGTCCCTTCACTGTTCCCAAACTGGAGGACTAGGGACAAAAACTCCTGCCTTGTGAGGTCCCACAGAGTAGATGGGGCTGGGAAGATACACTGACTAGAAACATTTAAGAAAAGAGCAGTCAGCACTTTGGAGCATGGTGGCTCTGAAGAGCTACAGGGCGAAGTGCAGGGAAAAGAACTTTGATAGCCAAAGTGGAGAGGGAGCTGAGAAACTCTAGGGGGATGTAGATATTTAGGGTATGGCAAAAGGAGCAAATCCAAGGCATAAGGCCCAGCTACTACAGAACAGAAGGCACATGTGCAATCTGGAAGACCTGTAGAAATGTTGCTTTCCTAAGCCGAAGCCTCTCAGTGGTCCAAGAGCAGCTGTTTGGACATGCTGGCTGTGAGCTGTGTGAGCTGTCAGCTCTGCAGGGATTTCCAGAGCAGCAGCCACATTAGCTAGCTGCCATTTGTGACCTTCTTTTGCCATCACTGCCACAGACCTGCCTCTCATTATTCTTGGATCTGAGCACAGCCTGTTTTTGAAGGGGAGATGACAATAGGCATAACATTGGTTATCAAGCTTCGTTTAATGAAGCAGATTAAATTATTAGAGAGTTCTTATTTGCTGAATATCTGTGCTAAGATAAAGGATTTCACGTACTTTCAACACGGCAATAGAGGACTGTATTTACCTCCTAATGAGACTGCTAAAACTGAACTTTTAATTCAGCACAGGTTACACAAAATTGCAGGAAGTTATCATCATCTTGCCAGAAAGATAAGAAACTACACTTCAAAGCCAGCTGCAGAGACAGTCAAGGCAAACAATTTTCAGACAGTGTGCCAACAATACTTCAATGCTGTACTACTACTCTCCCAAAGCCTTCGATGTGTGTTTTCTGGAGCAGGTGACATTAACTCAGTTGTGTGTATGTGTAAAGGAAGTCCAGCAGCTGTTCCAAGGAAATTCCTAGCAGCAGTTGCTAGGAACAGTAAAGAGGGGAAGCAAGGGATAATAAAAAACACAAAAGGAGGAAGCCATTAATTTGTAGGAGAGGACATACATAATTAGAATTGGGGTATTAGAAGAAGTGGTTGGGGAATGTATATCTAAAATTTCATTATGGTCCATGGTAGCCCTCCCCTCAATGGTACATTTGCACAAAGTTCATGAGAACAGAAATCAAACTAAAGACATACATTGGTACAAACTTTGACCATGACAAAATGCTGCAAAAGAGAAAAAGACTTTGCATCTCTTTGAGCATGTAAAAGCAATTGTCATTTCCTAAAGCCATGACTCAGAAACATTAATCCTGTCCAATTTACTCAGTTATTCAGGATAACAATACGAGCATTTCAGAGTTCATCTGAGAACTGAACTCTGATGTGAAATGCCATTTAGATTAGTGATTTTCATAAGTTTTTCAGCAAACTCATCTCAACCTCATGCCTGTCACCACATTAATAATTTCTCTCTAAAATTGCAAAGCCCTAGCTGGCTTAGATTCTGCACCCTGTCAGGACAGCCTGGAGACATTAATACCAATACACATGATGGACAACAACATACTGTGTGTCTCTCACAGAAAGATCTTTCTCTTCCATGTTGATACAATTATAACCTTCCTAAAATGCAATGGAGTCAAATATATAAAGAACCAAAAAAAAAAATCTTAATTGGATCTAAAGTGGAGAAAACCAATGCTTAAATTTCATTTTCTCCCCAGCTCTCTGGCAATCTATAAGAAAGAGTACAAAAATTGCTTCTGTTTCCCGACTACATAGCCCAAGACTACAAAAGCTGGCCCAGACCATACAGAACTAATATTGCAGTAAGTTGCAGCAGCCATAAGCTATCTTGAAGAACTATTTCTCATTTGAAGATATCCCTCATTAAAGAAAAAACTGACTCTTTAAGCAATTCTTACACAAAGAATATTGCTGATGCTTAGACTTTCCTTGACTTTGTTCTTCCACACATGCTGCTGTACATAAGCTCTTCTGATGCTCCTCCACTGGAGAACCACAGAGGCCCAGGTTTGAATAAAACAAAAGGTTTAGAACAGTAAGAAGAAAGGGGCTGGTGGGAGCAGGGTTGCTCCAAGCTAGGAGCTGAGACAACCCTGGAAGAGTCCATGCCCTCTCTGATGGGACAGTTCACCCCAGAACCCCAGGACGCAGGCAGACACAGGGGTGTGTTACAGGCTCCAGAGACAGCCCCACAAGGCAGGGTGAGCCCAGGAGCACAGTCAGGTGCAAAAGGAGACAAAGCTACCACGTGGGTATGAGTGGTGCATCCAGCAGAAGTGCCAGAGACAGACCTGGGCTTCTAACACATCTACTGGGTGAGACTGCTCAGGCTGCTGCCACTTGTAGCTAAACAAAGAGAAATAAACTAATGCACTTAGGAGTAACATTTTAGAGTCTTGCTTTAATTATATTTGTGATTCTAGGTCTGAGAACAGCTTAATTTTCTTTTAGGTATGGAGAGGTCTAACTAACATAAATCCCGGAGTCTAGACTGCAAGGCCAAATCCCACCACATTCTGCAAGGTTTGCCAGGGAATCCAGAGTACTGGGAAATCATGATGCTTCCATGCACATGCATGGAAATGTGAAGGTGTAAGGCCATAGGACCCTAGGCTTGTGGGTTTTTTTGTTTTATTTGCATGGTCTCAATTTTAAGCTGTACTCCACCAAAGTGAGGTGGGGAGTGGAACACTCTGGAAGGAGCAGGGAAAAATGCCCTTTGCCATGGGAGCTCCTGAGTACTTCTTTGTTCCACTGCTCTGAGATACCAATGGGTGTATCAGGCTAGGGAATCATATCAGCGAGCTGTCAGCAGTGGCTGAAAAGAGGACCAAGGAGCAAAGCTCTTGAAAACTGGATGATTCCCAAAGTATCAGAGGAGGTTTGCAGCAGATCTTGCTGCAAATCAAGGTTAATGTGGCTGTAGGCTTCATCTGGCTCATCTTCTCACCATATCACAGGCTGTTGCCTGAAGGGACAAGGACACATCTGTGAGGGCATGGCCAGCACCAGGATAACTTCACCCTGAGCTCAGCCCCCCTCATGGTAGGGGCTGCTCACTGGCAAATATTTATTGGTGGTTTATGTATTCCATGGAGGTTCCAACAGTAGTCATTGAACTACTTCCTCCCAAAGCCAGCTACTACATTTCAAACTGATAGCACCAAAGTGGTACACACTGTGAAAAATGGCCGTGTCCATGTAAACTATGCAGTTTCTAGCTCACCCTTAATAAACACAATATTACTGACATTAAAAAAAATGTTCCTTTATCAGACCTAAGGTTTGATATAAATCCTCAAAGGGAAGATAACTGGCATTAGTATTCCTATGCCACCCCATCTCTCCAGTCAACAGGGACTGGATTCAGCTATGTTTGACTGATCAAACTGACAGTCTACATTCCTAAGGCTGTTGGCAGCCAGCATAAGTCAGAGCAGCCCTGAGGTTGACTTAATTTATACTGATGGACCTGGTGGAACAGGCTGACCTCAAAATGAACTTCATCCTTCCTTTTTTAGCCTTTTTCCTTACCTAGGCTATATGCTACTCAGTGTAGCCTATTTAATGTATAAATATGGACACATTTTATTTTTCAATAGAAAAACTGAAAGCCATTGAATCATTTCCCCAGTTCTTAAGTAGGTCTAAGACTGCCTCCAGGAAATTCTTTCCTGATTTTTTATTGAACTGGAATGTAATTTGGGCAGTTCAGTGGAAACAATGTAAATATTCATGCAGAGCAGTCAATACAGTTCATAGTTTCTAGAGAATTAACACATTTAGATAGCATGTGCACTAGTAATGTAAATAAAAACTATACTTTTAGGGAACAATTTTTTAAAAGGCCAGAGTTACAGTAACTCTTTAACCCAGTAATATAGAATTGCTACTGCAAGTAAGAGGCTACAGGTTTTGTGCTGAGTTTGAAAGACCACGGCACAGGGACTTGCCACCTTCAATTTGCCTGAGCTTGTCTTGTTTCATTTTGACTTGGATTAGCTTTACCTTTTTTAATTTTCCTGGCCAGACAACTCTGGTAATTTGTTGTATTTTCACTTGTCATTATATAAGACCCTCACAGTTTTATACAGATAGAATTAGCAAGTGACCATGCAGTGCAGAATGAGATATTTATGATTAACAAAGAAGAACAGAAGGTCCAGTATAATAGCAGAGGCCATGAGAGGTGGGGACAGAGTATAGTACTGGAGTGTCTGGGATGATAAGAGGTAGGGAACAGACTGACATGAGGATCCCATAGCTATAAATAAGTCACCAGTGTTCAGTTAAAATTCTGAACTATAGCTGGACAAAGCAAATTTCTATGTATCAAGAAAAAATAACAGGCAGCTAACATATGCAAAAAATGTCATATTCATTCAGGTCTACCACATAAATTTGAATGTATCCCAGGGACTCAAACCAATGGAAACAAGCAAAGTATAAAAACACACTAGCAAACATAAGTGACCCCAACTGCACCCTCAAGTGAAAAAGAAGCTCTCAACACCACATTCTTCCAGGTAAAGGACTGTGCATCATGACTTGCCATAACCCCATCTCCATCCTTCTGCAGCTACTGATATGAACCAGAGAAGCAGTGGAAAGGTGAGTATAACTCCAGGGAAAAGACTAGAAACTCAGTGGTCATCACTGAGTAACAATCTTAATTGTATTAGTAGTCAGAGAAGGAAGAGAATTTTGATACTGGTATTTTTGTCTGTTAAGTATCTCGTGCAACAACACATCTTCATTAATAGTGGCTTAAATTGTTAAGATTCAAATTCTACTAAAAAAGCCTTGCTTTATGTAGAAAAATTTGCCCATAAACAAGGTTAATTTTGCACAGTCTTATGTTCAATCAACAGCTCTTTACATGTACAAATAACTGGAACAAACCACCTAGACCAATAGATAAGTATTATGGTCTATTACCATGGTACTGAAGCTTTCCAGCTGGCTGTATGCTAAATTTATTGCTACCTGTAAACCTCTACAATAATAAACCATATATATTCAATGCTCTGACACACCTGGCTCAGCCCTCTAAGATTTTTTGGTAGATATTATCAATTTTCTAAGAATAAACATACAGATATAAACATATATATTCTGATTAGTTCACCCTAGTTTGACTTTATTGTAATATGTTTTGAAAGGATGTTTACAACTATACCCTTCAGTCAGTTTACACAAGTGTCTTTGCATCTCAAACATTTTTGAAGGAGATTAAATTACTTCACTTATAGAAAACTTCCAAATTCAAATAAATCTTTTTTCTTTCTGCATTCTAGGATCCTGTGACAAGGACTTCTTATGAGAAACTTCTTCCAAAATTTTTGTTACTTCAGAACTTCTGCTATTCCTTGTTGGCTCTTTGTGGGTCTTACATGAAAGTTATTCTTGTTTTCCTTTTCTGGGTTCACTTCTCCCACTATGTACATTCCCAAACTATTCGAAGATTAAATCCACATATAATTTTGGTCCTCAGCTTCACTCTCATGTAATAAAAGACTCTAGTAGAAGATGTGCTCTCACATGGTAGCAACAAAAGGGAAAGAATATGACAAGGTGCAATTTTACCCAAACAGTGTTCAGTATCCAAAATCAGCATGAAATGCCCAAGAAATGCAAACAAAAATTAGCAAGAGGTAAGGCCTTACATCTCTCACGATCATGAGAACCCTGAAGGAAACTTTCAGCACAGAATAGCAATGTTCCCATTTGTCCTGTCTACAAGAGGGTGAGAACTTTTGCTGTAGAGAAAGATGCACTGTGATGACGACAGCTCCATCAAATTCCCATAACTCACCCAAAGCGGCTGTGCCTCTGTGCTGTGTAACTGGAATTCCTGCATCTGGAACCAACATTGCAGAAAAGGGTCCTCATGAAAGGATAAAGGCCCCTGCTTGGTAAATCACGAGCTTCTAAGTAACCTAAAACCAAGCAGCAGCAGAAGTAACAGCAGGGACATTGCATTTGCAAACTGTACCCTCATATTTTGTTCCCCTGTCCTAAAAGGCCTCTTTGTCACCTGCAAGCAATCAAGTTGTGTCAGTCTCAGGTGTCTCATTTAAGAAAAACTCAGTCATCACAGAAAATGAGTAATCTCTGTATCAGATTGTGACAACAAGCTCTATGTGACATTTGAGAGCAATTTTTGAGAAGCTGATTTTCCTGGTAGTAACATTACTGCAGTACCATGTGGTTGCTAGCCTCTCTGCTCAAAATTGTGTGACCTGGACTGGAATATAGAACTTCTGCACAAAGTGGTATTTCCTCTTTTCTCACAGGCTTTCAAAAAATGAAGGAACTGGTATTCAGCAATGTCTGAACATCCATCAATCAAGACCATCTAAACAGCACTTTTCCATATGTCTGAAATTATCCATATCTCTCCATAAAGTAAATGTATATAGTGCAGGCTAGATTGTCTCCAGATATTTTACTCTATAAATCTGGAATTGTTTTACCAAACTGATTTTAAATGTAATTAAAGCTGGTTTATTCCCATTTTACTGGCATTGGTGAATAACGGAATAATAAACTGAATAGATTATAATATCATAAATGATTATTTTCTAAATGAAGTTCTATTCTGACAAGATAAAAGCAAAAATAGTTTTATAAGCTGGAGGGAGTCATAACAAGTTTTGAAGTGTTAAAGGAAATAGAAGAATTTAACAAAATACTAATTTTCAGTCCTAGGAAGTGGGTAGGGGTAAGGTTCATCTTGTCTAACTGTAAATATCCACCTCTGAGGCAGTCTTCGAAACTCCATTACTCAGTAGAAAGCAGTAAATACAACTGAACCCCAAGCAATCTCCCTTACTCCAAAGCTGATGTTTAAAACTTGTTTTACCTCTCAGATCTTAAACTTTATATCTCTTTCCCACAAAAATACAACTTCATCAGATCAGTAGCTGGACAACATTGAATCCCACTCTAGGACTCTTTCCTTTGACTGTACAGCATCTAAGACCTCCTTTCTAGGATGTCTTTTGTGTTTGCTAAATAGTTCTACAAGTAGAAACAACTAAAATAGAACACAAGTGAAAAGAACCATACAATTTTCCTTGTATTTTGGGGGCTCCTGGAAGCGGACAGCAGCTAGAATCAAGAAAAGTACACATGGCCACAGTATTTCAGTGAGAGAGAGGACCTGAAAAAGAAAATCAGAACGTCAGTCTATAGAACACAGGGTTTGGGAATAAATCATTAAAGTTCATGCATCTTTTAATTTAAAATAAAACTACTAAATATCCTCTCTGCAATGATTTAAGGAAAAATAAGATCATTAAAGCAAGCTAACAACTGACACTTCTATTTGAAATCCTTGTGACTAGGTGAAATACACTTCTTTCAGAACAGAAAAGTAGTTTTCATTTCAATTTATAGTGTTTGTAGATACTTTTCTTGGGTGAAGACAGAGAGTCTGGCAAGGTGATGACAGTGACCTTCAGCTTTCCCATACCTGAGCCTCCTAAGTAGCCAGCAGGATTCTGCACTTTGGTGCAATTCTTCATGCTCCCCTGACCCCTTCCTGGTAACATACCTCCTTGTCCTTCCCTGGCTCCCTGGCTGCTGCCATTCCATCCTTTCTGTCACCTGCATTCAAATGCTCTCCAAAGCCCCTTCATCATCTCCAGGAGGAAAGACCAAGTGAGACCAAGCTAACAGGCCTGAGGCTGCCCACAGCCACGCATCTCATATCCCAGTGTTCCCATTTCCAGGGCCGCAATGACAAGGCACACAAGCCGATATGCCACAAGACTCAGATTTTAAGTGTGTCTTCTCTGAGCAGATTGCACATACACAGTGCAAGTTCATGACTCTGCAGAGAGGGCACAAACTCCCAAATGAATTGGAAGGGAGATAAAAACACAAAGAAAAGAAATTGTCTCAGTTTTTATCAGCAGGAAGGAAGAAACTGCCATTGAGACAAGTTTCAATGATTCACTGATAACAGCATTAGGAAAGTGTGAATAGGGGACTTGGTAAAGAGAAACACAGTAGAAATGACAGCCACACTGAAGATCTCTCATTAGAGGCTGTTATCTTCTCTGGTGCATACTGGGAATTTTATCTCTAAACTGTCAGAGTTGAACCGTATCCCATCACATAAGTGATTCCTAAACTTAGGCATGTCAGAAAAATGCCTAAGAATCATAACATAACACAACAAAAGGTTTCCTGAAATTCAGGGAAATTGCCATTTATCTAAACTGATCACACTAAAAAACAATATAGGAGCCAACTTAGTAAAAGTGAGGATGGTGCTTTCAAACTTTTAGGGACCAGCAAGGGCCAGCTGCTCCCCAGGGTGCAGAGATTTATGCGTAACAGTGCCACCCAGCAGGGCAGGGGACAATGCCAGGGACCCCAGAAGGGGAGCAGGATAGCCCCCTGCTATCACAGCCAGCCTCAACCAGGAGTCCAGACCCTCAGTCAGTGTCACAGCAGGTCAAGCCAAACAGTGGCCAAGAACATGGCACTCATGACACTTTGCTAGTCCTCACTTGTCTTCCAGCCCTAACTGCTGATAAATAACCATGAGGAGAAAATTGTCCTACGTAGACAGAGCTACATGATATGGAACAGAAATGAGATCTTTCAGGAGATGTTTGAGATGTGAGACAGAATGAAGTTTGCTTTAGATCACCCTTACAATTCCTAGATTGGAGAAGTCTGCATCTGTGAGTGAGTTCTCTATTCAGGAAATCTACCAATTAGACAAACTTAAAACTTATGTGAATTAAGATTTTTTTTCCTTCAGAAATATTTGAGGAAACACTAAATAGAACAAGAGATACAGAAATAGATCCACATGCAGGAAAACAGGAGATACAGAGAAGCTACTTGATGCACACCAATTGAACATACAGGACTGTTCAAGCATGGAGAAGAATATGATCAACAACATCCCTCCCCCAAAGTATATTTTATATTAGAAAATATAACTTTCATTTATTGGGGGAATATTTTTTTCTCGAAATCACAATTTTATTGAGGCTAAATATTTCTGAAACTGAAAGCTGTGTGTTTATTTAATTGAAATAATCCCATCTAAAGCAGCCAGCATGCTTCATTGCAAATTCCTAGATCATTACAGACAAGCGAAATCAGTGTGAAACTATTAACTGAAGTGACCATTTTTTTCCCCACAACAAATGTTCTCTCACTTGAGAAAATTCACTTCCATCTTAAAAAATAATTTCAATCATAGCAAAGGTGAAAGACATATCTAATTTTCATCATTTTAATTTTGACTTCTGTTGAAGTAGCTGCCACATTATTTTGCATATTGGAATTTAAAAGGTTAAATTAAGCTTTGGAGAGCAGATAAAAAAGGAAATTTAGAAGTTTATACAATTACAATATGCAACACATTCCCTCTGCCTAGACTTTGATCACAGTCATGCAAGCTTTCTTACATTAACTATAAGCACCTGCAACATGAAGAAAATTGCCACTGCTTACCAGCACTGCTAGTATCTAATATTAATTAAAAGATAAGGAGTGATTCTTCAAAACTTTTATGAGATTTGTCTCATTTGCAGATTGGGGAGCATTGCTGTATTCAGCCATTTTAGAACTAAAACAACACATTGTTCTCTACTTGTGTTTTTAAGAATTAGGTGACGAAAGACAAAACAAGAACCACTTGCAGGCTTGCAGCCTGTCCTTAACAAACTACAGTGAAAAGGAAAAATCGATAGACACACTCTTTCCAACAGATACTAAGAAATTTTAAATATTCGTTTTCAATCATTTCCAGACACTCACCGGTTGCCTCACACGGCAAAGCCAATTTTTCCAAAACAGAGCCTTGAATTGGTGTACAGCGTGCCCCATATCTTCTTTTCTTTCCTTCATCCACTTGCAGAGTGGCTTCTTAGGGGCTTCCTAACTCAGAATCATCTCACCAAACAGTCCAAACGTATTATTCAGAAGCTGATGAATTCCAGCACTAGTGAATAGTACAAGAGATTTGCTTGCTTCCTGAGAAAAGATGAGATTATATTTCTGCCTCTTGTTTTGCTTTCGTTGAGGAATCTCATCTTTCTGTTTTTCTTCTCAGTGCAATGAACAGTAAGGGGATGGGTTTATAGAAACGCCTTCAGGCTGCTTTCCTCTACAGCATACATTCTGCACTTGTTTCTACTTTTCTGGAATAAAAATGAATGTAAAAAATTGCGGGGGGGGGGGGGGGGAGAGGGGGGGAGAAGAATATGTAACACACATTAGTCTTTTTCTAAAGTTCTGTGACTTTTTGTCACTTTTAGTGCTTCTCTCTGTTTGCAGATGTTTATATTTTTGGGGGAAAAAAGGTAGGAAAATAAATAGGAAAATAACACTGTTTCACCACACAGCCCTAAAATGTCAGTATGCTTCTAGAATATCCTTGTAAGGACACTGTAGTGGTCCCAATGCATTATCATGTGACTGTTGAATTTCCTCTAGTAGAGGGTGTATATTTGACATTTCATTCTCCTTTACCTACATAGAGGGAGAATATTCCAACAGTAAAATTCTCTTTTAATTAATTGCTACATGCTGCCTGGGATGAAAGTCAGTCTCACAGCAGCAGTTCCTTCAGCAAAGAGGTGAGAGAGCAATTCCTCCTGCAGAAGGGGAGCATGTGCAGACCTGTGGTAGCAGAGCCAGTGGGAGACTTAGCAGGAATGTGGTGGTGCAGAGGATGACCACCCTATCCACCAGGAATTACACTGTGAGAAGAGGAGTAAACTTTCTGGTTTTTTTGTTCTACAGAAATGAATTGCCTAAGAATCTGATCCCCAAAATCTCTCTCTATGGTCAACAGAGACACATAATACAGCCATTATATAAGGTAATTCAAACCACCTAGAATGAGTCATGATTCTCACACACACACATAGGACAGCATGATGTTTGAATAAATATTTTTTATTTCTTATTGTTGTTGTGTAAATTGCATCACTGCACTTTCTACAAATGTATTCCTATTTAATGAAAGACACATCCAAATATTCACAGCTATTTTTCCCAATTAAGAGTAAAAATCCCCCAAAATATAAAAACATTTTGGATACAGAAGTCTTCAAAGAGGAATCCAACTTCCTTTAGATTTAAGCCAAGGCAGCAATTTAAAAAGTTAATAAATCTGCTACTTCTGCAATGAACATCTGTGCATCCACAGGTCTAATTAGTTGTGCCAGTTTCTATGGGATGAAGATCAGCTAGTGTTGAATGCCTTAACATCCCTTTCCCAGGCTTTGGATTCGGGTCACCCAGCAGCACTTTTGGCCCTTCAGAGCATTGTAAACTTTGTTACTCCACTACCTGGGAAACTGACAAATTAGTCTGTTAAAATGGCTGTATTTGAAATGGTGCCAATTTTTTTTTAATTTTTAACTTTTCCATGGTTCAAGGAATAGAGAAAAATCCAGACTAAGTAGGTGTCATGAATTCATCAGTTTTACATAGTGGTCAAAATCACCTCCCAAAAAGCAGAAATCACAGATGAAGCCGTGGCAGGATACAACTAGCTAAACACCTTCATTTCTCAAATACGGCAGGATTTCCTTTTATGTTCTCTGAGACTGAAAAAATTACTGAAGTAATAATTTAGTTAAAATAGAAATGTGAAAGTCCTCAGGACATACTGAAAAACTAAATAGTTTAATGTTTACCTGAATGACATTAAGCACATAGGTACCTTTGAGTCAGGAATAACTAATACCTTACCAAGGAGCCCCACTTCACACTTGGATGGCGCTTCTACTTTTAGTCAAGCAGTGCTAAAATCCCTGCTGTTTCAGAGTAATGGACAGTCATTTTCCTCACTAGGATCTGAGATAGCAATGATGCAGATTCTGTGCACAGCAGAAATATGCATTTTTAAACAAATATTTTTCAGAAATTGAAATACTGTTAAATGTTAATATGTGGGATTACACAGCCATTCTGGAAAGCCAGGGAACAGAATCTACAGAATGAGATTTGTAGGAAATTATAAATTACTCAGCATAATGAATTACAAGCAGTTACTTATCAAAGCAACTGATATGGAAGAGAGCTCCTGTCTGTAAGTGTGTGAGCTAAAGCAGCTAGCACAAACAATTTGCCAAATTATTTTCAACAAGCCTTTCTGCAAAATTTCTGCTCATCCAACTGTGATGTGTTAATTTGTTATGCTCTATATAATTACATTCTCATAAATGTGCATTCTATTTTCATGGTAACAGGAACCAACTACTTTATATGCAATTAGTGTCCAGTACTAATGAACTACTGACTCCCCATTTTACTACATAAGACACTCAATAGACAAACACTTTTCACCATCAAGTTATGATGACTTCATTTGTCTCCTACTTCATTAGAGAAGTCTCTCACTTCCTATAGAAATTAATTCTTGAGTAGTTTGGTGTCCTCCAGCAGCAGACATGTTTTTCCTAGAATGAAATTAGGGAAACTAAAAGATATCCCTTGAACATTCCACCAAGAACAATCACTGCAGCGACATTTTGGGAAATTTCAGAAGACACAGATTGTATGAGCTTGACTGTATTATTTTGATATAGATAAATATGAGAATTATTGAGTAGAAATATGAGAATTATTAAACCAAACCATCATCCCCCAATCCCACATCAAACCCTTGGCACAAAAGATATAATAATATGAAAATGAGGCACAGAAGCAGAAAATCAAAGAAGTAATGAATATTTTTGGAAAGATGTATGAGCTATATTGCTGCCATCCTGGAAGCTCTTTTGAATCCCTAAGTTTCAAGTACCAACCTGGCAAGTACCAGCCTTAAATGTCTATATTAACTATATAATTAATTCACTATAAACAACAGGTAATAACTATATTAACTAAGTGCTTTCAGGGCTCCTTGACCAAGTGTTTGTACTCAACAGCAACATCTTGAGTATTGCAGGGCAATTTAGAAAGCCATGGATTTCATCATGTGCTCCACTCACTCCTTCTGGAATGTTAAAACAAAACAGACTCAGAATTGGGTCTTTGAATAAGGGCAAGACAGTGTAATCTGCCCTTTTTTGCTTCTTCTTAGCTTCAGCAGGCTTTGTCTTAGTTTTAACTTAGAACTTTTCTCTTATAATATACAAGTTACCCAAAATCACTGGGGCTGAAGAGGCAGAAAAACTCCTGCCAGCACCCAGCTCTGGTTTTAGAACTTGTCTGCTTTATAATATCATACCTTCAACAGGCCACGTCTAGCCTACAGTTTTAATACAATGTAATTAGAGTAGGCTGGCAAGCACTTTCAAAGAATCACAATTTTATATGTTAAACAGGTTAAAGCCGGGAGCCAACAATACTGATTGGTATAGACAGGAATGCAGTCAAATCATGTGAGAATATGGCTGAGAATCTGGCAAACTGACCTATTTTCCTATCAACACCCACCTCTTTCACAAGGTTTATTAAGTGATCACAAGGTTTTCCTTTTAACATTAATAGGAGTGCTACTTGTAAATATTTACATGGGCCAGAGCTGTGTTCAGACAAAGTGCCTGCAGGATGACATCAATTAGTAGCATCATTCCTGGGCGACGCTTCCTGTGTGCAAAGTTAGGGCCTGATGAAAAATGTTAGTTGTGGGCAAGGTCAAATAATGGGGCTGATTAAAGTGGAGCTATATGTTAAACCAACAAAACAGATCAAATCTCCCAAGGAGGCTGGTAGTTTGTTTGAGCTTCTGGGGAGCTCTAGGAAGTTTACTCTCGTAAAATGACAGACTGATAGGAAATTGAATACTTTCTCACAGCTACGAGCTCAGTGCCAACAAGAAGAGTCTGGAACCAGACCCATGTGTCATGTAAAACCAGCTCTTGTCTGTCTTTTGCTGCTGCTTCCCTTTGTTTGTAGCCCAAGCAAAAGCACTGCACCTGTCAGCATTACTCTTTCCTCTGCTAGTGTCCCACAGAGTTTCAGATTTAATATTGTTCTGTTCAGCAACCTCCTTTCTCTTCAGCAGAAGACTTTCTGGATTTGTAATTTAATCCATACTCTGGAGTATAATATTAAATGGTAATTATTTTAGGAAGATAAAATATGACTTTTAGTCACTCAAAGATTGAGAAACTTTCAGGGAAAGAAAACTTCAACATCTTGTAGAAAACCATAATAGTGACATCAAATCACAGCCTTCTTGTATTCAGGTGTAGCACACAGATCCAACCCCCAAAGCCCAATTT
Source organism: Cinclus cinclus (assembly GCF_963662255.1). Lineage (NCBI taxonomy): Eukaryota > Metazoa > Chordata > Aves > Passeriformes > Cinclidae > Cinclus > Cinclus cinclus. The sequence goes on along the minus strand of NC_085046.1, from coordinate 82,439,271 downwards.
GCTGCTTTGGTTTTCCTTTTCCTGTCTTGTTAATGGAAATTAGACACCCCTGATTCAACCTGTTTCAATATAAGCATTTTATTTAGGAGTACATATTGAGATCTCAACTTGAAAAAAATCCAGCTCTGTTACACAATGCACTGTGTAAAAATGCACTGAAAATGCACTGAAAATCCTTTACAAAGAAGAATATTAAAAACATATGTTGCTTCTTACATGTATATATTTTCAAGAAATACTGAAATTATCAAATTATTTCACGTGTGTTTTAAAGGACATTTTAAAAACATTTGTTGTCTAACCACTTCTGGATATAGGTCATTCCAAAATGTTCCTTTTCAGGATTTCTCACACCTTCCATTAAAGAAAATCCTTCTCCGAAATACATCAAGATACCAAAAATAAAAATCCACTCCTTCAAGTCACTATCTGAGTTACTGCTCTTTCTCAGTCTCTTTTGTTTAAAACCACTGCATTATGATCTCTACCTTTTCTTTAACAAATGGTAGGAGTAGGACAGAACGTCATGAATCAAAAAACAAACCATTTGTAGAAACCACTTTTTCTCCCTTCCTGCTTCTACTCTGTTCATATCTTCTGTCTTCCTTCTTTGCTTTTATCCCTTGTGATCCCCAGATTAAAAGGATTGTACATTATTTTGCACAGGATGGCACAGAGAAACACAGCAGGCCCTTGATTTGAAATTGGTTTCTGGAATTTGCAGGATTTGTAAATCTACTAGGAGAAACTGAATTATGTAATATTGAATATATATGTAACACCATATATGTTTTTAAAATATCACCACTCCAAATCCTGATTGGTATTCTACAGAAAGAATGAGAATGGCTAATATTGAACAACTGACTTGCATATAAATCCTGTAAATATTGTATAACGCTCCGTAAAACTTAGAGGAAGGCAACTTCTCAGCCGGATGCACACAAGTGACTCATTTCTTTATCTCTCTGTCCAATTGTAGTCAAAAGAGAAAATACAACTGTTCTAATCAGGGTAACATTCTGCAAGTTTCCTCTGAGGTTACGAAAGGTATTCTATTGCATGTCAGATGTGTCTGTAGAGTGACCTCTTGCATCAGGAATACAGCATCAGAGGATGGGGGACAGCAGAAACAGGATACTTGAAATCCTTTGGCTTCTAATTTTAAGCTTTCTTATGCCCCTTCACTCCATCTGGTGGGAAGCACAGAAGTAAATCTTTTAGCAGAAAGAAATGTGCAGTATCCTAAAGAACAGTGGGAAGGAGGAAGGACATACAGGCAAAAAGTGAACGGCTCGTCTTTCAAAGGCTTCTGCCAAGGTCTTGGCCATTGATTTAACACAACAGTTGCCTCACCCAATGAATGCATGACTCTTAGCTCCAGCTTGGCCAGGCCACAAAACCATTTATATTTTAGCCTCTAGCACATAAGAGTTTTCATATTAATTCTCAGAACAGAAGTGCCTACATTATTTGACTGTAAATACAAAAGCTTTTTGTTATCATTTGACAGCACACAGTGTTAAAATAATTCCAGAAATTCTTTTCAACAAGTTTCCAGATTCATTTTGTCCTTCCTTTAAAAAGATAAATCACATCATTTTAGATTCATACGTTCAGGCAACTGCAGTAATATGCTTCCATAGAGCTTCAAAAGTCACATTAGGTTTTTGTTTTCTAGGAAAAGCACTTTTTCTTCTCTTTAGGTACTTCTTATTAAGTATTTCTTATACAACAGCAAAATGTCTCCTCCAAACCCATACTGGTTTGGTATAAGACTTCTTTCACCACAGACTGCAGAACTCACTGAAGTGATTTTGTGTTTATCTCCTTGTTACTCTTTTGAGAACATGATCTTGAAGAAAAAAGATGTGCTTTGTTGCATGCTTCCCAAAGGACCTCACAAACTTCATACAATGCCTCGGCAAGTACCAAGCGTAGCTAAACACAGATTTTCTTTTTTCCTTTTTCTTTTTTTTTAATAAAGGAGAAACTGTTCAAACAAAATGTGGAGCCATTCCCATCTCTCTACTTCTCTTAAGCTTAGGGAAAAAAATATTTTCTCTGAAAACGTACCTTCACTGTATATCCTGAGCATAAATGAGAAATATGTGTTTAAAACTAAAAGAAGGCTAAATCGTAACTTTCTAAAAGTTACTAATATATTTTCCAGCTAAAAATGTCGTCAAATTTAAGGAGACTGATCCTCATTGGCAGTTTTCTGTTTATGAGTCACCCTTCCTTTTTTAATGTTTTCATCGCATTGCTTCCAGTCTCTGTCACTTGGTGACTGTGCCTACTACAAACTTCACTCTCTTGCCTTTCTAACGCCTGTGCTTTTTAACAGCATTGCAGACTATAATCCTCACAAAGACAATCTCATTTTGCTGGGTCAGCCACAGCTGTTCTGTGAGAACTTATTCAGAGTTATTGACCTGTGGCCCCTGCTAAGAATGAACCCTCCCCCAGTGCAGTAGAAAGAAGGAAAAAAAATAAAATAAAAAATTAAAAAACAGAGAAACACATATTCTTTAACTGACCACATATTTACATTCAAACCAAAGCAGCAAAGCAGGAAGGAATATGATTCAAAGAAAAAAAAAATAGGAAAAAAAAACAGTCCTATGCTAGTGGAAAAAACTACACTTGCAGAAGGGGTTTTGATGTCATGTGCCACTAAGAGGTATACTCCAGTTCTTCAGAAGAACTGGTAGCCATTGCAACAGTGAATGTTACATCCTGAGAATGGAGATGAATGCTGATTTAAAAAAAAAAGAAAAGTAGCAAAGTAAAAGCAAGAAAATAAAATGGCTACCATAATACAGGCATGTGAACATGTGCCTCTCCAGTATGCCTTCGGTTCCTCTTCACAAGCAGGAGTCTCGCTTCAGCAAAAGATTGCTAGTACTTCAGTGCAAAATTACTTGGTGTCATTCCTGGGTATTGGTTCAATTGTTTAGATAAAATATTGCTCGATCAGTATCTAGGCAGTACTGATATTCAACAGCTCATCGTCAAGTCCTTAATGCTTAGAAAATTCAGTCCCACACTTTGCAATTTCATTAAATTTTAATATATGAAAATAGTATTGTTTATTTGTCAAAGTCTGCAAAAAAAACCTTCATTCACTTTAAGTTTTCTTTACAAGTAAAGCAACAAGGTCAATTATAACTTACACAATTTTTTTACAACAAGAAAATAATTCAAATTTTTAAGTTAATTTGCTGGTATGCACGTACTTGGCAATAAAGTTTGGTTTTCTCTGTAGCTTTTCTTTTAGAGCAGGCATAAATAAAGCTTTTTCATGTATTATCACAGGCTTGTCCTTCACAACAGATCCACTTTTCAATTCACAGAAAAGTGAGTTTTATATCCAGCAGTGCATAACTAAACAAAACTTAACTGAAGTCCATTCAGCACATTCAGTTCCCAAAGAACAGTGACATAAATGATTAATTTCCACTGACACACGGAATGCTGCAAGTTATTCTGAGGCAAAAGACCTGTAATGCGCAGAAGTAATAATCATGACTGGATCTGTACAAAGGCCTTTTCCTTCTCTAAAACATGGATATTTCATACTTTCCCAAGACTTTTCTTAATGAAATATCCCACTAACTTCTGCGGCCTCTGCTGGTACTCCACAAGGACATCGTGTGAGCTGCTGATTTGATCCCCTTCGAGCCGATTCAGAAGAGTGACACACACTACAGCAGCTAGAAATTAAAAGACAGTATTAGTTAGGAATGACACTCTTGCACTTTCCAGTCCAAAAGTATAAGCATTTGAACAAACCACTAAAAGAATGGAAATACAAGAGAAAACAAACCCGAGAAAAAGTGTGCAGTACCATGAGATGCTAGGGGGTTAGGATGCTGTGGATGATACAAGGTGGAAACACTTTAAGGGAACTGCTCGCTGCACTGATAAAGCCAGAGCTCTCGGGCAGCTGCAGACACTTATTGTTATATCATGATTCCTATGTTTTCCTTGATAGGAAGTATATTTCACAAGGACCCAGGACATGACTGGTAGGAAGCGACCTGACACTGTTCTAGCAGAACTAGTTACAGTCCTCCCAGAGTGCCTGTGCTGTAGGTGCCATCCCTCAGGAAGCAGCAGATAAGCTGCATCCACAGTCACAGACAGGGAACACGGCAAGCACATGAGGACCCCAAGGATCATGTCAGGTTCATATGCTGCCTTTCAGTAATCAGAGCCCCAAAGGCAAAACCCCTCCTTTCACTCATGCCCAGGTCTATCACTGAACCCTATAACTCTGCTCTGTCTGGGGTTTCTGCCAGTGGCATTTTGCAGAGCACAAACAGTAAACACACATTACAGACCTACAAAGCAGAGACAACAAAAGGCCTCCTGAATTGCTCAGGGATAGTACTGGCTTTTAATCCCTTTCAAGTCTGTAAGAACTGAGTCTGTTTGATATAACCATTGGCCTTTTGGTTTATATTTCATCATTTTGACCTCCTTGAGCTTAAAGGAGTTTGAGAAACATCTGTATTTTAAATCAGCATATTCCTTGTTAAGGAAAGTGAGAGAAGACAATTAATACGATAAGAAGAAAGACATTGTATTACATTATTTGTAATTGACCTTTTTTACTTAGCATACATAAAAAAAATAATTCATTTTATGATTTGGAGTGGTTTTTTCATGATGCTACTAAAAATCCTAAACTGTTTAAGAATCATAGTCTTAAGTTTACAGAAAACAATTATGTGTTCCATTTCATATGAAAGTATAGCAACTGAGTACAGTTACATATCTATAGATCTGAGAACCACCTGATGCTTAAACTAAGTAGTTGTTTTCTGTAAACTTCAAAAGCTAACTGGAGAAAATAAATTAATGTCACAGGGTATTTAGGTACTTTAATGATTTACATGGTTGCCATGGGCTGGAATAGCAAATGACGGAAGTAAACAGTGTAAAAACTGTGTGAGGAATTATGAGAAGTTGTGACACAACTGACACAACTAAAAAATTTCATAGCAACAAAATTAAAAGCAGAAATGTCTTTATATACATATATATATATATATATATATATATATATATATAAAAGTATGTTAACATTCTTTTGCAGTTTTTAGCCACAAACCGCCTGCAATACAGAAGATTTCCTATAGCCTGGATAAAGTGACTAAGTTAGTTTACCTTTGACACCGCTGAGATTACACATTGCAGCAAATACAGAAGACTCCATCTCTATGTTTCTGACACCAGACTCATAAGCATTCTTCAAGTATTGCAGCTTTTCTTCTTCATCATACAAGCAGATTGCTCCATCCAACCTGCCCTGTCCTAGAAAGTAATTTTGTAGAACATTTCAGAGTGATGACATCACAGAACAAATTCAGTTTTGAAAACATCCAGTTACTACAGTTTCCTCCATAGAATGTTCAGCTTTTACTACTGCTCTTTATTTTTGTGCATGAGACAAATAGGACAAAGTGATTACTAGCTATTGCTAGAGCACATACATATTATTTGCATTCTTTATAATGAATCATGGTAATTTAGTCTTCTTCAGCTTCAATTCCCAAATTCATAAAAAATGTACATAGTATATTCCCATACATACAACAAGTATCAAAATTCCACAAGAATCTTTAAGGAATGAAACATTTTTAATAAGTTTACTCACTGTCTAAAAAGACCAACAGGCTTAAAAATGCTATCCTGTTTCTTTCTTAAACGGATTAACATTGTATTACTTACAGACTTTCCAAGGTAAGAGATTTAGAGTGTCTTAAGCTAACTAGCTAATATTATTTTAAATTTTGAGAAAAGTTTTACTCAAATTATTCAAGAATATCACCTACAGATAAGACAGCAGCAAGTTAAGTACTGCAGAGTTGAATTACACTGTATTTTACTCAGTATCTTCTTGGGTTTGGGAGATGTACTTCTAAATTAATGTCCTTGATCCCATTCTCAGCTTTTGCTGTATGAACTGAAAGCATCCCTGACACTTTTTTAGTGTTGCCTGCACCTGTGGTTGGTGCCTGAGATGCAGGAACTGACACTGTGTGCTTCTGCCCAAGCTGGAGCACTCCGATGAAGATCATTTGTCACCTACTCAGCAACAGACAGAGAAAGTGGGATCAGGTGCCACTCCCAGGTGTCAGTCTGTTCTCAGAAGGTTTGAAAGGTGTTTCTGAATGAACATCCAGATGTGGGAGATCAGAAAAGCACCTGAATGCCTGTATGTTTATCCAAAGTAGGCCTTGCATGTTTGTATCTCCTACGTAACAGCACTGACACAACTCAGCAAAATATTATCTTTGGTTGTCTGATCACAAACTGAAACAAGTTCCAACCCTTTTTTTCAAAAAATATTTACTCTAGGTACTTAACCAGTGCAAAGAAAACCAATCCTAAACAAGTCACAAATAATTCCCACTCCTCTAAGCCCCTAGGATGCTTCAAAAAACCACATAAATGTTGTGACAAATATACCTGACAGATACATGAGAAGTACATAGTAGGTTATATGTACTTCAGAGGATCTATCAAAGCTGGGGAAAAATATTCACGAAATTAAAACTTTGATACAGCAAACTGCTAAGTACAAAGCTTGATTTTACATAGATGAAAAATAGGTTGAGATTTCTGAGACAAGCCAGAGTAGGGCATGCATTCTGTGAACTGGAAGCCTAATGTTAATATATTTAATATTTATCTATTGCTGCTTACCAACACTCTTCTGTTAGTCTATCTCCAGCCTTACCTTCATAAAAATCCAAAGTGCACATGGTGTTTCCAATGACTGTATTGAACTGACCAATTTCTTTACTGCACTGCATCAGCTCCTTAGCCAGCTGTTCATCCAGGTTAGTGCTGCGAATTACTGTCTTTCCCAGAACAACCTGTTCCAACTGAGGTTTGAAGGTGGCATCTACAGACTGCCTAGTTATAACCACTGAGCCTGGCTCCAGACCTGCAACAAAACGAAACAGATATATCTTCACAATGCAGTTAACAAGTGTTCTCCAGACACATAAAACATACATCTTCACCCAACCCTACTTCTTTTAAAATTGGCAGTTTTGCCTCTGAATCAACTAAGAGAATTTTTTGCCTATGCCTAGCTGCTTCAGTTTATTATTATAAATAATTTCTGAATGAATGAAATTTTTCCTTTTTCACTTCTTTCTTATATTTTCAATACAGGACAGGAACGTCCTTCTTCTCACATTGTCAGATTTCTAAGTGCATTTTCCCTATGCAAAAGCAGATGTTGCCTTGTAATTTCAAAATTACAGAAGAAAAATAACACATCTCCTGTGGAAAACTGTTCTGACCATTAATCTTACATGCAGAGAGATGATTTATTCTCCTGCAAGGATACTTTGGTTTGCAGAAAGAAAGAAAGAAGGAAAGAAAGAGGGGAAATACCTATTCCACCAGAGGTGCCAATGCGAATGATGGTTATGTCAGAACACTTGGCATGATACAACAGTTTGATCAGCTCGTGCAACATGATTGAAATAGAAGGAATGCCCATACCGTGCTGAAAATGAAACACAAATTAATACTCCACATTCACATAGACAACCCAAAATACATATGGAAGAAGCAGCTGAACATTATCTTCTCCCTGATATTTTTTTCACAAAGGCCACCTAACTCACTCCCACAAAATCCCCAGCCTCTGGGCCTTCAGAAGGATACTGAGAGGACAAATACACATACATGGGAGTCTATAAAAATAGACTCCCACTAGCTTTGAAAGACTTGTTGATGAAATGCAGTATTTCTAAAATCACGAATTACAGAACATTGACATTCTCCAAAGTATAAAGAGTGTCCTTTCCCAATAGCTGACCTAATGCACTTTATCATGGAGCATTTCCTAAACACAAGAAAAACCCCACTCTGAGTTTTCACCAACCTGAAGTGCTAATGAATAGTTAAGCTATTTTTTTTTCCAAACACAGACACTGTGGTTTAGTCTTGGCATTCAGCAAATAGAAGTCCACATTAGCTTGCACAATATTGTGATAATTACAGCTCCCAAGAAAGGGTGCAAAATAATACTACAGTTTTGCAATTGAAGCATGTAATTCTATTACAAATTAAAGCTACAAATTTCTTTAAAATGCATACATGGGTTGGCAGCACCAGTCCTATGGAATGCTACTCTTAAGCACATTTGACAGTGCCATTGCAGATACATAGCTCTGAGTGTGATACAGACATTTTTTCCAATACCCCACATGCACCAAGTGACTTTTTCCCCCATTTTTCAGGGTAGAGAACAGGGATGAGGCAACAGTAACTGCTCAAAAAAAAATCTATTAGAGTATTCCTGCAACACATCAGTGGTACACTGAGGAAAAGGAAGCAAGAAGGAGCAAAAGTATTGGACATTTTCCCTCTTAAAAAAGGGCTAAAATGTAATCCTTAATTCTGCACTGTTTTTAGCAGCCTGATTCATACTGCGAAGTATTTAAAAGAAACATGCACTGAAATTTTCTGCTTTGAACAGCATCAAAACAGAACTGTGCCCCGTGTCAGACCAGGGGAAGTACTTACACTGACGGACAGAACGGGCCCCACTTTGTACATCGCATAGCGGTCGGTGCCCGCGCAGATGTTGGGGTAGTCACACCCGGGGCTCCCGAGCCCCAGCTCCTCTGCTATGTAGGAGATAAAAGCTTTCATCCGGGAAGGACTTCCTCCAACACACACAAACTGGGGCGGACAGAGTTCAACAAAACAAAAGCCATTGTGTGATTCCATATGTCAGAGAACATGCAAAGAACAACATGAACATGCAAACAACTTCAGTTAGCACAGATTTATCCCCAGCTGTGGTGCTTCTCATAATCATTCTAAAATGCCATGAAGAAGGATTATGGGAAAAAACTCAGCTGTCTATACAGCAATCAAATGCCTTCACCCTGTGTAAGCTGATGAAAGACAAATATTGACATGAAGACACAACAAACAGAAGCTGTATTTGAATAGAGCCTATGGCATTTGCCTTTTTTACTGAATGAAAAGAGACAGAGAAAAACAATTACCCCCAGCTTTGTTGAATACCAAAAGTGACAAGAACCCACAAAATATTTCCCCTTTTGCATGTACTCCTTAATCACTGGTAGGCTGACACATTTAGTCTTATTCTGAAGACAGCTACATTTTCACCTTCTGCAGAAAAGCGCAGGCTTTCTGAATGAAGCAAAGCATCTTACCTTTACATCCCCAAATAACGTTGGAAAATCATGGGTACCGGTCCCAAGAGCAAAATGGTACAGGATGTCTTCTTTCATCTTCTCTAGGTGAGGGTTGCAGAGATGAATAAAATTCTCTCTGCCAAGACAGAAGCATTGTGAAACATATAGAAATATACAAACCCCTACATTGAACAGATGAAAATTCTTCAAAGTCAAGCAGTCAAAAGTTGGGAAATGCCACATGTACAAATGCCTTATTTCCATTCCTTGTACATTGTATCAAAGAAACACTAAATTTCATAACTGCTTTACATCTTATAAAATATCACATATGACACTTCATATTCCATTCATCACACAGAATGAAATTGCTGAAGAAAAGCCCAGATGTTCAGATGCACTTGCAACAGTGAAACCTTTATCTTAAAAAGTATTAAAGATGGGACCAAGAGTGGGTCTTTATGGTGAGCAAAATAGTGGTATCAGGACCAGGGAAAAGCCCACCATATTACAGAGGTAATCTATAACAAAGCTGAAAAGCAAACCTGACCTCTGCTGTGACTGAAACTCCACCAGCCACCTGAGAAGGATGGGATGATTTGGGCTTTATGGAGAAGCACAAACTAGATTTCTGGCAATTTGTCTTACTCTGTCATATAGACAGGAGGAACAAAAATACCCATGGTGTGAAGCTGATAACAAGGGTACAGAGATCTGAAATAAGAAAAAGAAAAGTGGAAATCTGAAGCAAGGAGAAAACCTTAGAAGTAGAAAAACAAAATTAAAAAAAAAAAAAGAAAGGAAGAGGTAAAAAAGATTCACTTCTTCCTAAGTGCTTCTTGTAAAGAAATTATACATCTTAAAAGAAAAATAAAAATTAATTTGTCTGAAGAGACAGGAAATGACAGGACAAGGAGGGAAACCTGAACTACTTGGCCTGTGGGATCACCTTCATGGAAAATTCAGTAGTGGACTAACTAAACAAACTTCTGCCTTCTGTGTTTGATGTTTTAAATTCAATTGAAACAGGTAGGAAAGACTCAATCAGTACAAGCTTAAGCAGAACATTGGCCAGTACTTCAAAGTAATTTCTGAGAGATGGAATCAAGCAGTAAATAGCTTCCAGACACAAGAAGATGACTTAATAGCTTAATGAAAACTCAGTGGAGGCATAGCATGGCTCAGCAAATTCAAACTGCTTTGTCAGAGGAGACAAAGAAAATAGTTCACTCGGACTTCATTCAAAAAAATCATTAGGACAACTCAGGAACAACTCTGAAGCCCAAACAGAGTGTTTGGCACTATTTTAGATGGTCTGGGCCACTAGGTTATCTTGTCTGCCTTCTAATGCCTCTCCAGAAAGGCACCACTTTCCCGCAACTCCTACACCTTATCTGCCTGTGGAGGATAAAGGAAGCCTACAGTGGCCAAGATGCCCATGCAGAGGTCACTGAACTGTGCCTCAGAATGCAAATAGTAACAACCAAGATATCATTTGAAATCATTTTACAATCTGTCCTCAGGTGAGCAAAAAAAAATTATTTCCTTCTTCATGAGAGCACTGGCAATAAAAGCTTCTCTCCAGGAAATAAATCCGGAAAAGGCGAGGCCTCTATTAAAAGTGCAAGGAAATTCATGTAGTATGTGCCAACACCACCGTCCTCATGCCTGGCCAAAACACAGCCTCCTTCCTCATCAGTATCTATATTCCACCCTTTTCACCTCGCACCCCACCAACAGCACTCTCTGACCCACCACCTCAACAAGAGAGGGGCCATTATCAACTTGCTCAATGTAACTGCACATCTGATTGTAGACTTGGACCCTGGGGTAAAAATGAGCAATAAAAACTAGCATATTGTTATGTGTACATAGGACCAATGCCATGGATTTACAGGAGAGGCAAAGTTTGCTTGATAAAAATCCTTGATATGCAAAGCTCAGGAGCAGAAAAATTACTTCCCCAAAGTAAAGCACCTACGGCTTCTAAGGGTGTAAGTAAAATATGAATCCAAACACTAAACAGGCATGTAGCAGGTTTTAGTAAAATAAGATTAAAGTAAGGATTAGAGAAACACACTGAAATATTTGTTTGAACTCTTGAAGCAGCAACCGAAGTCAACATTTCAGCAGTTCATTGGATTAAAATAAAAATAAATAAAAACATCACCCTGCTTTGAAAAATTCACTTTTGAGAGAAGTTCAAATGGCTAGCCAGCAAAGTTGTTTGTTTAGGTGTGGTAGAGCAATAAAGCATCTAATTGTCAAAAGAGCTGCTACTGGATACTTAGCATTATTATCATAAACTTTATCATAAACTAAATGAGTGTGTAATGAGTTTGGGGAAGAAGTTTAAATGTAAACTTGGACAAAATAACTAATTTCTCAATCTTACTTTGAAGCCTGTCCATCATCAGTTTTCTTCTCATTTGAAGAACCAGGAGCCATGAATGCCTTATACCTAGAATTATATTTTTTTAAAAAAATATATATAAGTGCATCAGAATAGTCCCATCAGTCAAGCTGGAAGCATTAACAGAGAGAAACCTTCTATATTGATGATAACTACCATGAATATTAAATTTTCCAAATAATCTAGCTACATTACAGCTTTTATAACTGGAGCAAAAGGAGCAAAATGAGCATCTACAATTCTACAACTGAGCAACACCACTTTCAAAGCCCTCAAGCCTAAATTAACTCCTTGTTATTGCAACCCCCACTTCACCACTACCTCTGTTCGGTGGTAGGAACAACTGCAGCTCCACCAGCCACAGAGAGGCAAGTGGCATTGCTAACTAACTCACCCTTTTTCTTCCGTGCCTCTCACACCAACAGTGACTGCCAAACCAGCTTCAGTCCCTTTCCACCTTTGGCTCCAAAAGGTCTCCAAAGCTCAGCTCTAGCTGTCAGACGCCTGAAACCTGAGTCCAGGAAGCATCTTACTCATAATATCCTCATTAAACTCCTCCTACTGACCTTAAGAGCACTTCCAGCATAAAGCAAGGAGCATGAAACTGAAACATGACTTCAGAAAGCCACAGCTCTCCAGTTTACCATCTATGCTGAATACCATTTTTTCTGATCCATTACCTTAATCTATACACAAAACCCCTTCCTTTCTGCATTCTTCATTACATTCAAATAGGCAAATGTATCACTGAGGCTTTCATGCTGGACTGAGGACAGAATTATAATTGTAGAATGATTAATTTTTTATTATTTCCAGAAGTGACTAAGACTACGTGCCGAAGCTGGTGCTTTCTGGGAATGCCCTTATGGGAAGTATTGAATCATAAAGTTTTGCTCTACCTTCCATTAAGAAGGGCCTGACAGCACAGAGATTATAACAGAGACAGGACTGTAATCCTCAAAAACCCCAGGATTACCCCACAAGGAAACAGAAAGGAATCGGTTTTGCAACAGAATTACCTTGTGTGTGAATTTCTAATGAAGCACACAACCTAAGAAAATAAACAAGATACCTGCCTGTTAAAAGCCACTGAATAATGGAAATGTATTAAAATTTACAAGGGCAATTAGTTTTCTTCATTTAAAATATCAACCTTTATTAAGTAGACCCAAACTTCACGTGTACTAGGTGTATTAAATATATACAACCATCTATGTTTAAGGAGGCGAAGTATAAAATTTGTATCTATAATCAACTACACATCCTTATGTTGGTATTAAGTTTAGTCAGCTACTACTGGGCAGCATCCTTATACCATGTACATTACAGGAAAAGTACATCATGTCTTCCTACAGTGCCACGAGTCCTGATAAAGAGGAGATAGAAGCTAGGAAGAAGAAACAGCAAAGTGTTTTTTAAGTAGCAAGAAAAAAAATGACTGCAAATAAACCAAGGATATTCATTCAGCTCTTGTTCATGGTATTAAGCATCCATGTAATTTTTAAGTGTTCTTGGTTCTGATCCCCTAAATAATCATAGATTGTACACTTCAAAAAGCTGAGAACAAAGTTCTGACAGTCCCAAGGTCCAGCATACCTCCCCCAAGAGCACCCAGCTGGAGGTGTCTTGGCAGGAACTGAAGGAAGGAGTGAGCATAAAGCAGCTTTCCCATGGCAGACCCTGACAGCAATCCGTTAGTAGCTGACAAGCAACCAGTTAATGTAAAACCACAAAACTCTCACGCTGTCTAACCAAATGGAAATTTTTACAGACATGTCAAAAGTTTCTTCAGTCTTCCTCAGCCAAAGTTTAACTGACGTTCGACAATAATGTGCTCCCAGCAGGACTCAGATAAAGAAAGGGCGCAATCTGTTTTAAGGTGCGTGCACATCTTACAATTGTTTGGGTTGGAAGATACCCTGAAGAACACCTGGCTCCAGCCCTTCTGCCATGAGCAGGAGGATCTCTCACTAGTCCAGACTGCTCAGAGCTCCATCTAGCCTGTCCTTCAACACTGCCAGGGATGGGGCATCCACAACTTCTCTCGGCAACCTGGTCCAGTGTCTCACCATAGTCATAGTGAATTTCTTCCTAGTATCTCATCTAACCATTTAAATGCTCAGATTGGTGCTTTAAACCCATGCAGAGTCCACTATAATTGCCACCTCCCATTTCCCCCTGCCATCCATCATTTTTGAAGGAAGTGCACAGACAATGGTTTCTGTAGGGAAAAAGCTCTTACTCGGTGTTCATCCATCATCAGGAAAAGCTAAAGTCTTTTAAAATTGAGATTTTAATTTTGTAAAAATTAAAAATTTTTACCAAAAAAAAAAAAAAAAACTGTAAAATTGATTTTACCCTGCTGGTCCCCTCGCTGCTGGCGGGCGGAGCGCTCCCCCGGCTCCGCAGACAGCGCAAGCGGCCCCGGGGCAGCGCTCGACCGGACCGACGCCGGCTCCCTTCCCTTCCCTTCCCTTCCCTTCCCTTCCCTTCCCTTCCCTTCCCTTCCCTTCCCTTCCCTTCCCTTCCCTTCCCTTCCCACTCTCCGGCGACCGGCGGTACCCCACCATCCCCCAGGGAGCGGACCGCGGGCTGCCGGGCCGAGCGGCGGGACGCGATTCTCACCCGGAGCAGCGGGATCCGCCGCTGGAAAACGAGGAGAGCCGCTCGCTGTTCCCGGGCGGGCTGCGGGGCTCCCGGCCGAGCCACCTCCCGCCGGCAGCGGCACCGCCCCGCCCCGGGCCCGGTTAACTCCCTGAGCGCCGGGGAGGCTGCGGGGAGCGCCGTGCTCCGGGACGGGCACAGGGCGCGGCTGGGGCAAGGATGGGGATGCAGCAGGAGCGCGGGGAGGGAGCGCGGGGCTCCGGGCCTCGGAGGGAGGAGCTGCTGCCACGGGCACAGATACAGATACAGTTACACAGATACAGGTGATACAGATACACACCCAGGTGTCGGCCGAGGATGGCAAAGCCTCCGTGCCTGTTCCTGCCCTTGTGTGTGTGGTGTTCCCGCTCTCACGGGCATGTGGGCACTGCAAACACCGTGTGAGAAAAGAGCAGAGAGGGTTTTGGCTACTGGAAGCATAAATTTAACATTTTCCATGCAGTAACTGAAAACACCAAACCCCCAACCCTGCAGTACAATTTTTAAAGTAAATTTTCATAGCAGAGCCACACTGTAGTTTGTCATAGTAGGGAATACTTGGGAGACAGAGCATCTAAAATTTTCTTGGTAGAGAACTTTCTGTGCTTCAGGGGAGTAAACACACCAGGCACAAGGCATTGCTGAGATGTATTTATTGCAAAATTGCGTATTGGGCACTTAGAGTAAAACTTATTCATATCCTGTCTCACGCCAAAGGCCTTTGAATGGGAATATAAGGGAGAGAAATCCCTTGCACAGGTGCATTTCTAGGCATAAACGACATGCAAGAGGAATGGCTGAACAAACTTAGAAAAATGTCACCTGTTCAGCTTGCTTAGATTTCCAATGGGTGAAACAGAAGGACAGGTTCCTAATCCATCTTCCATTTTCTTGTTCTTTATGTTTCCGGGCTTCCAAGATATAGTACTGGACCAACACCTCAGAAGAGTGTTTAATTCTGTGGAAGAAAGTTTTCCTTTAAACAGGAATATTACCTATCTCTTCATCTCAGGGTCCAGTGAAAAGTCTGCTTTAGCTTTCAGGTTGTTTTCTAGTCAGCTATAGGAGACTAGAATAAGGTTACTATAGTTACCTTGTCTGAAATATTCAATAAATTATGCATTCCTATGAGTCTAACAACTGGTAGTAACCTTTGTTCTCAGTTATCACTAGAGAACTTTCAATCTCCTTTTAGCTTTCTGGTTTTGTAGTGCTTGGATTTTCACTCCATTTTGAATTTCAGTGGGAAGGATACTAATGTTGTTTAGAAGGGTGAAAAATACACAGCTACATACTGGAGTAATAGCAACAACATGCAGCTGGTGTCTGTTTTTCTGGTTTTTATATCACGTGGGTGAAAATTTGAGCTATGGAAAATACGGCTGTCTGTCATAATCAAACGTATTCTCCTTTGTGCTCACCATAAACCATTTTTACAGTCAATTGGTAAAATAATTCAGTGCAGCTGTTTTACCCACTTCATTTTGATTCTTCATTTATTCTGGATGTTTTGTATCATGACAACTATTAATAGAAGGACAAAATGTGCTAAGACTGAACTATACTTCTGTTTCTAGCTTTTTCTCCCACTCTATAGCATAATATGTAACTATGTAACTATTATTCTGAAAAATTATCTGCAGAGAAAGAGCAGAATATGAAAATATTAATTTACAGTAATAAATTTGGCTTCATCTTACATCTTTTACAACTCAGCCTGCATATTCAGCACAGATAATAGTATTTAAGAAACAGATAAGGCAAAATCAATGGAATTGTAGATGCTTCAGAAGCACATCGGTCAACTGAATTTTTGTTTGTAGTGCTACACAAAAAAAAAAAAAGGTAATGCATATATACCCTTGACCTCTGAAAGCATGTTTACATTTTAGTCTAGTCCAAAAAGACAGAAGTTGCTAGAATTCTATATTAGATGTATATTAGGCTTCATTACAGTGAAATAGCTGCATATAAAAGGAAAATTACTCTCTGGTCGCTAAACTGCCAAGTTCTTGTTAAATTCTGATCTGGAATTCTCTTTTAGAAACATTCACATGCCCAGTATACTTGGATGCAATTTATAGAATGTAACAGCATTTTGTTTTATCTTTGGGTTTGCAATGCAATCTGTATTAAAAAAATCCAAAATCCATCACACTACTTAAAGGCATTCAGGGCAGAAATAGAGTACAAGACAATGAAACAAATGTTTCAGCATTTAAAACAATAAAGCAAAATTTTGCAATAAGCATTCAGCATTTGACTTTGGCATGTCTCTGAAAAACAGAAATGGAAAACCAGAAGCTTCCACTGCTTTTACATGGAACTGCTGACGACTTTGAAACCTGCCAGCTGCATGACTGCATTGACTCAGAAGTAAATAGAACAATGTGATTACTGAGATAAGGTGAATTCAAGCAGCGAACTTCCATCCTTGGGTTCAGTTGAAGGTTTTTGATTTGTTAAATCACTTTGACTTCATGTCCCTTGGAGAACCAGTAAGTTATGGGTCTGCTGCAGCTTTTATTCTGAATGCACAGATTCCAGGATCACATCTCTGTTCTTGTTAAGAGAAATCTCAGGCTGTTAATATTCTAACTCATAGTATTCAGACTGTGATCCATTCAGACTCAGTTGACCAACGGTGCAAATCAAACCTCTCCTTGGCTTGGCTAAGGAAAGATGAATACACATTAATGGCAATCATTTAAGTTGGAAAATACCACCAAGATCATCAAGTCCAAACTTCAGCTGAACACCATCTTGTCAACTAAGCCATAGCACTGTCATGTACTGCTGTTTCTTGAACACTTCCAAGGATGGTGACTCCACCACTTCCCTGGGCAACCCATTCCAATGCTTAATCTACCTTTCAGTGAAGAAATTCTTCCTGATGTTTAACCTGAATCTCCCCTGGCTGTTTCCTCTCATTCTGTCACTGGTTGGCTGGGACAGACCAACCCCTATATGGCTACACTCACCTTTCAGGCAGTTGTAGAGAGTGATAAGGTCACTCCTGGCTGCCTTTTCTCCAGGCTAAACAATCCCAGCTCCCTCAGCTGCTCCTCATAGGACTTACTCTCTAGAACCTTCACCAGCTCTGTTGCCCTTTACTGGAGTCACTCCTACAAGTTGTGTTCTTATTTTCTCTCCCTGTCATGCTGGGAAGGGGAGTGATAGAGAGGCTTGGCAGGCACCTGGTGTCCGGCCGAGGTCAACTCACCCCAACTGGTCAGGTTTTGATGCTATGAGCTCCAACCCTAGCATCCCCTGATATGCTAGCCTAGAAAATTTTCTGGGTTTCCCCAAAAGTTCTGCCTTCACAGCAAAAATGGTGGTTTCAATGTATCTGGATGTAATCCACAAAAACAAATTGTAAGTGAAACCAGATACAAGGTAAGTAATCTCACACACCAAAAGTTACAGCTCAACATAAGCTTTTTTTTATAGTTAGAAAAATCTGCGGAGTAGCCATAACTGTACATTTAAGCATTTGCGTGTTTTAGCCTTTTATTTTTTTTAAACACAACTTAGTTGAAGTGCAAAAAATAATGGATAGGAAAGACAGGCTTGGATGCTAGGTCTCACAACATCAACAGCAAAATTTCTACAGTTTGATGAAAATTTTGAGGGTTCAGATTAGCAATTGTTTACCTATTTCCAATCCATTTTTACATCAAGGTCCTGAAGAAGAACAGTATTAAACCAAATACTCTAAACATTCTGTTCAAAGAAATCTATATTTAGTAATAAATTTTAGAATCTTCAGGACTTGGATTCAAAGGTGTAAAATGTACTGAATATAATCTGAAGAGAAAATTCTAAAATTTAAGAGTTTAATTTTTGTGGTATTAACAAAAAACATGGTAATGAAATTGCATCTACTTCCTGGTGGACTTTAAAAACAATATTTAATTATTAATAAGATTTCAGGGATATATCCTAATCCAAGGAGATAAAAAAGCAAGTGCTGAACTATCAGTGTATCTTAACTTTTTTAAAATATTAAAGTACAAATTCAATACACTGCTATTTCAAAGTACAAACTTCTACTGGTGTGAATAAACACAGTGATCTAGCATATAATATCTTTGTTGCAGTTAAGACTTCAGGATAGATAATTTTTTATCTAACAGCTGAAAGTGCAGACATCATAGATAGCTGAGTCCATATAACAGGAAGTGCCACCAGGTCTTTAATTATGTAGTTAAACACTATGACTGATCAACTAGTCCTTGTGCAGCAGGCACAGCAACAGAGCTGACCTAGGAAGCTAAGTATCTGTTCAAAGTAAATGGGCTTTTGGGATGAAGAAGCAACCTTCTCAGTGAAGTTTTGACTTTTTAACTTCAATTCTTTATATCTACATTTCATCCTATACCACATAGTTCCCCTTCACCTTTCTTTGTGGCATAATTCATGAGTACAGTTGTACCTAACTGAAGAAACTTGCTGATTCGGACTCATCAATAGCATGGCTGTGTCCAGTCAAGTCAGCAGCAATATGGTAACCCTGTTTGAGAACAGCAAAGCAGCAGGAGTCTTGTGAAGGAGAAAACCTTAGTTTTGCTTTATTTGGTTTATTATATTAAGAAAAGGCCTAAGACTAAGCACTGTCAGCTGTTGCCTGTTCTTTAAAATTTGCTGTAATCAAGCCCAATGAAGTTCATCCATCTCACAAACTTCTCAATCAGGGATGAGTTAAATTACAAAAATAATCTAGCCAACACATAAATAGTGGGTTATATAAGCAATACAAGGCTTTAGTATCCTCAACAGTCTACCAAGTTACTTATTACATCCCTGAAATGGTGGCTTTAACTCATTGCTTGCAGGTGGTGATTCAGATCGTTCTGAATCTGCAAGAGAAAAAAATAAAAAATATTAAAGTTTACAGAATAACTTCAATCATAATAACAAAAAGGTCGGCTAAAATGTTTGGTTTCTTCCTCATGTCAAAATACACATAAATTCCACTACTTTAAATTTTGAATTAACAAGATAAATAAGATACCTAAGAAATTTGCAGTATGATGCAAATCTGTATCCCAAAACAAAGGGATTATAGATTTACATATGGAATGGGTTGTATCTCCTTCCTGATGTGTCTAGGACTTATTCTGTGCAAGTGAGAACAGAGAAAGCTCCACAAGTGGGAGAAAAGTAAAAGCACTACCTTCAGCAATCACCTAACAGAATGAAAAGAACAAGGTCAAAACTGAATGAAGATACACATCTGGATGAAACCATACTGTTAAGAGCATTAAAAGCAATCTCCTTTTACACTGCAATACAGAACCACACTCAATCAGAATAGCTACAAAGGCAAACAAAGGCATTAGAAGCAATTCAGGTATCATGCTATCAAAAAAAATGAAAAAGAAAAGCAACTTAAAAATGGGATGTATCTATATGTCAAGCTATGCAGCACACTGACTTTCCAGCAGCCTTTACAGTGTACCCATATTTTTCTTCTCTATTGCCTAAGTGATATAAGCAAACCAATTTCACGCTTATTTTGAAAAATCTTCAAGTTTTCTTTATATCTCAGGTGTTTCATTAGAGGAACACCAATTAAAGAAACTATCACCAAATTATTGAAATCCAGATTTTTAAATCCCCCTTAATTTTTCTCAAAGTAATGGGAAAGAAATATGTCAGCACATAAGAAAGTTAAATACAATCTGAAGACAAAGAAGAATATTCAAAGTTTTCTTTCAAAAGCACTTTTAGACCCCATGGTTGAATTGTTGGGTCACTGAGCCTCTCTGCATGTTCAGAGTTTGGATGCTTAAGTTAACGTGAAGAGTGGCTTCTAAGGTTATGCATTCTCCTTCAGATCCAGACTGAGACCTGGCTTTATCACTCAGTTTTATGACATTCTTTTCTTCTGAACAAAACCACAAAACTTCTAGTTCTCTGTTTTCTCCTGACACTCACCCAGAGGATGAGGGTTTTTACACCAAAAAACCCAAAACAAACCTGTAGATACATTAATGGAAGACACAAAGATAAATTCAGACAGAGCTGAAGTGACAGAGAATTTAAAATACCTGGCCTCTAAGACTTTCATAAATTAATAAATCAGGGTCAAGGGAATAATGACAATTCCCAGTGTACACAAAAGGATTCCCTGACACAAATAAAAAAAAATTCTGGTGCATGCAATGGGAAGTCCAACGGCATTTCCAAACATTGTTATAGAAAACTGATATAGCCAGCACGTTTGCCAAAGCAAAAGGTCTTTGACAGAAGTAGGGGAAATTTTCCTACCCTTTTACCTTTATATGTAAGTGTTTCCAAGTGAAATCTTTCATAACTATTACCTTTTTGCATGACAAAGTAAGGTTTGAAAGCATAGGGGAGCACTGAATAACTTTTCTCTTAAACTGTTGAAATTCTACTGTCTTCAACAATGTACACATATTTATTTTGACAAATTTCTAAAAACAGTGATCTATTTCTAAAAGATGAATATCAATGACACTTGTGACAGAAGTTTTTGGAAAAATATTAGGGGCAAAAGAATATTCATAACAAAGAGGCAACAAATATTTTACTTACATTTTACATACATTACTTTACATTAAGTCTGCTTAAATTTAGGCAGGGTGGCTGAGCAGCGTTTTACAGAAACACATCACAGAAAAGCCCCTGGATCAGAACACAGAAGCCCCTGGATTGGAACAGTGCACACTGCAATTGTACAGATGAAAAAACTCCATGAAAGCGCCTGCCTGCGCTGACTACAAACAGGAGCACTCCTTTCTGTAGCTGTTCATAGGGCATTGTAAACTAAGCGCAGTAATTCAATGTGTCTCACCACATCCAGAGTGCTGCACATTGAGGCTGCCCTCTGCTGTTACCTTGAGAGTACAGCTCATTTTTAAAAGAAACCGTTTTCAGCAACTTTAACCTTCAGACTGCTCACCATTTTCTGAGGTTTCTTCAATCTTTTTTTCCCATCCAGTACACTGCTGAAACCAGTCAGTCCCATAACCATTGCTTATTAATTTGCTAAAATTTATGGCTTCATTTTTTCTTTGAGCAGGCCTGCAAATACAAATATATGAAAGGAAAACAAAAGCAAAAGTAAACAAAAATGAGGGCTAGGTGGAAAAAATATAGTTTGAACAGAAAAGGCCTTATAACATAATTTATTTTTAATTTTAACATTAATCTAAAAATATACCCATTTATAACCTTATAATTTATCAATAATAAAACATATATTCTACATGCAATCATCTAAGAAGCAAAACCAAAAATAAACAAACAGACAAAAGCACAGAACTATGCCTGATTTAGTACTGTGTAAATTTACACGAGAAGAGCCATCTGTTTCATTAGAATTTTACATGTATAATGCTTACACAGTTCTGGTCTTAAAGACAAAAAGCGCAAAAGGGAAATCCCACAAAGAATGTGTAAGTGAAAAAAGGCTGACAGTACTCATTCTGCTCAGTACTCATTTTGATGCACAGAAGTGAAATTACATCAAAAATTTTCTCTTTAATTCATTTGATGGTTTAATCACTTATCTGGCATCATTAACATAGTACTAAAACACACTAGGAATACTGATGACTGAGCAATAAATTTTTAAGACAAAATATGCAGAAACAATTCAGCTGTGCACACAGCTGATCATGTGAAGTAATCACATCACACATGACATAAAAATTTGCTCAAAACACCTCTTCCAGGTGTTCATTAGAGTATTTTTGCTCTGTCTGACCTTATAAAGGCTACAAGGCTCATGTCTTTCCCTAAAGTGTCAATCCTACTTGTCTCTCTGTAACCTACACTGACAGGACTAACAATGTAGATTATCATTTTCACCTGTTCACTGGCATTAGGAAAAAAACCCAATTTAGAATACCATAAAACTCTGTTACATGAAGATATGCAACTCTATGCTTAGTTTTCCTAACACAAAGTTATATTGAATAATTTTCTTAAAAGAGTTGAAGTACTGCTATTTTAGTTGCTTTAGATGCTTTTAGAACTATTTTAGTATCATATATGATAGCAAATTTAACAGTAATAAAGATTCACAGTGTCCATACACATATCCACTAATTATTCCAATTTCACAAGCAGCAATTTTACTTCTATGCATGAATAGTTGCAGGCTTAGGTGTTTAATTATTTTCATAAATGTACTACTTACATGGGTGGGAAAGAAAGCTTATTTTCTCCACTAAAGTCCTTGTTTGTAGAAACAGTTGGCATTCTGCTTAGATATTTAGGGCTTATAGGTGGGAGCTTTACCTGTGTTAGAGAAATCTTAGCTCAAGAAAAAGGAGTTATGAGAAAAATAACAAAGATTATATGATAGCATAGCCTTCAAAAGTGAGAGTGACATTAAAGGCCTAAATGTGTTCAAAGTTCCACATCTTATCTACATTATTCCCATAAGTAATAGTAATGGATTATTGAGGAATAAGAAAAGATAAAGCAGCCCCTTAGTTATTCTATATGAGATTAGCTGCTTGCTCTCTCCACAATGTGCTCTATAAAAGCCTTTCTGTCACAGCACATTTCTATCTGAAATTAAGCTTCAAATTCAAACTTATCCACTGCAATCTCTCATCTTGGTCCATTTCTCTGTATGCAGAATATGAAATCAGGCCAGTCTTACTAAAGTCAGGAGGCTGTGAGCAAGAGCATTGTTTTACTTGTTGTCCTTCTTGGCACTAAATGAGAGGCTAGCACAAGCTGCAGGGATCCAAACACTCCCTACTGTTCAAGTAAACTAATTACAAAATTAGCAAGGGAACAGATCAGAATTTGGCTTTGGAGGGCACTGGCAATCCATTCAGGTGCTATTTGTTAATTTGCTTGGCAAATTCAGCATTAAAAGCAGACTCTTGTGCCACTACACTCCAATGATTACAGCTGAGGGGGCTTTTTCCCTTTGACAGTCTCTATTTAGTTGCAGTCATCAATTTTTCCACATAAAACAAACTACACAGGGAATGTTCTTGATTTAAAGTGTTTTCTCCCTTTGTGAAGAGATAGCAACATGCTCTAAAATTACTATGTTTATTATAAATACAAATTTATTGATCTTGGATTCAAGAAATATTACACAGAACATGCATTGTGCCTGGCTAGTACATGAAGAACAATGAATATCTGCAGCCAGCATGGTAAGATAAAACCCTTCAGATTAAATCCTGGCCCCTGTGTGATCAAGGACAAAATTCTAGATTACATCTCAAATCTCTTTCTGAGGTAAAACCCTCAGATGAGCAATCATTTTGCTACAGTACATACAAACCTAAGTACATTTGCATATATACACAGAGGTTTCAGGCAAGTCCTGAAAGAGAGGACTTTGGAGAAGAAGGAGTAATCTTACTGGTGCCACAGGGGTACTGCCAAATGCTGATGCAAACCCTGACAGCATCTCCAACTGGCCTCTCACCCATACAGGCCTCCATCCTTCTTAAGGTCACAGCCCTTTCAACCCAACCAGCTGGGCCATAAGATGCACAGGCAAAAGGACCACTGAATCACAGAATGGTTTGGTTTCAAGGGTCCTCAAAGATCATCTAGTTCCACCTCCCCTGCCACAGGGACACCTTTCACTAGACCAAGTTGCTCAGAGCTCCATCCAGACTTTGAACACTTCCAGGGATGGGGCATCCACAATTTCAGTGGGGAATTGTGCCAGTGCCTCGCAACTCTCACTGTCCTCCCTGTGCTGGGACCCCAGAGCTGGATGCAGCAGTCCAGGTGGGGTCTCACCAGGGCAGAGCATGGTGCAGAGGGGCAGAATCCCCTCCCTCCCCTGCTGCCCACTCTACTTTGGATGCAACCCAGCACACGATTGGTTTCTGGGCTGTGAGTGCCCATGGCTGGGTCATGTCCAGCCTCTCCTCCACCAGTGCCCCCATGTCCTTCTGGTCAGGGCTGCTCTCAATCTGTTCATCCCCCAGCCTGTGTTGATAACAGGGGCTGTCCCAGTACAGGACCTTGCCCATGGTCTTATTAAGTCTTGTGAGATTTCCACGGGCTGCTTCTCTCTGGACCAGAAGTCCATTACTTTGCCATGAGCACAAAGGCTAAATCCTTCATGCACTAATACTCATTGCTGATTTGCAAAATTCCCAGAAGTATAAGACATTGCTGTGATTAAGACATTAGGGAGGAACTACAGGATCCATCCTGAGGCATGGAGAACCATGTAATGGTCCCCCAGATCTCCAGTCCTCCTCTACACAGCAATGAGCACAAGGAACAGTGGATATTATAATACTTCAGAACAAAGCACCATAAAGGCTTAAACTTTCAGAGCAAGGGCCCTCTTGGGAACAATGTTTTCCAAACCAAGCAGAAGAGGTATCCTTAGAGGTTAAATGGTTTTGCACTTGTTTCTAAGGACACCCTTTGGGATTTAACTCCAGAATTGCATCATGCATGTCTCTTCTGAATAACTGCTTATTCACACTGGACTGAAAAATATTTTCAATACATTCAGTCTCATACTATGTGAAATGCTTGAGATAGTTTGCTGCTGCAGTGTCATCATATAGTCAAATAATTAAATTGAATATTCCTTAGAAATTTGCCTGTGGTGTTTTGGAACACATTATTCTTACCTTTCAACATACAAGGTCTATGGTGAAAAACTAAAGTTGAGACTCTGTGGTTGGGCTAGTTTCACCGTCTCATTGGAAGACTCTTTGGGAAGGTATTCTAAGAGCATGGGATAGAAACCTCCCAAAAGAGGATAATCAAGAAGTAGCTATGAAAGAAGCACTATGTGACATTTCAAGATACATTATATGCTTTTCAGTGTACAACAAAGATATTGTGAAGCACAGCCAAATGACAGATGTGGAGGTAGAGCTAAACTTAGCAACACAGAATCTGTCTTCACAGGCACCTCATCTTACAGAAAAAGTCTTGGTAGATTTAGAACCTTAGAAAAAAATCTTAACTTCAGCTTCCAGAAGAATAGTGACAATTATATATGAGGTCCTTGGCATATTCACAATCTGAGCTGACTACATAATATATATTCACTTTGCCTTTAGTCATAAATAAAGCATGACTGAATGAAACTGGGTCTCCACCAAACTCCACCAACTCTGAAATGAACCTCAGTTTCACTACACAAGTCAGCACATGGGCTTAAATTACTGTTATCAAAGTTAAGTTTGATCTTAGAGCACTGAACACAATTTGTTCTTAAGCAAGGAAGTGAGGAACAGCACTTCCTCTCTGTCCTAGTTCAATTCCTTTGAGGCACTACAGCAAGTTTTTATTTTCCATGCCTTAAGTCTATGATTTAAAAAAAAAAGAAGCTTTACCTACAAGCATCAGGCAAATTACAGTTTAAACATATGTTGATTGTTTGCCTGTTGCCACAGATTCAGTAAACATTCCCCAGCCTATTCAGTAATGAGGTGCTCCTATTTACACAAGACATCATTCTGAACTTGCACTAATTATTCATCTCAGCAAAGGCTGAGGACTTTTTCTCCTAAAATGTCCAACATCTGTCCTTCTGTTCCAGAAGGGAAGTACTAGTGTTCAAGTACATCAAATTCCTTTCCAGGTATACCCCAAAGGTCTATGGAAAATGTGGCAACTGAGATTACAGAGGATATTTAAAAAACATAAGGCTTCAGCATCTAAATTGGGCAGGGGCAGAGAGGATGAAAGAGCAAGGATAGCAGAGAGGTCTCCAATACAAAACACCAATGTCAGTACAGAAAGGCTTGTTTGGAGCATAGATTGTGCTATACTTAGTCATGGACACTTTTCATTCAAAGATAGCTAGCACAGTATCTTTGGGAACCCCCTTGCATTTCAAATTCAGTTAAATTCCTTTTTCAGAATCTTCTGTTCTTATCTTCTTTCTTCCTCACCCAAGATCACTAAACAAGATGTCTCTTCACCAAGAATTAATTGCAGGGGAAATAAAGCATAAGAAGATAGAAACTAACTACTGCTTTTTATTGATACTGAAGTATATGTACCATATAATGTGATGGGAAACTGCATTTCTGCTTCTTAAGCTACACCTGCAGCACTTAAGAAAACATGGTTTTCTTCTTGTTCTCTAACTGCAATATAAAAATTGATTCTGGAATACAGAAATTCACATGGATATACAGCTTCCCTCCTATAAAAAGCAGCAGGCCCAGACAGAAATGTATTTTACATCTGTAGATGTGTACAAACTACAAACAAAGCATCATCACAGGGTGCCTCTCCATCCTACCTTCTTTTTCTCTGCATTTTCTTTATCCTCAGCTTCCCGCTGCCAAACACTTTTTGTATCAAAATCAAAAGGCCCTCTTCTTCTCTCATAACTGTTACCGTGATGATCATCAGCCACAAACTCTCTGTGAACCATATAATCTGGCAGAGAGGAAACACAGCTCCTGTAGAAATCCAAAGATTTAATGCCTGTTTGTGCAAGGTATACAAATCCTGCACTTTAGTACAGAAGCATTCAGAAATGTTAATAGGTGAAGAGAGAGGCCAAGATATATAGGGCCTCAGCAATCTTACCGTGGCTTCTCAATCCCTGTGGGATTGGCACAGTGTGAGTACCAGTCAGGTGCAGTATATGCTGCTGGAGGGTTCTTCATTACGACAGGAGTGTAGTGCTTCAGTAGGTCTGGAGAGAAAAAGACAAAAGCCAGTACTTTTCTGATTTATTATCCAGTTGCAAAAGCACTACCTTTGTTTCCAGATTGCTGTTATGTCAGGAAGAAATTAATTTCCTCATTTTTTCCACGAGTTTATTTAGATGTCCAGAGGATACTTCTGTAGCATCTATGAGCACTTTACACTGCACTCAAGCAAAGCCAAAAAAAAAACAAAGGAAAACCAAAGAACCAAGACAGATTCTCACCAGGTCGGCCTCCTTGCTTTGCCAGCCTCAAGTAAGCTGAATCAGTCTCTTTGATCCTCTTCCTGTGGTACCCAGAGAGCGGCACTTCATGGGAAGCTCTTGAAAGGTCACTGAGACCCAGAATTTTGGAGGAAAACAGGCTCTCCTCTGGTTGCTTCAGTGCCATGGGGTATTGCTATCCTGCAATAATGGAAAAGAAAATATTTATGATAAAAGTTAAATGCTAGCATCCCTTTTTCAAACAACTTAACAAATTGAGCCTGCCTGGAACATGAATGAGGTGCTACATTTCACCATGACGACAAAAGACCAGGCTTGCTCATTTTAGGGGACAGCACAAGCAATTTCTAGAGCATCAGATACAAAACACTTGTTTCAGTTGTGAGACAGTATTCAAGTTTTCTTGTAAAGTGTTCTCATACAGATAATCATGCCTCTTCCTTCAGAAAACTATTTCCAAGGACAAATCAAAGGCAGTGACAGCACACAAGACAGCCAAAAAATACTTCAACCTTTGGTTTCCTTTCCCTCACATGCACTAACTAAAAGAGCAAAAACAGTAGCTGTCTGTCGGCAGGTCTTTATTTGTAAAACAACCAAACTCGATCCTCAAATAATAAAATAAAATAAAATCGAAACAACACCAAACACCCTTCCTCTCCGTACATTACTTTCTCAGCTTCTAGTCAGCAGAAGAATATATAAACCAATTCTTCAAGACGGGAGAATGGACGGCAGATAAATAAGAAAAAGCCAGTAGCAGGTACTGTGCTGTAGAAGATGCAGAGGCACTTACCGGAGCGGTTCCAGCCGCAGCTGATGCCGTTCCGTCGGTGTAAGGGCACCACTTGCAGGCAGCAGCTCTCTGCGGAGCTCCCGGCACACGCACACGCGCTGGCTGTGCCCAAACTCCACCCCAAGAACCGACCCAAAGCTGGTGCCCGCTGCCGCCTCCCGGGCGGGTCCGTCCCCTGCGCTCTGCCGCTGCCGCCGCGGCTGCACCTCGGAGACCGAGCGGTGACCCCCGGGAAACGGGCAGGACGGGACCCCAAGAGGAGACGCGGGCGGAGCCGGATCCCGTCGGGAGAGGAGCGGGACAGCCTGGCCCATGGTACCTGCCTCCCTCCCTTTTTCCCCTGCGGGGCTTGGAGTTCGGCGCGGTGCTCGCCCCCGCCAGCAGCAGCAGGGGCGCAGAGCGGAGTGGGGGTGGCTCCCGGCTTGGAAAGCGGCGGGACCCGTGCCGGGATGCCTTCCTGCCGAAGAAGAGAGGACGCCCTCCCACTGTCCTCTCGCCCGCCCGGACCTTGCCGCTACTGGGAAACTGCAGCAGGAAACAACTTGCCAGCTGAAACCACGGCAAAGTCCATCCTTTATTCCATGGCATTTACCATTCTATACTATTTAATCTTTGCCTTCCATACGCTGGAAGTCTGCTGGTATCCTTTTGGGTGCTTGATATACCCTCTTCTGAGATTTTCTTTGTATTCCTGGAACTGGCAAGCCACTTTACCCACCAATGCTGCTTCTTCATCTTTCCATGTATAGGACCTGGAGAACATGGAAGGATGATGGGATGCAGTGGGATGGTGAGACTGGGAGAACATAGAGGGATGGAGGGACATGAAGAAAATGGTGGGGTGGTGGAACATGGAGGAGATAGTGAGACACAGGAGATGGAGGGCCAGAGGGGTGGTGGAATGAGGGAATGATAAGTCATGAAGATGTTGAGATGCAGAGAGGATGGACAGATATTGGGACATGCAGACTGTGGGGTGTGTAGAGACATAGAGGAAATGGAGTAGTAGAGAACGTATAGGGATGGTGGGATATGGGGGGACAATGGGCCATAGGGGAGATGGAAGGACAGTGAGAAATGGAAGATAAAAAGTTGGAGAAGAAAGGGCTGTTGGGCCAAGGGGTGGTGGAACGATCAATGGAGAGGCCAGACAGATGAAAGCATTTGGTAAAGAAGGACAGTGGGATACGTGAGGAAATGGAACATGGTGGGTAGTGGGAACAGAGCAGGTGGTGGCCAGGGGAGCAATGAGGCCAGGAGCAGCAGAAGCTGCAAGCTCAGGAACCAGAAGGTCCCTGAAGGACTCGCCCAAGCTCTGTGTCACATGTGGAGGTACCAGATGCTTCCCCCCATCTCCTGGGGACCTTCCCTCCCCAGTCCTGTATGTGCTCCTAGGCACATCTCTTCGAACACACAGACATGGATTGGTGTGAGACAGATTGAGATACCCTGTGGGGAAGTTTGAGGTCGAGGTACACCCCATGGGTGAAATCATATTGCACTGTGGGGCAGGTTGCAACATCCTGTGTGGTGAGCCAGGCCCACACAGGTTGGCAATCCACAAATTTTTTAGGGTTGACAGAACCTCTGAAGATCATCCAGTTTAAACCCCCTGCCAAGGCAGGATCACCTAGAGAATTTTCACAGGAATGTGTCCAATTGGGTTTTGAATGTCTGCAGACAGGGAGACTCCACAAACTCCCTGGGCAGCCTGTTCCTGTGCTCTGCCAACCTCAGCGTAAAGAAGTTCTTCCTCATGTTGAGGTGGAACTTCCTGTATTTTAGTTTACGGCCATTGCTTCTTGTCCTGCCTCTGGGCACCACTGAAAGGTCTGGCACCATCCTCTGGACACCCGTCTTTGAGATGCATTGATGAGATCCCCTCTGAGTCTTCTATGGACTCTGGCCCAGCTCCCTCAGTCTCTTTCCCTGGAGAGATTCTCCAGATCCCAGGTCATCTTTGTTGCCTCTGCTGGACCCTCTTCAGTAACTCCTTGTCTTTTTTCTGCTCAGGAGCCCAGAACTAGAACCACAGTACTGCAGTTGCAGCCTCACTACAGCCAAATAGGGGCAGGATCATGTCCTTTGACCTGCTGGTCACATATTTCGTGATGCCCCCCCCCAGGACACTACTGGCCTTCCTGGCCCCAAGGACACACTGCCAGTTCATAGTCAACTTGTCATCCACCAAGACTCTCAGGTCTTTCTCCATAGAGATGCTCTCTCATCTGATTCAGCAGTGGCTTCCTATTTTCCCTAATCTTCCTTTAGCTGCTAATATACCTGTAGAAGCCCTTGTTGTCCTTGATATCTCTTGCCAGAGTCAATTCCAAGGGGACCTTGGCCTTTCTCACTGCATCCCTGAATACTATGACAATGCTCCTATAATACTCCCACATCCCTTGTCCCTTTTTTCACATCCCATAAATTTCTTCATAAGTTTTAGATTTACTAGAAACTTGTACAGGTTCTATCCATATTACAGGTGCCATACAATAGGGCAACCCCACCCTCCCAACATAAACCCAACCCCACACAAACTGCTGCTGCTCAATGCTTTTTATTCACTGACCAAGCTTAGGGGGCTAGGGGGAGTTGGACACATGGAAGTCTAAATGGGAGAGTTGCGAGTTCAGGAAAGATACTTGAGGATCCAGAGCTTCACTCTTCATTGAGTCCCTTCTGATGGAGGAGAAAAAAGGGGCTGTTGTGGGGCAGCCATGGGGTGGCCCATGAGGCACCTGTGGGCAGGGGAAAGTCCCACCTTGGCTCCAATGTCACGGCTCTTGGCCCTCAGCTTGTTGACCTGGGACTCAGCGATGTCAGCACGCTCCTCTGCCTCATCCAGCTCATGCTGCACCTTGCGGAACTTGGCCAGGTTGGTGTTGGCCTGCTCCTCCTGAGGGGCAGGGACACCAATGAGGCTCCCACAAAGCTCTGTCCCCACCTGCTCTCCATACATCTGACTTTCTTATTTCTGGCCCACCATAGAACCACCTGTTTCTTCAGGCATCCCATTTTCAAACTACCCAATCCATCTACTCAATGATCCATCCGTCCATCCATCCATCCATCCATCCATCCATCCATCCATCCATCCAATCTTCCACCCATATAAACTTCAAGTCATCTGTCCTTCCTTCCATCCACTCAGTCTTCCTTCCATCTACGCAGTCTTCCTTCCTTCCTTCCTTCCTTCCTTCCTTCCTTCCTTCCTTCCTTCCTTCCTTCCTTCCTTCCTTCCTTCCTTCCTTCCTTCCTTCCTTCCTTCCCATTGTCTCTCAATCCCATCACCAACCCACCCTCCTCACCACCTGACACCCCACCCCTTGACCACCCCAAAGTCACCTGCTAGTCGCCACATTCTCTCCCACATCCTAAATCCATGCTGTCCCCTGCTGGGGGGTGGTCACACAGCTGACTGCCTAATGCTCACCGCCTCCTCTGCCTGTCGCTTGTAGGCCTTGACCTTCAGCTGGAGCTTGTCCACGAGGTCCTGAAGCCGGACCATATTTTTACGGTCCTCCTCTGTCTGTAGGGTGAGATACACATGGAACATCACCTAAACCTACCTGCTCTTTAATCACCACCCAAGCTACAAGGATCAGGAGGCAGTAATTGACATTCTTGGGGAGTGGAGCTTCTCTAAATCTGTGCGTGGCCTCGGCTCTGGGAGCAGGAAGTGGAATGTCTTGTTGTCCCTGATGAGGTCCTACCAGGAGGTTTCAGATCATGCAAAGATCCCATGAATGCTGGGACACCGGGGGATGACCTGCGTGGTTCACGACCCAGACAATGTTCTGGGTCCCACTACAATATCAGACAGTGGGTGGTCTAGTATCAAGTCTAGACAGCCTGTGTCGCTCTGGCCAGCAGGTCAGCCATGTACTAGGTAATGTATAGCATGAGATATGAGACCCTGTGGCCAAGGGGAAGTAGTTGACCTGGGCCAGCCGAGGAGCCCCACCTGGTAGCTGAGTTCCTTGACACGACGCTCAGATTTGCGGAGACCCTTAATGCTCTCAGCATTGCGCTTCTGCTCAGACTCCAGCTCATTCTCCAACTCACGCACACGAGCCTCCAGCTTCTGCAGCTGCTTCTTGCCTCCTTTCAGGGCCAACTGCTCAGCCTCATCCAATCTCATCTGCAGGTCCTTGATGGTCTGCTCCATGTTCTTCTTCATGCGTTCCAGGTGGGCACTGGTGTCCTGCTCCTTCTTCAGCTCCTCTGCCATCATGGCCGCCTGCCCAAGGAGAGAAGCAAGCAGAGAAGGAGGACCAAAGCATGCTCTTCCTCACCCTCCAGTGGAAGGTGTTCTAGACGTTGGTCCCACCATGGCACTCACATCAGTGATGGCTTTCTTGGCCTTCTCCTCAGCATTCCTGCACTCCTGGATGGCCTCTTCCACCTCTGTCTGCAGCTGGGAGATGTCGGCCTCCATCTTCTTCTTCTGGTTGATGAGGCTGGTGTTCTAGAGTTAGAGGAAAGGATCTCAGGACATGTCTGTTGAACTGCTGACCCATCCCTCTTCAACCCCCCCAGTACTTAATGCCCCTCTCTTCCCTGCCAACTCTGCTGGCTTAAAAGATCTGGAGATCTGGGTAACTCAACCCATTAGAAGCCCACACCCATGGATGGAGGTGACCTCTCTCCTTGAAGGTATGTGAGGTCTCACCTGTGAGTGGAGAAGCTGGACCCTCTCACTGGCCTCAATCAGCTCCTGCTCAGCCAATTTGCGGGCCCTCTCAGTCTGTTCCACCACTGCCTGCATCTCCTCCAGCTCCGACTGGAGGAGGTTATTTCTTCTCTCCACGATGGCAATATTCTCCTTCAGGTCCTCATTGACCCGTACCACATCATCCAGCTGCAGTTGCGTGTCCTGTTGGGTAAATAGGATAGACATCAGCCAGCAGCTCCAAGGGGCTGGGAATACCTCCACAGAAGTGGGTGATCCCACCTTGAGGTGAGCCTGGGCTCCTTTCAGGTGAGACTGAGCCTCAGCAGCCACACGGTTGGCATGGCTGAGCTGAATCTCCATCTCATTGAGGTCACCCTCCATCTTCTTCTTCAGCCTCAGGGCCTCGTTGCGGCTCCGGGTCTCAGCGTCCAGCGAGGTCTGCAGTGAGTCCACCACCCTCAGGTGGTTGCGCTTGGCCTGCTCCATCTCCTCATCCTTCTCAGCCAGCTTGCGCTCATAGTCTGCTTTGACCTGATTGAACTCCAGCTGGGCCCTCAGGATCTTTCCCTCCTCATGCTCCAGAGAGGCCTGATGGAGACAGAGAGAAATTAGAGGGCCACACAGAAGACTACGACAAATTAGGGCCTCATGGGGATGTGATTTGGCTCACCTCAGCCTCTTCCAGAGCAGCTTGGAGCTCCAGTTTCTCAGCATCCAGCTGCTTCCGGACCTTCTCCAGTTCATGGATGGTCTTGTGGCTGCCACCCAACTGCTCTGTCAGGTCCGAGATCTCCTCTGCTTGGAGAAGATATTGTCAGACTTGGAAAGTCATAGAGAACAAAGTGGGCAGGGGGAATACCACAGTCTTACCTTGGAGATTCTTGTTCTCCCTTTTGAATGTCTCCAGGTGCTCAAGCGACTCCTCATAAGCGTTTTTCAGCTTGAAGAGCTCGGTGCTGAGGGACCTGGCCTCTTTCTGCGATGCTTCCAGCTCCATCTGTGACTCTTCAAACTTCTGCTTCCACTCAGACAAGATCTGTAGCAAACCAAGTGGTCACCCTCTGTCCCCATGTCTCCCATCTGCTTCTTCCTCACCACTGTGTTCTCCCACCTTGTCAAAGTTTCTCTGCTTCTTGTCCAATGCAGCAGCTGCTGCATTTGACCGCTCCACATCTGCCATCAGGTCCTCAATCTCATTCTGCAGCCGGTGCTTGGTCTTCTCCAGGGAAGAACACTTGGCATTGACCGCCTCCACTGCTTCCTCAGCCTCCTGCAACCTCTGGGCCAGCTTCTTCCTGCCACAGGAGAAAACCTGGCTGAGGTGACCCATGGACCAAATGGATCAACTCAAACCCTCTTCCACCTACTCGTTGGCTGAGGCTCTGCTCTGGATCTCCTCTACCATCTCCACATTCTTATACATTCTCCAGATCATTATACTGTGGAAGACTCTCCACTCTCCCCTGCCCCACAGAAGCTCCCTTCATGGGGAGATAACTCACTTGGCCTCCTCCAGCTCCTCAGTGCGCTGGATGGCATCTGTCTCATATTTGGTCCTCCACTGCGCCACCTCAGAATTGGCCTTGGAGAGCGAGCGCTGGAGCTCAGCTTTGGCCTCTGTCTCCTCCTCATACTGCTCCCTCAGAAGGTCACAGTCATGCCGGGCTGACTGGAGGGCATGGGCCAGTGCATTCTTGGCCTGGGAGGGAGAGACAAGGAGAAGGTGAACTTGAGCTATGTGTAGGCCCTCAATCTCAGTAAGCTGATATTTCTCAGCCAGTCCTTCTCTAGATCATCACAACCAAATTCCACACATCTAGACCCAGAGAGTTCTATCTGTAGTCTGGCCCAGTTTGATTTCCCCTTGTCCATTGCCACCCAACCACCCATAGGTCAACCCTGCTGATTCAGAACTGACCAGGTCAGCACAACCTCTCAGCTGTTAGACCAACGCAACCCAACTCAACCCCTCTTACATGCAACCACCACACTGAACTGGCCTGAACTTGACTTCCATTTGGTGCTACCATCATGAGGGTGAAGGACACCCTGTCTTGAGGCCCTCCTGGAAACCTTATCAGTCATCCCACAAACCTCACCTTCATCTCCTCCTCCAGCTGCCTCTTCAAGTCCTCCATCTGCTGGGTGTATGACTGCTTGCCCCTAGTTAATTGAGAGACAAGGGCCTCCTTTTCCTCCAGCTGGCGGGACAGCTCTCCTGCAGAGGTAGGGCAGGTTTTCAAGGGTGTGGCAGGGATGGAAGATGTGGGGAAGGGGCTGAGGATGTGGGGTAAGGGGTATGGTGGGTCAGGGTTCCCACCATTCTCAGTCTGGAGCTTGGCCCGTTGAGTGCTGGTATCATTGAGGACCCGTTGTGTCTCCTCCAGCTTAGCCCGGTGTTCAGCTGCCTGGTCCTCCATGGTGCGAGAGATCTTCTCCATGCCCACCTTGGATGAGAAAAGTATGGAGGAAAAGAATGATGCAGGAGAATGATGCCCATGGTGGAGATAAGATGCCCACCTCAGTCTCCTTGTACCTTGGCTTTTATCAGTTGCTCCATGTTGGAACTGAGATCATCCAGCTCCAGCTTGAGCTCACTCTTCTCCTTCTCCAGCTTCTGCTTGACGCGCTGTAAGTTGTCGATCTGTTCACTGAGCTCGGCCACGCTGTCAGCGTGCTTCTTGCGCAGCGCAGCAGCCGTGGCCTCGTGCTGCAGCGTGGCCTCCTCTAGATCCCGCCGCATCTTCTGAAACTCTGCCTCCCGCTTCTTGTTGAGCTCAATCTGCACTGATGTGGCACCACCTGCCTCCTCCAGCCGCTCACTGATCTCCTCCAGCTCCCGTGACAGGTCTGAGCGCAGCTTCTCCACTTTGGCTCTGCCTGTGCGCTCTGCTTCCAACTCCTCCTCTAGCTCCTCAATCCGAGCCTGTGTTCCAGGGATGGAGCTGCTGTCAGAAGACTTGGCTCTGCCCAACTCCTTCATTCAACTCAACCAACTGACCTGGAGACTTTTCAACCCAGCTCACCCCAATAAGCTGAAAACTCTTCAGCTCAGACATCTGAACATGTGCCAACCAACTGGAAACTCCTAAACTCAGCCTAACCTGATAGAGACTCTTCACCTCAACCCAATCAGCCAGAGGCTCTCCAGTCCAGCCCAAATAAACAAAGAATAGATCCCTCACCTGCAGCTCTTTCAGCTTCTTCTGAAGCTGCAGAGCCAGAGCCTGCTCATCCTCAATCTTGCTATTCTGTTGGTTCATCTCAAACTCTTTCCTGCAAACGAAAGCAGTTAGCAGTGAGGTCCCTGTCCTTGCCCCTGACCAGTTCAGACTGGGGGAAGAGGTCATCTTTACTTCTTGAGCTTCTCCTCCAGCTGCTGCTTGTCATTCTCCAGGTCCATGATGTTCTCCTGGGTCAGCTTCAAGTCACCTTCCAGCTTCCTTTTGGCCCGTTCCAGGTCCATCCGGACCTTCTTCTCCTGCTCCAGGGAGCCTTCAAGCTGTGTGGAAACATGGAAATGTTTCAGTTTTCCATCATATCTGCCCCAGAAAGCACCTCAGCATTACACATGGTGGGACTAGACCACACTCACATCATCCACTTGCTGTTCCATCTTGAGTTTGGCCTTTGTCAGGGTGTTGACTTTGTCTTCCTCTGCCTGCAGGTCATCCAGCGTCTGCTGGTGAGATTCTTGCAGGGCTTTCTTTTCCTTCGTTAGCTTGGCAATAGTTTCATCCAGCCCAGCCATCTCCTCAGTGAGGTTCTTGACCTGAAGGAGGAGAAACACTAGGTCTCCAGCTTAGTACCAGAGGTAGAGCAAAGCTGGGTGACATTACTGTTGTCCTTGGCCAATTAAGCCACTGCAGTGGTAGAGAACCCAAAGGATGTTGATTTTTCGGATAGTCCAGATCAACTAGCCTTGAATCTCCTCAACCCAACACAACTAGGTTGTGTTGACCCAAATCCCCACAACTTAAGATCAAGGCCACTCTCCAAACTCACCTTGTTCTCAGTGGCATGTTTCTCTTTCTCCACCTTGGCCAGAGTCAGCTCTAGATCATCAATATCCTTTTTCAGCTCTGAACACTCATCTTCCAGCTTCCTCTTCCTAGCTGTCAGCTCTGCGTTCATCTCCTCTTCATCCTCCAGTCGCTCTGTCAGCTCCTTCACCTTGGCCTCCAGCTGGATTTTGTTCTTGATCAGCTGGTCACAGCGCTCCTCAGCATCATTGAGGTTGTCCTGCTCCTGTATTGGAGTGGTAGGTGAAATAGAGTGGCCCTGGAAGGGTGCTGGTCACCCCCTGACATGGTTTGAGGGGGCAGTCTCACTCACAGCCTGTACTTGGAGCTGAAGGTCATTCTTCTCCTGCAGCATGGAGACCATTTTCTCCTCCAGCTCCTTGCGCCGGGTCTCTGACTTCTCCAGGGCCTCCTTCAGCCGCCCAAACTCTTCCTTCATGTTCTGAAACAAAGCCCAGGACAATAGTAGCTACATCCAATCCCCTCCATCCGTCAACCCCACCCAACTCATTTTGGATGCCAAGCTGCCTGCCTCATCACCTCCTCCCACCTGCATCTCTTTCTCTGTCTCAGCACTCTTCAACA
The DNA here is from genome assembly GCF_963662255.1 of Cinclus cinclus. Taxonomy (NCBI): domain Eukaryota; kingdom Metazoa; phylum Chordata; class Aves; order Passeriformes; family Cinclidae; genus Cinclus; species Cinclus cinclus. The sequence goes on along the minus strand of NC_085046.1, from coordinate 82,402,051 downwards.
AGGGCTTGATCTTGAAGTAGAGCTTCATCCAAGGCCAGTTCTTCACCCCCATGAAGGCCCTGATGTTCCACTGGATCACCAGCAGTGAGTCCCTAGAATGGTGACACAGATGTCACTACACCACAAATCTAGTGACCCACCAGAGGACCCTTCTCAAGGAGAAAAACCCTTCCCCTCTCACCGGCGCTCCAGGATCTTCTTGAACTCAATGCGCATGAGCTGCCCTCGGGCCTGAGCCTGGATGCGGGTGATGATGCGGGAGAGGCGCTCATCCCGCATCTCCTCCAGAAGTCCCAGCAGCCCAGCTTTGAAGAAGACCTGATGGAGGAAGGAGGTAAGTGAGAGGGTGGACTGGTTGGGAATGGTTCATGGACAGACAGATGGGTTATTAGGAGGATGAAATGATGGATGGTGGGGTGGATAAGCAGGTGGACACATCACTGGTGTGACCTTGGGGACCACATGACCCCATGGGTGATAGGACAATGGAGAGACCATATGACCTCACCTTGGTGTGTCCAAATTTGTACTGGTTGTGGTCAATGTCAATGGATCCCAGGAGCTTTTCAGCGCCCTTGCGGCTGTCAATGAACTGCCCCTCAGGGATGGCAGCAGGATTCAGGATGCGGTACCTGGTGAGCAGAGAGGACAGGAAACCTCTGAAATGAGCCCCAATGGGATTGTCCACCTCATTCCCACATTTTCTCCTCTGTGCCTACCGTTGGCGGAAGTCCCCATAGAGGATGCGGTTGGGGAAGCCTTTGCGGCAGATGCGGATGCCTTCTAGCACTCCATTGCAGCGGAGCTGATGCATTACCAAGGGATTGTCCATCACACCTGGCAGTTGGTTAGAGGGGTGGTGTAAGCCACAAACCACACCTACCACCCTTTTCCCTGCCCTCAGCCCTGCCCTTTGCTCACCTGGCTCCTTCCGCTCATTGGGGATGATGCAGCGGACAAAGTGAGGATGTGTGGTCTTGAGGTTGGCCATCAGCTTGTTGAGGTTCTCCTATTGAGGAGGGAGGAGAGAAGAAGCTGACTAGTGAGAGAACAAGAGAGGGTCTGTGGGTCTGAAGGGTGATCCATCACTCAGGAGGTTGTCTTCCTACTGCACCACACTGGGTCTAGTATGTAGGTCCCTCACCCGATGCAGGGCTGACACAGTCTGAAAGGAGGAACCTTTCTTCTTAGCTCCTTTCCCCTTCCCTCCATCGCCGCCTGGAGATAAGAGGGGTAGGGTAACACAAGAAAGAGGGCAACTAGTGCACAGTATTCTTCTCCATCAACTCATCCCTCCATCACCCATCATCTATTCACCCACCAGCGTCAGCCCCAGCATAGTTGGAGAAGAGGTTGGCCAAGAGTTTCAGGGCTGATTTCTGGTAGAGCCCCACCACTGTCTCATTGAGGGGGTCCTTGTTCTTTTCCAGCCACCCAATGATGTTGTAGTCCACTGTGCCAGCATAGTGGACAAGAGAGAAATGGGCCTCTGGCTTCCCCTTGACATTCCGTGGCTTCCCAAAGTTGGCCGACTTGCCCAGGTGATTATCAAAGAGCTTGGCCTTGAAGGTCATGTCTGAGGCTTTGGGAAACATGCACTCCTCCTCCAGGATGGACATGATCCCCATGGGCTAGGAAGAAAAGAAGTGGTGGAGGACATTGAGCACAACCCAGCTGACCAATTTTGGGGTCCCTGTCAGGCTCCAACTGAAAGGGCCCTTGCCCAGAAGTCCCTTCACCCCCCACAAGACCCTGGGGGAGGTGGTACCTTCTCAATGAGGTCAATGCAGGCCTGGAGGTCCATGCCAAAGTCAATGAACTCCCACTCAATGCCCTCCTTCTTGTATTCTTCCTGCTCCAGCACGAACATGTGATGGTTGAAAAACTGTTGCAGCTTCTCATTGGTGAAGTTGATGCAGAGCTGCTCAAAGCTGTTGAACTGGGGAAGGAGAGAGGAGATGGCCAATGGGTTTAATTGGATCAACTCAACACCCAACAGAATGCCCAATGAGACTCACAATTGAACCTGAGCCCCAGTTGGGTCAACAGAATCCCCACTAGTATCAATGCAGTCAACTCAACACCCAAGAGGATCAACATTAGGCCCAAAGAAGTCAAGTTTCCAGAAGCACTCAACATGAAGCTTCAGAAGATCATCTCAACGCCCAACTGGATCAACCCAACCCCTAAGATGACAAATACCCTGTCACCCACTCAGTCCTCACATCAAAGATCTCAAATCCAGCAATGTCCAGCACACCAATGAAGTACTGCCTTGGCTGCTTGGTGTCCAGAGAGTTGTTGATCCTCACCACCATCCAGTTGAACATCTTCTCATATACAGCCTTGGCCAAGGCCCCAATAGAGTAGTACACCTGCTGGACATTCTGCCCCTTGGTGACGTACTCATTGCCCACCTTCACCCGGGGGTGACACAACCCCTTGAGAAGGTCAGCTGAGTTCAGCCCCATCAAGTAGGCTGACTTGTCAGCATCTGCAGAGTGTCAAGAAGAAGACATGCTGTCAGATTTCACCTAACCTGATGATCCCAAGACTGATGTCATCCTGTACCCACTCACCTTCAGTACCATCTGGTTCTGCCTGCTCTTCCCGTTGTTTCTGCTTGAACTTCATGTTGCCAAAGTGCATGATGGCACCTGTCAGCTTGTAGACACCAGCCTTCTCCTCAGCTGTGAAGCCCAGGACATCAAAAGCGCTCTGAGTGATAGATGGAGTGGGAGGGGAGAGGGCCTTGCCATCAGCTGTGGTCGTGGCTCTCTGCTGGCCACCATATGTGTCCCTCTGCCCTTCCAGCTCATCAACTCCTTTATCCATCTGTGGACTCATACACCCATTGACTCACCCATTATGGATTCACCCATCCATCCATTTGAGGATCATCATATATCCATGGATCTATCTGGCCATCCATCCATCCATCCATCCATCCATCTATCCATCCATTTATGGACCCATCCATTTACGGACCCATCCATCCATGGACTCATCCATTCACCATTAACTCCATCTATGCATCCATGGACTCATCAATCTGTTTGAGGAATTGTTCACCCATGGACACATCTGTCCACCTAAGTACTCCCCTACCTGTTTTTATCTCTACCACCAACCTCCTCCACCCCCTGCCTCCTGTCCTACCTTCTGTCCCTCACCCCACATTATCCTACTTCACCAATCTACCATCTTCCACCCTTCCTCCTCCACCTCTCATCCCTATGTTCCTTCTCTCCTCCACCCATCCATCTTCTACTATCTCAACCATCCACCTGGCACTTCACCTTCAATTCATCATGGGGATGTCCACCTGCCCACCCACCACTTACGTCGGTTGCCAACAGCTCTTCAGAGTCATCGATGGAGGCCACAGTCACCTCTCCTTGGGAGACATAACTGTAGTCATAGGGATTGTTCGTGATGAGAAGCATCTCTGCTCCATGGGTCCAGGATAGAGAGAAAAACTGAGCATTTGCCCTGGCTAAACAGTCCCACATCATCCTCAACTGCCCCAGAAAGGAGCAGAGAATTGGAGGAGAGGAAGTAGAAGACTCAGGGCCAAGCACCCTACTCACCCAGCAGCTCTGGCTTCTTGTTGGAGAGGATTTGGTAAAAGATGTGGTAGTTCCTCTCAGCCTTCAGCTGGAAAATGACACGGGACTTTTCCAGGAGGTCTGATGTCGGTATGGAAAGAAGGAGGATGGAGGTTGGTGTGAGGAGATGGATTGAGATAAGGAGAGATGGATGGTAAGATGAGGAGATGGAAAAGGAGGGGTATCTGGATGGTGGGATGAGGAAATGGTGGGAGGAAGATAAGAAAATGGAAGGTCATATATATAATGAGATGAGATGATGGACCCATCAACCATGAAGACAAATGAAGGAATGGAGGGATAGAGGTAGACACAAGGAGATGGAGGAACAAAGAGTGGAGGGTCAGGTGGACGGTGGGATAAGGAGATGGAGATGAAGAGGTGGAGGGAGGGAGGAAAAGAGATATCTATGGATGGATGGATGGATGGATGGATGGATAGATGGATGGATGGATGGATGTAGTTCATGGGTGGATATAGGAGTCCATACATGGATGAGTCCTAGGATGGACAAACAAATCTGTGGATAGATAAATCCATGGATGGATGGATGAATGACTGCAAGACATCCTCTCATGGGGTTCTCAACCCACTTACAGGTCTCTATGTCAGCTGATGCCAACTTCCCAGTGGCCCCGAAATGGATCCGGATGAACTTCCCCTGGGAAAGCAGTGGGAGGAAGTGGAGGTGGCTGTCTTTATGCAGCAGATCCCACACCATAGACCCAGTCCCACAAACTGTCCCATAGACTCTTCCTTACAGAATCCACCCCCATTACTCACAAATCGGGATGAGTTGTCATTGCGGAGGGTCTTGGCATTGCCAAAGGCCTCCAAGGCAGGGTTGGCCTGGATGATCTGGTCCTCCAGGGTGCCCTGGATGGGGTAGAACAATGCTGGGGTACACTCTCTGGGGTACACTCTCTGGACACCACTGGGGTACACTCTCTGTCAAGGGCACATGGACTGAGGTACTCACCTTGCTGCTATTGGTCACCTCCTTCTTGCGGTCACCAATGGCAGCAATGCTGGCAAAGTACTGGATGACCCTCTTAGTGTTGACTGTCTTCCCCGCCCCGGATTCTCCGCTGAGAGGGCAACAGTGAGATATTGGACAACATCCTGGTGGGTCCTTTATCCCACCCCACTGCTATGGGGCAGGGTTGGACAAAGCAGGGCCTTACGTGATGAGGATGGATTGGTTCTCTCGGTCTATCAAGAAAAGAGAGGAGTCAGGTGGGATGAAGTTGGGAAACATGCTTGGGGTTTTGGGGTTGAAGCTAAGGTTCTCAATCCTCCCAGGTGAGAACCAATTCTAAGTCAGGAGCCATTTTTTTGAGTGGGGTCTTCAAGTTCGAGGTCCCCACAGGACATCCTTACCTGTCAGCATGTTCTGGTAGGCATTGTCAGAGATGGAGAAGATGTGGGGTGGAGCTTCACTCCGCTTCTTTCCCCGGTAGGCAGCCACCACCTCAGCATTGTAGACAGGCAACCACTTGTAGGGATTGACAGTCACGCAGAAGAGCCCTGAGTAAGTCTGAAGAAAAGGGCAGGTGGATCAGAGCCATGAGGTGCCACACGACATCCTAGGCCTAGTTGCCCAAGGGATGTGGTGATGGAGTGTCCTGATTTTGGTTTTTCCAAAAGGGGCTGGAGAAGGGACACCTTAGGTTTGGGTGGCACACAACATGCAGAGATGGAACATCTCATGTGTCAGTGGCTGAAGGGGTCTGGGGACAGGACATATTATGTCCCATTAATTGGGCTACTGAAGTGACATCTTGGATCTGGATGGCCAAAGGGGTCAGGGGATGCAACATTTCAGGACTTGGTGGGTGAGGCAGTCTAAAAATGGGGTATCTTGCACCTGGGTGACCCAAGGGAGCTGGAGAAGAGCAACCAGGTTCTGGGTGTCCCAAAGTCAATGAAAGGCCACACCAAGTTTTAGGTGGCCCACAGACTTTCTGGAAGGCCTGTCTGATTCTAGGTACCCCAAGAGTTCTAAGGAAGGGTCATTAGTTTCCATCCATCCCATAGACTGTGGGGAAAGCCCCGCCTACTTCCCAGGTGCTCCAGGGGCTTGTGGGAAGGCTCACATAGATCAACCAAGAGGCATAGCGCTCCTTGAGGTTGTAGAGGACAGCAGGCTCATGGAGGAAGGTCAGCATTGCCATGTCCTCAATCTTGTCAAATTTGGGGGGGTTCTGCTGGTGAATGTCAGCTTCCTTTACCGTCACCGTCTGGGGAGAATGAGGAGACATGGGGATGAGGGCTGGGAGGTGTCCATAACTTCAGAGGAACTTCGTGGGGCAGGGGTAGGATCCATTGGTAGGATTTCTTCCATGTTTGGGAGGGGTCTTCTATGGGTTGGGGGGTACCCCCATTGATTGGGAGTCTTCAATGGGTCAGGGCTCCCACCACTATCAGGCTGTTTTCCCCCTCCTCTGTTTGCTCCCCCCACAAACCTTCAATCCCGCTCACTCCTTTAACCCCTCCCCCATTAATTTCATCCCACTAATCCCTCCATCCTTAACTCTTCACCCCTCTACTTCCCACCAGCCCCTCATGATGCCCAACCCCCCCTTCTTTCCCCCACCAGTCTCCCCCTATGCCCCCACCTGCCATCAACCTTTCCCATCCTTAACCCCTCCCTCCATTACCCCCTCACCCCCTTTAATCCTTTACTCCACATGTCCCGTTGTCGCCCTCCCCTCAGTCCCCTTATCGCCCAGTTCCCCACCTCTCCCAGCTCGGTCTGGACAGTGGCCTCCCCTCCTTGTCGCCCCGTCACCCGTCCCCGAACAAACTCCTCCCGGGGGTGGGGGACGAAGCACTCGCTGCGGGGGTCGAAGGGTCTGGTCTGCGCTGCCAGCCGCTCCCGCTCCCCTGGCCGCAGGAAGGGGGCTGCTGCCCCCAGCGCTGCCAGCACTGCATCTGCCATCCTGCCCCACACAGACAGGGACCCTGCATCACCTGGGGGGTTGTGAGGTTCTTGCCCTTTGTTTCATGGCTCCACACAACCCCCTTGACCAGAACCCATTGCCATGCATAGGCCCCTATAACCATGCCCATACCCCTATGGCTGTGGCAGATACTAGAGCCAGACACAAGAGCTTCATAGCTATGCACCTCCCCTGCATGGGCCCCTATAGATGTGCAAGGCACCCTATAGCCCTCTGCACACCCATGTAGTCGTGCACTACTCCATGATTCCTGTAGTGATTCTGGACTTCCTGCAGGGACCCCTATAGCCATTAAAGGACCCCTAATAGTGATGTACAGGACCTCATAGTTGTGTATGGCACCATGCACAGAGTCCTATAGCCATTAATGACCCCATGTATTGAGCCCTATACAATGCACAGACATCCTACAGCTGTAGGCCAACCCCTGTAATCATGCAGGGACCCCAATACCCATGCACAACCCCATGTACAGACTCCTGTACTGATGTAGGCACCTCCACAACCAGGGACCACCAACCCCTGGGGTGGTGCATGGACCCCTGCAACACAAAGGTCCCTAGAGCCACGCACAGACCCCCACAGTGATTCAGGCATCCCTACAGTGATGCACGGAGACCCATAGCAGTGCAGGGACCCCTATAACATTGCAGGGAACCTTAGAGTCCTGCACAGCCCCACATGCAGATCCCCATAGCAAAGTATGGACCCCCTGTAGTGATGTGCAGACCCTAGAGCAACACATACACCCTATACCAGCATAGCCGCATCCCTCCCCCAAAGCACCCATCCCCATGCTGTCCCACAGCATCACCCTCACCTGGAGTCTGTGGATCTAGCAGGTAAGATGAAGGGAGCTGGAAGAACATGCAGAGGGTGAGTAGGGCTGCACCCCATGCCCCCCCATAGACCCTTTTTGCCCCATAGACCCCTTTGTGCCCCATAGATCACTTTGCCCATAGCCCTGCTCATGCCACATAGGCCCCCTGGGTGCCCCACAGACCATCAGTGTCCCCTAGATTGCTGTGCCCCCATAGATCTCTTTCCCCTACAGTTTCCCTCCGTACATGTACCCCACAGGTCCCCACATCCCAGAGAACCCCTATGTGTCCCATATCCCCCCCAGATTCCTGTGCTCCATAGATCCCCTTATGTCCCATAACCCTCCTGTGCACCCCATAGCCCCCCATATCCTCCTTTGTCCCTTCATATCCCACATTCCCCTATGACCCCCACCCTATCCCTCTCTGCCCCACGCCAACACCTATGCCAGCCCCGCAGCCCCAAGGCCTTTATAGACCATCATGGGATGGGGAGGGGAGGAGCATTCCTGGGAAGGGGGTGGCTGATAAGGGAGAAAGAGGGGGGGCACCTCCCCCCCGCTTCCCCAGCCACAAGGTGGCATCTCTCCAGTGACCCTGGCATCCAGGACCCACATACGCACCCCACGGGATGATCTATGGGGCAGAGCGATAGAGGCAAGCAATGTCCAGACCCCTTGTAGGGGTGGGATGTGGGGTGGGCTAGGGGTCCTGGATGCCCGGGTCTCTTGTGTAGGAGGTGTCTATGGAGCCCAGATGTCTGGATCCCTTCGGGGGTGGGGGGGGTGGTGCGGGGGGGGGGGAAGGTGGGGGGAGCGGGTGGGTGGGGAACTAAGGAGCACAAGCGCTAGGGTCCCTTGTGTGTGTGGGCAATGTATGGAGAGTGGGGTGCTTTGGTGGGGTTTGTGATGATTCTGTGGGTCTCAGATGCCTGGGTTCTTTGTGCACGGAGGAGATCTGTGGGGCTAGGACTCCGGGACCACTGTGAAGGGGGTGCCTACGGGGCCTGGACGCCTGGGTCCCTGGCCAATGTCCTGTCACCCGCGGGGTGGTGACAGCTCTACCCTGCCAGGTCTATATTAGGACACGGACAGAGAGTGGTGGGGGGAGATTTTTATCTCGTCCCCCAAGTGAGGCGCCGTGGGGCCGGCAGGGGTCTGAGGGACGGAGGGGGTCTGGCAGCAGTCCCCGAACACCGTGTCCACTTTGTCATCAAGGAGGTGACAAGTGTTCCCGCGAGGTGACACATTCCTGCGGGCGGGGAGGTTCCCACAACCCCATTGTGCCCCGTAGATCCCCCTCCCCTGACTCATAGACCATTTCCTCTGCCCCACAGAGCCCTTATAAAGCCCCATAGCTGCTCCATAGAGCCACAGAGAGTCTCCGCAGAGTCTTTTTAGAGCCCCACAGACTCCACAAAAGGCCCCATAGAGACATTACCCCACCCTTCCTCGGCCCGGGTTTGGCGGGGGAGGGGAGCCGCCGGGACGCCGGGGTCCCCTGGGGTCCATCATGCGGCGCCGCCAGGACCGGGAGGGATGGGGCGACAGATGGACGGGGGGGGGGGGAGGGGAGAGGGAGGGGGGGATGGGGGGAGGGACAGGCAGGAGACAGAGGGACGGTGGGATACAGAGAGCATGCAGGGACCAGGGGGACATGGAGGAGGTGGAAGGACTATGGGAGATGGAGGACACAGGGCTGGTGGGCCAAGAGGTGGTGGGGTGATAGATGGAAAGTCCAGAGCAATGGAGGGATGTGGGACAGAATGTCAGTGGGACATGGAGGGGTTGTGGGACAGGCTGTGTGGTGGAACAGAGCAGCCAGTGGCTAGGGGAACCCTGAGGTCAGGACAGAGGGACCTGCAGCAGGAGAAGGTGCCACCTCAGAAGCCAAGACATGCCCAAAGGGTCCGGTCAGCCTTTGCCCCATATGTGGGCCTCCCAGGTGCTGTCCCCCACCTTCTGGGGTCCCTCCCTCCCCAACTCCACATCTGCCCCCAGATATATCTCTCCCCTGACATGGATCTGAGTTGGTGTGGAGCAGGTTGAGGTTACAGAACACCATGGAGCAGATATGCTGTGGGGCAGCTCAAGGCTGAGCTCATGCTTCACATCCCACTGCACTGTGGATCTGGTTGCATCATGCTGTAGGGCACATTGTGCTGCACACTGGTTGGTGATGTTGCGTGGTCTACAGACATCTTGTGGGTGCCGTGTCATGGGGAAACCCCACCCTCCCAACACAAACACAGCCCCACAAGCACTGCTGCTGCTCAATGTTTTTTATTGGATGACCAAGGTTAGGGGGCTGGGAGTGGGGGTGGGCCACTTGGAGGTCCTGGAGATATTGCTGGGGGTCCTGAACTTCACTCTTCATTGAGTCCCTTCTGATGGAGAATGAGAAAATGGGACTGTGAGCATGAGGAAGTTGTGGGGCAGCCATGGGCCAGCTGTAGGGCAGGGGAAAGTCCTACCTTGGCTCCAATGTCACGGCTCTTGGCCCTCAGCTTGTTGACCTGGGACTCAGCGATGTCAGCACGCTCTTCTGCCTCATCCAGCTCATGCTGCGCCTTGCGGAACTTGGCAAGGTTGGAGTTGGCCTGCTCCTCCTGAGGGGGCAGGGACACCAGTGAGGCTCCCACACAGCTGTCTGGCCTTCTGCCACCCTGCCATCTATACTCTCCTATCCTATCTTCTTATTGCTCCATCTGGCCCACCATGGACCACCTGTCCTTCCAGACATCCCAACTACCAGCCACCCAAAAATGTACTCAACAACCATCCATCCATCCATCCATCCATCCATCCATCCATCCATCCATCCATCCATCCATCCTTCCTACCACCATCTCTACATCCCACCACCCACCTACTTTCCTTACTTTCTCTTGACCTATTCTCACCCCCTGACACCCCACCCCTTGACCATCCCAAAGTCCCCTGCTACTCACCACATCCTCTCCCACACCCCAGTCCCACACTGTCCCCTCCTGGGGGTGGGCCCATAGATGTCCCTCTAGTGCTCACCGCCTCCTCTGCCTGTCGCTTGTAAGACTTGACTTTCATTTGGAGCTTGTCCACGAGGTCCTGGAGCCGGACCAAGTTCTTGCGGTCCTCTTCTGTCTGTGGGGTGAGTCACATATAGGTCAGGACATGACCCAACCTGCTCTTTGAATCACCACCAGAGCAATGAGGGACAGGAAACAGTTAATTATGTTCTTGGGGGTGGAGCTTCTCTACATCTGTGGGTGGCCTCAGCTGTGGGGCAGAAAGTAGATTGTCTCCCTGTATGAAGGTATCTTCTTGCCTGTGACTAGGGCAAGGTTCCACCTGAGGTTCCAGTTCATACAAAGATGCCATGGATGCTGGTACACCAAGAGGTGACCTGAGTGGCTCATGACTCAGACAATATTCTGAATCTCACTACAGTATCAGACATACACACAGTGCGTGGTCTAGTTTACCCATGTCTCTCTAGCCAGGAGGTCAGCCATGTAATAGGTAATGTATAGCATGAGATATAAGGCCCTGATGCCACACGGAGAGTGGATGACTCCAGTGCCACCTCAGGCAACCCACCTGGTAGCTGAGTTCCTTGACACGACGCTCAGATTTGCGGAGACCCTTGACGCTCTCAGCATGGCGCTTCTGCTCAGCCTCCAGCTCATTCTCCAACTCACGCACACGAGCCTCCAGCTTCTGCAGCTGCTTCTTGCCTCCTTTCAGGGCCAACTGCTCAGCCTCATCCAATCTCATCTGCAGGTCCTTGATGGTCTGCTCCATGTTCTTCTTCATGCGTTCCAGGTGGGCACTGGTGTCCTGCTCCTTCTTCAGCTCCTCTGCCATCATGGCCGCCTGCCCAAGGAGAGAAGCAAGCAGAGAAGGAGGACCAAAGCATGCTCTTCCTCACCCTCCAGTGGAAGGTGTTCTAGACGTTGGTCCCACCATGGCACTCACATCAGTGATGGCTTTCTTGGCCTTCTCCTCAGCATTCCTGCACTCCTGGATGGCCTCTTCCACCTCTGTCTGCAGCTGGGAGATGTCGGCCTCCATCTTCTTCTTCTGGTTGATGAGGCTGGTGTTCTAGAGTTAGAGGAAAGGATCTCAGGACATGTCTGTTGAACTGCTGACCCATCCCTCTTCAACCCCCCCAGTACTTAATGCCCCTCTCTTCCCTGCCAACTCTGCTGGCTTAAAAGATCTGGAGATCTTGGTAACTCAACCCATTAGAAGCCTACACCCATGGATGGAGGTGACCTCTCTCCTTGAAGGTATGCGAGGTCTCACCTGTGAGTGGAGAAGCTGGACCCTCTCACTGGCCTCAATCAGCTCCTGCTCAGCCAATTTGCGGGCCCTCTCAGTCTGTTCCACCACTGCCCGCAGCTCCTCCAGCTCCGACTGGAGGAGGTTATTTCTTCTCTCCACGATGGCAATATTCTCCTTCAGGTCCTCATTGACCCGTACCATGTCATCCAGCTGCAGTTGGGTGTCCTACAAGATGTCATTGGGGAATAGGGTGAATGAGGATGGTGGGGAAGCGGCTCAAGGTCTACCCTTCCAGGTCCACTCTGGCGTGGTGGGACCTACTGCATCTCAATATGCTTATGGGATAGAGGCCTGATGAGTACCTTGAGGCAACCCTGCAATGTCTTGACTTGCTTCTGAGCCTCAGCAGCCACACGGTTGGCATGGCTGAGCTGAATCTCCATCTCATTGAGGTCACCCTCCATCTTCTTCTTCAGCCTCAGGGCCTCGTTGCGGCTCCGGGTCTCAGCGTCCAGCGAGGTCTGCAGTGAGTCCACCACCCTCAGGTGGTTGCGCTTGGCCTGCTCCATCTCCTCATCCTTCTCAGCCAGCTTGCGCTCATAGTCTGCTTTGACCTGATTGAACTCCAGCTGGGCCCTCAGGATCTTTCCCTCCTCATGCTCCAGAGAGGCCTGATGGAGACAGAGAGAAATTAGAGGGCCACACAGAAGACTACGACAAATTAGGGCCTCATGGGGATGTGATTTGGCTCACCTCAGCCTCTTCCAGAGCAGCTTGGAGCTCCAGTTTCTCAGCATCCAGCTGCTTCCGGACCTTCTCCAGTTCATGGATGGTCTTGTGGCTGCCACCCAACTGCTCTGTCAGGTCCGAGATCTCCTCTGCCCAGATGATAACTCATCAGACTTGGTGGAAGGTAGTGGAATAGAACAAGGTGGACAAGGAAGGACCACAGTCTTACCTTGGAGATTCTTGTTTTCCCTCTTTAAAGTTTCTAAATGATCAAGCGACTCCTCATAAGCGTTTTTCAGCTTGAAGAGCTCGGTGCTGAGGGACCTGGCCTCTTTCTGCGATGCTTCCAGCTCTACCTGTGACTCTTCAAACTTCTGCTTCCACTCAGACAAGATCTATGAGGAAACCATCTGCTCAGCTGCAGCTATGCCCATGAAGATCCCTCTTTCCATCTTACTCCTCCTTTGCCCAGTACTCTCCTGAAAGGGACTTAAAGTTCTGCTAGAACATGGCCCTTGAAAATTATTCAGCTTTCTTCTGGACTTCTGCCTTTTTTGGATTAATGGGACCCACATCTCTCTATGCCCTTCCCGCCTGTCTCCTTCCACCTTTTCTTGGTCCTCCCACCTTGTCAAAGTTTCTCTGCTTCTTGTCCAATGCAGCAGCTGCTGCATTTGACCGCTCCAGGTCTGCCATCAGGTCCTCAATCTCATTCTGCAGCCGGTGCTTGGTCTTCTCCAGGGAAGAACACTTGGCATTGACCGCCTCCACTGCTTCCTCAGCCTCCTGCAACCTCTGGGCCAGCTTCTTCCTGCCACAGGAGAAAACCTGGCTGAGGTGACCCATGGACCAAATGGATCAACTCAAACCCTCTTCCACCTACTCGTTGGCTGAGGCTCTGCTCTGGATCTCCTCTACCATCTCCACATTCTTATACATTCTCCAGATCATTATACTGTGGAAGACTCTCCACTCTCCCCTGCCCCACAGAAGCTCCCTTCATGGGGAGATAACTCACTTGGCCTCCTCCAGCTCCTCAGTGCGCTGGATGGCATCTGTCTCATATTTGGTCCTCCACTGCGCCACCTCAGAATTGGCCTTGGAGAGCGAGCGCTGGAGCTCAGCTTTGGCCTCTGTCTCCTCCTCATACTGCTCCCTCAGAAGGTCACAGTCATGCCGGGCTGACTGGAGGGCATGGGCCAGTGCATTCTTGGCCTGGGAGGGTAGAGAGTTACGAGGTGTGGAGAAGTTTGGTCCATATCAACTTGAGCTATATTGGCATTCTCCAACTCCAACAACATAGTTACCAACCAACCAACCCAATCCAACTCAACCCAACTCAACCTAACCGAACCTCCTTGTAACCCACCAAATCTACTGAACTTCTGAGGACTCTAAATTCATTTTCGACTCTGAGGGCAGGCTCATGATCTCAATCCCAAACCAACCATATCCTTGACATTGGACGTGTCTTTAAACCCCACTGACCCCCGAACAAAGCCCTACCTTGACTTCTTCCTCTAGCTGCCTCTTGAGGTCCTCTAGCTGTTGTGTGTAGGTGAGTTTCCCTCGGGTCATCTGGTTGATGAAGGCTTCCTTCTCCTCCAGCTGCCTGGAGAGCTCACCTGTTGGGTGGAATGGTGGATAATGAGTTGCAGGACACACCCCAAAGCCACCCCACTGGGCAAAATTTAGGCAATTGGGTTCGGGAAGAGCAAGCTCCTCACCATTTTCTGTTTGGAGCTTGGCTCGTTGAGTTGTGAGGTCATTGACCATGCGTTGAGCTTCTTCAGACTTGGTCCGGTGCTCATTCATCTGATCTTCCATGGTGCGGCACATCTTTTCAAGGTTGGCCTACAAACAGGAAGGACAGGAAGATGAAAGGGAACCCTGAGAGGGCAGTGGAAGTGTTGTCCCTTCATGGCTGAAGACCTATTTCTTACCTTGGCCTTTATCAGTTGCTCCATGTTGGAGCCAACATCGTCCAGCTCCAGCTTGAGCTCACTCTTCTCCTTCTCCAGCTTCTGCTTGACGCGCTGTAAGTTGTCGATCTGTTCACTGAGCTCGGCCACGCTGTCAGCGTGCTTCTTGCGCAGCGCAGCAGCCGTGGCCTCGTGCTGCAGCGTGGCCTCCTCTAGATCCCGCCGCATCTTCTGAAACTCTGCCTCCCGCTTCTTGTTGAGCTCAATCTGCACTGATGTGGCACCACCTGCCTCCTCCAGCCGCTCACTGATCTCCTCCAGCTCCCGTGACAGGTCTGAGCGCAGCTTCTCCACTTTGGCTCTGCCTGTGCGCTCTGCTTCCAACTCCTCCTCTAGCTCCTCAATCCGAGCCTGTGTTCCAGGGATGAACATGTTTTTCTGCATATTTGGTTTCACCTAACTCCTCCACTCAACTCAACCAATCAAGCTGGAGATTTTTTCAAGTCAATTCAAATCAACCCAACTAACGATAGACTCTTCAGTTCAACCCAGACAGCTGTACACCCTTCACCTCAACCAGTCTCAATCCCATCCAGTTTTCTTCAAACTAGTAAAGATCTGAGCTCTCCAGATCAACCTGGCCTTATTTGAAGACACTCCACCTTCTCAAATTACCTTGAGAGTCTTCAATTCAGCTGGTCTTGAGGACATTCAACTCAACCAGTCCTAGAGTTAACTGAACTAACAGACAACTCAGCACAAACTTCTCTAAGGGCATTGGAATGAACATGATTCAACATAGATAGTCTGCTTAGCTCAGATGATTCTACCCAAGATCTTCCCCCTACTCTCAATACTCCAAACCTATTGATTCAGCTCAGCTCTCACAAAATCCAACCTGTCCAGGAGCCCATTAATCATTTCAAGGCAATAAATTACAGAGAGCTTCTGGGACAGGGGACATGCCAAGGGTGGTACATTGGTTTAGGTCCTTCTCAAAAAGATATGAAGAAGATTATCAGGAGGACCAGTTCCTCCTTCTGCTTGACTCCCAAGCTGAAGCCCACCTCACCTGAAGCTCTTTGAGTTTCTTCTGGAGCTGGGCTGCAACTGCTTGCTCATCCTCTATTCTGGCATTGAGGGCATTAAGCTCAAAGTCTTTCCTAGGTGTGGGGAGAAACACCAGTAAGTCATTCTCCCAAGTGCTCAGCTGAGGTGTTACAGGAAAAGAATGAGCAAGTGTGCAGATCCTACTTTTTCAGCCTCTCATCCAATTGTTGCTTGTCATTCTCCAGGTCCATGATATTCTCCTGAGCCAGCTTCAGATCACCTTCCAGCTTCCTTTTGGCCCGTTCCAGGTCCATCCGGACCTTCTTCTCCTGCTCCAATGAACTCTCCAGCTGCAATTGAGGAAGAGACATACCCATCAACCACACACACACACACACTCCAGGAGGACTTCCACTGGAGCACATCCTCCAAGGGACCAGCCATGTGCCCATCATGGGAGTGGCCTATACTCACATCATCCACTTGCTGTTCCAGCTTGACTTTGGCCTTTGTCAAGGTGTTGACCTTGTCTTCCTCTGCCTGCAGGTCATCCAGTGCTTGCTGGTGAGATTCTTGCAGGGCCTTCTTCTCCTTTGTTAGCTTGACAATGATCTCATCCAGCCCGGCCATCTCCTCAGTGAGGTTCTTGACCTGCAGGAAGAGAAATATCAAGTCTCAAGCTTGGTACCAAAGGTAGGACAAGAGACAGGAGGTTGTTCTTGCTCTTTGTGAAGCTGGGTATAAGTCAGGAGATGTAGGAAAACACAACCAGCCTTGGTTCTTGGTGATGCAATCCAACCAGACTTGGACCATCACAACCCAACCCAAGCAGCTTCAGGTCTTCATGATCCAACTCATCCAGACTTGAATTTGGCAGCCCAAAAAGTCTTGATTCTTGGCAACACAACCCAACCAGCTTTGGGTCTTCACCAAACTCTATGCACTTTGGCTTGAGTCAACTCAATTCCCCACAATTTGAGGTCAACCACTTCTCCCCACCCTCACCTTGTTCTCAGTGGCATGTTTCTCCTTTTCCACCTTGGCCAAAGACAACTCCAGGTCATCAATGTCCTTCTTCAGCTCTGAGCATTCATCCTCCAGCTTCCTCTTCTTTGCTGTCAACTCAGCATTCATCTCCTCCTCATCCTCCATCCGCTCAGTCATCTCCTTCACCTTGGCCTCCAGCTGGATCTTGTTCTTGATCAGCTGGTCACAGCGTTCCTCAGCATCAGCCAGGTTGTCTTGCTCCTGGAAGGGGTAAGCTCAGTTTGAGATTAATGAAAAAGAAGCATAGGGCCAGGACATCTAGGTCACTCACAGCCTGAACTTGGAGCTGAAGGTCATTTTTCTCCTGCAACATGGAGACCATTTTCTCCTCCAGCTCCTTCCGCCGGGCTTCTGACTTCTCTAAGGCCTCTTTCAGCCGCCCAAACTCTTCCTTCATGTTCTGTAGGAGGCACGAAGATGCCATTTAAGCTCATTTCTTCCTTTTTGTTCCCCCATACCACATCTTCTTTCCATCTACCTATCCACTTTCCCTACCCATGGCCCTGTTCTACCTGCATCTCTTTCTCTGTCTCGGCACTCTTCAACAAGGGCTTGATCTTGAAGTAGAGCTTCATCCAAGGCCAGTTCTTCACCCCCATGAAGGCCCTGATGTTCCACTGGATCACCAACAATGAGTCCCTGGAGAAGCCGCAAAAGGATGTGGGTCACCAGGGGCTTCCACTCAACATGGATGCAACCCCGTCTCCATCTCACCACCTACCTGCGCTCTAGGATCTTCTTGAACTCCTGACGGGACAGGAAACCACGGACTTGGGCCTGCAAGCGGGTCATGATCCGGGCCAGGCGCTCATCCCTCATCTCCTCCAGCAGCCCCAGCAGCCCAGCTTTGAAGAAGACCTTTGAGGAGAGATGAAGATAAGTGCTGCTGGGATTTGGAGGCGTGGTGGAGGGATTGGTGGTAGTGTGGATGGAGGGAGCTCAGATGGGCAGGTGGATAAGTAGATGTTGAGGCCATAGAGTCTATCTGGTACGACCATGAAAACCTTGTGGATAGTGGGACCACCAGAACTGACACCAAGTGACCTCACCTTGGTGTGTCCAAATTTGTACTGGTTGTGGTCAATATCAAGGGATCCCAAGAGCTTCTCAGCACCCTTGCGACTGTCAATGAACTGCCCCTCAGGGATGGCAGCAGGGTTCAGGATGCGGTACCTGGTGAGCAGAGAGGACAGGAAACCTCTGAAATGAGCCCCAGTGGGATTGTCCACCTCATTCCCACATTTTCTCCTCTGTGCCTACCGTTGGCGGAAGTCCCCATAGAGGATGCGGTTGGGGAAGCCTTTGCGGCAGATGCGGATGCCTTCTAGCACTCCATTGCAGCGGAGCTGATGCATTACCAGGGGGTTGTTCATCACACCTGGTGGGTCATCAAGACTGTCGAGTCAGGGCCTGACCCACAGCACTGCTCCCCACCACCAGCTTTGGCCAGTGCCCAGCACTGTCCTCTGGATCAATCCTCAGGGATAAGCTCACCGGGAGACTTAGTCTCATTGGGGATGATGCAGCGGACAAAATGAGGGTGGGTAGACCTCAGGTTGGTCATCAACTTGTTGAGATTCTCCTGAAAGATGGAGGAGCAGATGACAAAGGGAATTAAGACACTCCCACCCCTGCCATCCTGTCCCACCAAGGGTCATCCCTTTCCTTAGGACATGTTTTCCATGCTGACACACCCTGGGGTCCACCAATAACCCTTGGACTCTCACCCGATGCAGGGCAGAGACAGTTTGGAAGGAGGAACCTTTCTTCTTAGCTCCTTTCCCCTTCTCCACAGCTGTTGAAGAAGAAGAAAGGATGAGATAGGACAGGGACAGGTTGGGATGAACCCCAGATGCTGAGGAAGGGGGTTCCTCTTACGTGCATCGGCCCCAGCATAGTTGGCAAAGAGGTTGGCCAAGAGTTTCAGGGCTGATTTCTGGTAGAGCCCCACCACTGTCTCATTGAGGGGGTCCTTGTTCTTCTGCAGCCACCCAATGATGTTGTAGTCCACTGTGCCAGCATAGTGGACAAGGGCAAAGTGGGCCTCTTGCTTCCCTTTGATGTTTCGTGGCTTCCCAAAGTTGGCCGACTTGCCCAGATGATTATCAAAGAGCTTGGCCTTGAAGGTCATGTCCGTGGCCTTGGGAAACATGCACTCCTCCTCCAGGATGGACATGATCCCCATGGGCTAGGAAGAAAAGACCTTGTTGGCTACAGTGAACACCAAGTACAACCCAGCTGACCAACTTTGCCGTTCCTGCCAAGCTGTAACTGAAAGCCTCAGCCTCATAAGGCCCTGGGGGAGGTGGTACCTTCTCAATGAGGTCAATGCAGGCCTGGAGGTCCATGCCAAAGTCAATGAACTCCCACTCAATGCCCTCCTTCTTGTATTCCTCCTGCTCCAGCACGAACATGTGATGGTTGAAAAATTGCTGCAGCTTCTCATTGGTGAAGTTGATGCAGAGCTGCTCAAAGCTGTTGAACTGGGGAAGGAGAGAGGAGATGGCCAGTGGGGTCAACAGAAAAACTAATATGTTCAGTGGCATCAACCTGAGCCCTAACTGGGTCAACACAAATTAAAATAAGGTCATCTGACCATACAGTAAGATTAACTCTACACCAAATTGGGTCAACAAAACACAGTCAGCCAGGGCTTACATCAAATATTTCAAAACCAGCAATGTCCAGCACACCAATGAAGTACTGCCGTGGCTGCTTGGTCTCCAGTGAATTGTTGATCCTGGTCACCATCCAGTTGAACATCTTCTCATACACGGCTTTGGCCAAGGCTCCGACAGCATAAATCACCTAGAAGAGAGACACCCCATGCTGTGAGAGAAGCCTCTTCATGTCCTCCTTGCCAGAGATGGCACAATGTCACCTCAAAAGGAGGACATTTTGGGGATGTCCTACTCACCTGCTGGACATTCTGCCCCTTGGTGACATACTCATTGCCCACCTTGACCCGAGGGTGGCACAACCCCTTGAGAAGATCAGCTGAGTTCAGCCCCATTAGGTAAGCTGACTTGTCTGCCTCTGAGGATGAAGAAGAGAAAGTATGAGCCTGGAAGGATCATGGAGTTCACCCCAGTTTCCACCTCAACCTTGGTTGGACCCAACCTTCTGTGCCATCTGGTTCTGCCTGCTCTTCCCGTTGTTTCTGCTTGAACTTCATGTTGCCGAAGTGCATGATGGCGCCCGTCAGTTTATAGATGGAGTTCTTCTCCTCTGGGGTGAAGCCCAGGACATCGAAGGCACTCTGTGGGCCAAAAATGCGTTCAAGATCTTCTCCAGCCAACAGAGACACATACACACTGCCTGATAGCTTCCTATCTCACATCCGTGGCCAGGAGCTCCTCTCCATCATCAATGGATGGAACTGTGGTCTCTCCTTGGGAGATGAAGGCATAGTCATAGGGGTTGTTGGTAACCAGCATCATGTCTGAAATGAGAAAAAGTGGTTGGAAAAGGCAGGTGCCAAAAGGGATGTGGGATCAGGTATTTGAAGGTAGGTTAGGATCATGGCTCACCCAGCAGCTCTGGCTTCTTATTGGAGAGGATCTGATAGTAAATGTGATAGTTTCTTTCAGCCTTCAGCTGGAAGATGACACGGGACTTCTCCAGGAGGTCTGGGGTGGGGATGAAGAAAAGATGGGTGGACGTTGGGATGAGGAGATGGAGGGTCAGATGGATGAATGGAAGGAGGCTTGAGGATGTGGAAGGGTAGATGGATGTTAGCATGAGGCGAAGGATGGACAGGTAGATGTAGAGATAGAGGGAGGGATGTTGGACAAGATGTCCTCTCAAGGAGCCCTCAACCTACTCACAGGTCTCAATGTCAGCTGATGCCAACTTCCCGGTAGCACCAAAATGGATCCGGATGAACTTCCCCTGGAAGAATAGTTGGAAGGAGGTGGAGATCGACATCTTCTCCCAGAACACCCCAACCCACAGATACTTCCCCACAGACTCCATCCCACAGCCCCTTCCTCACAGAAGCCACCCTCAACACTCACAAATCGGGACGAGTTGTCATTCCGGACAGTTTTGGCATTGCCAAAGGCTTCCAAGGCAGGGTTGGCCTGGATGATCTGGTCCTCCAGGGTGCCCTGGGTGGAATGGGACAGTGTCAGAGGGGGTTCTCACAGTAGGGGGCAGGGGATGTAAGGTGTGAGATTGAAATAGGTATATGAGAGAACACAGCAGTCCATGAAGGTTTGCATGGGTGGTCAGGTTGATGGACAGGGATGTAGGTTGATTCTATGGCTGGATGGAGGGATGGTTAGTTGGTTGGATGGGAATGGAACAGATGAATGCGAGGTTGGATTGATGGTTGCTTGGTTGGTTGGTTGGATGATTGGTTGGATTTTTGGGGGTTTGGTTGAGTAATTGTTTGGGTGGTTGATTGTGTCATTGGTTGGACAGACAGACAGCAAAATGTTGGCCATACCCCAGGGAATCATCCCCCTACCCACTACCCTTACCTTGCCCGGGGCTCCCGCCTCCTTCTTGCCACGGTCGCCAATGGCAGCAATGACAGCAAAGTACTGGATGACCCTCTTGGTGTTCACTGTCTTCCCTGCCCCGGATTCTCCGCTGAAGGTAGCCAAGGAGAGCAATGATTGCATAGTGGTGCTATGGTGCTGGGGGTGGGGACTCACTGGGGAGGGATGGATAATGGACCTCCACAGACAAGTCCATATAGTTATAAAGGGTTGACAATGGGCATGACTTGAAGGGGGAAGGGGAGGGGCTATGTGCCAGGTGAAGAGGACTTAACTCTGAGCAGCACTAAGACTGTGTTTACAGATGAGATCACTCACGTGATGAGGATGGATTGGTTCTCCCGATCTAGTGGTATGAGGAGAAGAAACATGAGGTTCTGAAGCCCACCTTGGCTCTGCCCCACGTCTCCTGCTCCCCAGAAAGGATCTGGGAGTATGGTTATGGGGTCCCTGCAGAAGGTCCTTACCTGTCAGCATGTTCTGGTAGGCATTGTCAGAGATGGAGAAGATGTGGGGTGGAGCTTCACTCCGCTTCTTTCCCCTGTAGGCAGCCACCACCTCGGCATTGTAGACAGGCAACCACTTGTAGGGGTTGACAGTCACACAAAAGAGCCCCGAGTAGGTCTGGAAAAAGGAGCAGCTGGGTCAGAGTCAGGAGTTGCCACCCCACCAGCTGGCCCAAGGGGTCTGCAGAAGTGACCTCTTGTTTCTATGTGATATCTTGGGGTTAGGTGACCCCTGTGGTCTGGAGATGGGACATCTTGGGTGTGGGGGACCAAAGAGGTCTGGAGAGAGGATGTTCCAGTTCTGGGTGGCCCATGTGATCTGGAGAAGGGATATCCTATTTTTTAGTGGCCCAAAGGGTCTGGGATATCTTGGATCTAGGTGCCTCAAGAGGTGTGAAGAGGGGTCATCCCATTTATGGGTGGACCATGAGATCTGGAGAAGGGACATCTTGCATCTGTGTGGCCCAAGGGGTCTACAGAAGGGGTGTCTGAATTCTGTATGAGGTCTGAAGAACCTCACGGGCTCCCAACTCACATAGATCATCCAAGATGCGTAGCGGTCCTTGAGGTTGTAGAGGACGGCGGGCTCATGGAGGAAAGTCAGCATAGCCATATCCTCAATCTTGTCAAACTTGGGGGGATTCTGCTGCATGATCTGGTCCTCCTTGACCGTCACTGTCTGCTCAAGGTAAGGAGGACCCCATGGAGCAGGAACATAGGGCAAGGAGTTGCCCCAGTTGTTCCCTCCCAAAGGGCTGGGGCCTGGCCATCTCAGTGTTCCCTCGAGAGCCAGAGGAGACCTAGGTGTCCCTCAAGTGATAGAGAAGATGTTTTGGGGTCTGGGTGTCTCTGGGATAATAGAGGAGGTTTAAGGGAGTCTAGCTGTCCAATGGGTTCTGGGAAAGGTAGATCAGGGTCTAGATATTTCCTGGGTTCTAGAGAAGATGCTGTGGAATCTGAGTATCCAGGGGGTGCTGGACAAGGCATGTTGGGGTCTAGATGTTTCTTGGGTTCTAGAGAAGGTGGATTGGGTTATTTGTGTCCCAGGTGGAATGGAGTTGCTATTTTGAGGTTTTGTTGTCCCAGGTGTGAATGGGGTCACCTTGCCATGTTCAGTCTCAGCAGTGATCTTGGAGCCCTCCCGGCTGACAATGGTAGCCTTGACATATTCCTCCTTTTCATCAGGGACGAAGATGTCCTTCTTCAGGTCGAAGGGGCGGGTCTGGGCAGCCAACCGTTCCTTCTCCGACTTGCGGAGATAGGGGGCGGCCTCCCCAAATTCGGCCATCTCCACATCAGGCATGGTGGCACTGGAAAGGGCTGAAGGGGTAGGAGGGATCAGACCCTCCTAGTGCTGCCAGTTCCTCCCAGTGGACCCCATTGCAGCTCTTTCCTTGGTGATCCCATCATTCCCTGTTCTTCTCCACATCTAGCACTGCCTCCTGGTCAACCCAACTCATTCATTCCTCCCCAGTGCTCCCATTTCCTCTTCAATGATCCCACTCCTCCCAGCTGGGCCATCCCAAGTCCATCCTCAGTGTTTTCTTCATCTAGAGTTCCCTCCCAGTGTTTCCAGTTCCTGTCCACTGCTCCCAGTCAGCCCCATCCAAAATCTATCCTTGATGATCTCATCTTCTCCCATTCTTCTCCAGTGCTTCTAGTTCCTGCCAGCTGTCCTCATCTCCATCCCAAGTTCCTTCTTGGAAGTGCCAGTGTCCCCCACAGTGCTCCCTGTTCTTTCCAGTGCCTCATACTGCTTGCCCTTTATCCCACCCCAGAGCCTCCCAGCTCCCCAGTACTCTTGCATCCCTCCCAGTCCTTCCCAGTTCCCCTACAGACCCTTCAAGTATCATCCCAGACCCTCCCAGTCATCCCCAGACTCCCCAGACACCCCTCAGTTCCTTCCACTACTCAGCCCCACCTCTCTTTGTGGTCTCCAAGTCAGGGGATGACAGTGCAGACTCAGGGCGGTTCTGGTCCTGCTCCGGGACACAACATCCCCCCACACACACAGTATGTCCCAGTATGTCCCAGTATATCCCAATATGTCCTATTACATCCCAGCACCCCTGCCCAGCCCCACCAGTACTTCTCCAGTACAACACCACACAGACACACACACACACACACACACACAAAACACTGCTCAGTAAATCCCAGTATTCCCCTAGGATTAATCCTCTGCCCTCCCTCCTCCCCAGTATCACTCCAGTCTCTCCCAGTTACCACATAAACCCTCCCAACATCTTCTCAGTCCCATCCTGTTTCCCCACAGATGCTCCCAGTATCATCCCAGTCTCCCACAAAGACCCTCCCAGTTCCTTCCTAGATCCTCCCAGTCCCTCCCAGTTCCCCTGTAGACCCTCCCAGTATAATCCCAGTCCCTCCCAGTTCCCCCATAGACCCTCCCAGTTCTCCTATAGACCCTCCCAGTCCCTCCCAGTTCACTCATAGACCCTCCCAGTTCCATCCCAGTTCCTCCCTGTTCTTTCCCAGTCCCTTTCAATTGCCCCCAGTTCCCCCATAACCCCCTCCCAGACCTTCACAGTACTTCAAGTGCCCCCTGCCCCACCTGCCCCTGGGTCTGCAGGCGCTGGCTGGGGGACCCCCCTTATATCCCCCCCCTCCCCCCTGCAGCTGCGTCACCAGGAGAGGGGGGGGCACAGACAGATGGGTGACCTCAAGGCCACCTTACTGCCCTATAGGGACACGGTGACCCCTATGGATCCACAGTACACTCCCCAAATCCATAAGGCCCTCCCTCTGCTCTGTAGTCCTATAGTATGTAGTCTTCACTGCCCCATAGGGTCCAGTGACCCCTATGGAAAGGGGTCCACTGTAAAGCTCCACTAGCTCCATGGGACCCCTACATGTCACACCCACAAGGACCCTATAACTCCCCCCTACCTCATAGGACCTACTTCAAGTTCCATAGGACTCCCCCAGCCCCTAGGATATCACTCCAGCCCTATAGGACATGCATAAAACCCTTCTCAGCCCCACAGGGTTCCTATTACTTCCTTTCAATAGGACCCTTGTAAGTTCACACAGCCTCACAGAACCCACTCCCAGACACCCCTCCCCATTCCCATGGTCTTATACGATCCATGTGCAGCCCCATGGGACTTCTAAATATTTCCCTATAGAACCCTCATAGTTTTCCCCCCTTACCACAGGCCACTCCTGACCCTATAGACCTTCCATACAACCCCCTCCTTGCCTCACAGAATTCCTATAGGGCTCCCCCAGAACCACAGGATCCCCCAGACCCATAGGATACCTCACTCTCAGCCCCTACAGGGGCCCCCTCTAATTCCCCTTCCCCTCCACCCTAGCAGTTTATTACAAGATAGATGAGGCAAGCCAAAAGACTCGCCTGGATGCTGGGTCCCCCTGGGGTGGGGGAGGGGACAGACAGACAAAGGACAGGTGTGACCCCCCCCTTCCCCCTCCAAGGGAATTCAGACATCTGTGCCCCTCCTCCCATCCCTTTGTTCCCTCTCCCTCCCCTCACAATGGGATATTTTTGGGACATCCCCCCCCACAACCCCTGACATCCGATCAGCTTGTGACGCCAGTGGGGCTGTGGGGCACCTTCACCTCATAACCATATATGGGGCTGGCCCTACAGGTTCCCCTTCCCCCCCTCGACCCCCATAGCTCACCTAAGAATAGACAGGGGCACCCAGGCATCCAGGCCCCATCAATCCCATTAGAGAGGACCAGGTGTCTGAATTTCACCTAATTTTCTTGATTCCCTCCAAAGTTTCCTCCTTTTCCCCCAGATTTCCTTCTTTTTCCCCTGATTTTCATAAATGTCCCCCAGTTTACCACAAATTTCCTTGGTTTCCCCCTGCTTTCCCTGTATTTCTATCAATTTGCCTTGAATTTCCTTGGTGTCCCCTAATTTTCCCAAACTTTTCAGATTTTTCACCAAATGTCTTTATTTTTTTTCCTGCAATTTGCCCCAAATTTCCTTGTTTTCCCTTTGATTTCCCCAAATTATGACCAAATTTTGTTTTCCCCAATTTCCCCCTAATTCCCTCACTTTGCTAATTTTCCCTTAATTTTCCCTTATGTCCCTTAATTTCCCCAATTTTCCTCTTCTGACCTTTGACTCCTAAATTTCCTCTTATTCTCTCTGAATTTCCCTAATCTCACTCAATTTGGCCCATTTCTCCAGTTTCTTTATTTCCCCTACATATCCCTAAATTTCCATACATTTCCCTGATTCCCCTAAGGTATCTCATTTTTCCCAAATTTCCCGAATTTCTCCTCAATTCCCTCTAATTTTCCAAAAATTTTCCAATTTCTCCTAATTTTCCCTAATTTTCCGTAATTTCCCCGAACTGAAATTTATTACTGCAATTTACCAAATTTTTCATATATTTCTCCTTATTTTTATTACTTTCTCCAGATTTCCCTTAATTCCATCCTACTTTGCCCCAGTCTTCCCTAATTTTCCCCCATTTCCCTGAATTTCCCCTTTATTTTCTCACAATTTACATGATTTTCTCAATTTCACCCTAATTGCCCCTGATTTTCCCCAACGTTCTCATAACTTATCTTGTTTTCTCTATATTTTACCTTAATTGCTTGAACACTTTATGGGATATGGTGGGAAATACAGTGACAAGGATGAGGAAAAGGCTGAGGTACTTAATGCCTCCTCAGCTTCAGCCTTCTATAGTAAAAGCACTTGCTCCCCGTGTACCGAGGACCCTGAACTGGAGGGATGGGAGCTTGGATGGGAACAAGAACAAGGGCCCCCCATAAACCAAGGTCTGTAGCACTCAGGCATTTCCCTCCCAGACATTCCTTCCCTGAAATGTGCTCCTGGTCCTGCAGAAGCTTCTCATCCTGCCAGGACAGGTGAGGTTCGCTACTGCCTCTCTCTTGGCTTAACAGTACTTGACTAGAACTTGGTTCTGACTGACAGAGCTGGAGCTTTCCTTGACTTTAGTTATTGCAGTTCGGCCTTTTGTGTCTCTCTAGACAAAATCTCTCTGGGCTTCCAACCCCCTCCTGCCCCCACCCACTCTCTAATGGCAGAGCTTGCTTTCCTGGTGCTTCCTCAGTGCCAAGAGCAGTCTCATCTCTTCCATTCGACTATTTGTGTTCCCTGACCATCACACAGAGCTGTTTCTGTGCTGCCCCATCTGCCATCCTGCCTTCCATATGTGCCAAGTGCTGCCAGCTGCCAGCACAGCCACCTCCCACCCGCCCCAGCCGTGTTCCCCTGCCCATTTGCATCCCCAGCACAATGGCCTTGCACACAGTCTGGGGAAAATAAATGGGATCTATTGCCAGATAAAACTGACCCAATACCTTCCCCCCTTCTTTGCCAGGATCCCTGTGGGACCTGACTCAAGACAGGCAGGAACTGTGTCTCAGGTTCCACAGTGAGCCAGCACCTGCAGCCCGAGGTAGTTCAAAAACCCAGAGGGCTCCTTCTGAAAAGAGAAGGGGAAATTGAGGAGTGGCCTTTTCCTCTGTGGTGTGTTACTGCTGACAGAGCAGTGCCACAGAGATCAGACCACAGCAGCACGTGTAGACACAGACTGCTGAGACTGTCCTTTCTTTACAGTGCTCCCTAGAGGAGGACTCAAGACATGGATGGAGAGGAAGGTACAGCTAAGGCAACTCTAATTCCTACGAAGGCACTCTCTTCCTCGATCAGGAAGTGTGAGACAACAGCAAAAGGAAGTGTGGCCATAAACATGGCCTGTTTCATCAGCACCAGCCTTTTGTCTGGCATGACAGGAAACCAGAGGAGAATACATGCTGGAAGGAGGAGAGAAACCTCTGTCTGAAGACTTCTGCAGTGTGCCTTTCCTCACAACTCCAGTGAAGCCTGACACCCCAGCCTGCTTCAAGCTTGGCAACAGCCTTTGTGCTGCCATCATGGATGGAGTCCTGCACTTCACTCAAAAGAAGGGACAGTGGATTTTTTTTGGTAGAAAAGTGCGTTAACAAAGTTCAGTAGCAAGCGTGACAGTGACTTAACAAGTCTCAGTGTTGGAGCTTCACTCAGTGACTCTCTTGACTTTTTTTCTGCAGGCCAAGAAAAAGGGAGCAATAGAGGCATAGGGAAGTTCCTATAGAAAACAGCCATGGACACCACAGGTGGTTAGCTTTTCCTTTTAAAAGCAGTCCCCAGGCGGGCTGCTGCAAGCTCAGAGGCACCCAACAGGTGCACAATATTCTGATCCAGTGCACGTCTGCTCAGTCTGAACTCACGGCTCCTGCTGCGCCTGTAGCTAGGGCAGAGACAGGGAAGGCTGCAAGGCACAAAGAGCAAGGGAAAGCTGCTGCTGTTGCCAAGTGTTTTCTGTCAGTGACAGTGCTCTTCTTTCTCTGCTTTCTTGCTTGTTTCCTTCCCTGAGCACTGGTCCTACTGAATGCCCTGCCCTACTCTCTCTCCTTGCACTAGCCCTGACCTGCTCGGTCCTTTGGAGCACTCTCCAAAAAACCCTTCCTTGTCCATCTGGGCTCAAAGCAGTTCTGCCCACATCCAAATTTCTGAAATGGCCCCATGCAGAAGACTGGGGCAGCAGGATTCTTGCTGATCTAACCAAAAGACTCAAGCCTTCATGCCAAGACTGTGCTTTGCTAAAACCTTCACAGGCCCAGTGCTGCCTTAGCACTGCTCTCTGTCACCTGTGTGCAATGCCCCAGACTGTGTTGCTGTTGGGTCCAGCTGACTTTTGCCTGAATGGCCACTGTGGCCACTGGGTGACCAGAGGGTGGCTATTCACAGCCCTGATCACAGGTTATGAGTGAGGCACACTGTGTGCTCTGGTGTTACACCAAACCAGCCTTGACCTGAAGAAACCCTGATATCCCCTGCTGTTGAAAGGGACAAACACGGGAGATACAGGCCTGGCACATTGCTGCCTCCTCTGGAGGCATTCTCCATCAGGTTATGGAGAACACCTGTCAGACACATGCCAAAGCTCTCCTTAGGCTTGGAACTCAGTCTGAGATGGGGTCATGACTCGGGGTGCGTGCTTCACTTTCTGTGGTCACAATGGTGCTACAGGGGCTGCAAGAGATGGACATCCCAGACCATAGAACATGCTTCTGGTCCTCCAGAAGCTCCTCAATGTCCTGGCTCAGGTGATGTTGGCTACTGCCTCTCCCTCAGCTTCAGAGAGCTGGCTTAGCCCTCCTGGGGAAGTTAAGCCCCCACTTTTTCTGAGGCAGGAGACACTAGCACATCCCTGTCAGCAGGTTTTGCTCTTAGCTGGGCTGCTCTGGTCACAGCAGGGGAAGTGGACCAAGGCAGAACAGAGCCCTGGGGATATCCTAAAGCACTGCCCTCAGGTGTGAGCTGCAGAGAGATTTGTTGAAAAAGAACAGGCAGACCCACAACACCAGAGTCACATCTTCAGAGTCTTTGTTTTCCTGCAGGGCATCAAGGAGGAAAAGAACCTCGAAGTCTTCAGTACCCATGCAGTTCAGCAGCAGACTCAAGAGCAGCAGTAGGGACTGCAGGTCTTGAACCTGGAATCCCTGGCTTGGATCGACTTGGTCCTGCACAAACCTGAGTCAGTTGTAGAGTTGTCACCAAGTGCACCACAGGTCACCTGGAAAGGCAATGTTTGGCACCATTTTGTTGGGGATGAAGGGCTCTGGCTCCAGAGGAGGATAAGGAGCTGCAACAAAATCTGTGGCCAGACCTGTCATCTGTGGGGGTGGACAGGAATTCTTTGGAAGTGGAAGGGACATAATGAACACCCACTGCTCCTGTCACCGTCCCATTGGTACCTGTTGCTGTTCTCCACTCCATCTCAAGAGAAGGGTCAACCTGGTGCCCTTACAGTTCAACAGCCAGCAGGGCTTGTGTTTCTCCTCTTCAGCAGCATTTCTTTACTCAGTTGAAGTCTGTCAATTACACCAAACTGAGTGGGGAAGTGGACCCTTTGGAAAGGAGAGGCACCCTGCAGGAACACCTGGATAGGCTGGAAGAATGAGTTAGCAAGAACTTTATAAAGTTCAGCAAGGACAAATGTAAGGTCTTGCACTTGGGCAAACATGATCCAGGAGTGCAGCACAGGATGGGATCTACCTGGATGGAGAGCAACTGTGTGGAAAGGAACCTGGAGGTCTTGGTGGACAAGCAGCTCAATATGGGTGAACAGTGCAGAGAAAGTTAACAGAATACTGAGTTACAACAAAAACTGTCACCAGCAGAGGCAGAGGAGTCATTATCCCATTCTGTACAGCACTCATCAGGCCACACCTGGAATACTGTTCAGTTTTGGTCCCCAGTATACAAAACAGATGTGAATGGGCTGGAGAGGGTCCAGAGAAGTGTCTCTGAGATGACCCAATGACTGGAAAGCCTGACATGTGAAGAGAGGATAGGTTTGCTCAACGGGAAGTAGGTTTATTCAGCCTTGAGAAAAAGAGGCTTACAGGAAACTTTATTACCATGTTTTAGTATTGAAGGTTGGCCACAGAAAATGGAGAGGCTGTATTTACAAGAACCCCATGGAAAGGATGAGGGGTAATGGGTAAAAGTTACTCCTGGGGGAATTCTGTTTCACCACAAGTGGATCATTTTTCCCAGTGAGAACAACCAGCCATTGGAATTATCTCCCCTGGGAAGCAGTGGATTCCCCAACACTGGATACATTTATGATCCAGCTGGGCAAGGTGCCTGGTCAATCTTGTCTAGACAATGCTTTGACAAGAAAGGTTGGATCGTCCACCCAGTCATTCTATGGCTCTATGATTTTATGACATGTACCAGAAGCAGATAGGGAGTAATTTGCTTCCACCTGGCAGGGATTCCACTATATACATTTGCTCCTTTTGTTCAGTCTCACAACCTCTGTTTTGTTGAAAGAACTGGGAACATTCCCATTGCCACAGGAGGTCACTGTTGGGCAGTGTATGTGTGCACGCGGCAGTGATAAGCACTGTCGTTCCACTTTTGAAAAGAAGCTGTTACCAGCTTACAAAGGACTGGCAGGGACTGAACCCTTGATCCAGGGAAGGAATATAAAATTGCATTGCCAACACCTATTCTTAAACCTGTCCTGGCTGTTAAGCCAGAACCTTTAGGTGTAGCATGTAAGACCCCTGTACAGTGTTTTACCACCAGGTTTTGCTACACAGCCAGTGCCACAATCAGGTAACTTTAAAAATAAATTAATACAGAAATGTTGGAGTTGAGTGGACTTTGCACTAACTATGTTGACCTCAGAGTAGTGGTGTAGAAGAAAGATGAAGCAAGTTGTTTGAAAAAATGGTGTCACTAATTAGGAAATAAATTTATTAGAGGCCATGCAATTCTTAAAATCCTGGCAGACAGCAACTGGTAGTCACTGTATAAAAGTTTTGAACAATCTCCTGAGCTGAACCAACAGAAGCAGGATGCTTTGAACAAACACCTCAATGTGGCATCCAGGACATCAGGCAAGAATTCACCACTGTTGCTCTGGAAATGCTGGGTCACTTTGCAGTGGGTTTGAGGGAAAGGAACATAGGAAATGGAAGTGAAATTTATCATTACAGAGTAAATACAGTCCAAGCCATAGGTCTTTCCCATTCCCAAGGAGCCACAGATGTCCTGGACATGAGTGAAATGTGTTTGTTTGCTGTGGAAAGCATCCATCCGGCAAATACAGTACCTATTCCTTGGAACTACATTAATGCTCCCTGTGATGGGGTGTTACCACCAGAGAGAATGCTGACAACATTTAGAAAGTCAGTATCCTTCATATATCAAACAAACCTGACCCTTCCATTGTGAATTTTCAGATACTGTCAGAGAAGTGCTGATGCACAGTGCAATAATCAAGCACACTTTTTCCATAGGCTGAGGCCCAGTATATTCAAACCCCACTAGTGAGGTAGCAAGAATCAGATATCCATCTGATTGCTTATACCTTACATTTGTTTAAAAGATCTCTCAGAATCTGGCAACCTGGACTCGGGTGGAGAAATTCATACATTATAAAGGACCCCCCAAAACAATCACAACACTACTGAAGATCCTGCTCTTCTGTGTAAGTTTTTCCTCCTGCACAGTTGTATACGTGTGAAATAACAGATAACATAAGGGATGGTGATGCCTGCTGGGAAACAGAACCATTAAAATTCATTTTAAGTCTGTGAGCCAGCTAGCCATCAAGGCTGTGTGCCACAGGGGGCAGTACAAAATTTGAAATTTCCCTGATTCCCATTCCCACTACTACAGCAGTAATAGTTACTCAAGGATTTCCAAGAAGATTTGCAGTTTTTACCTCTGAAGTTTTTGGATGTTCCATTCGGGTTTGATGGAACAACGTTAGCTCAAGTATATAATCCCATTGCTCATAATGGATAGTACTTAGATGTGGGCAATGGCGCTGTCCCATCAGAACATCTGAATGTTAGGAATCTTTCTAGAGGATTAGGAACAGTTAGATTGGGCACAGGAACATTGAACTCTCTCAGTTCAGAAATCCTTAATAAATAAGTGTCCAGTCTAGGACTATTAAGCAGACAAGCTATAATTGAACAGACCCAGGATATAATAAATGGCAAGGATGCAACTACTGACATATTGATAATTAGCCTAAATAAACCTTGGAGAAAGCTCCAGAAGATTTTCAAAGAAACGTAGGCTGGTGTCCACAAATCTGTTTCGAATGTCAGCAGTGCCATTGCTTGTGTTGTAGTGCAAACTTTTATTACAAATGAATATGGACCGCAAGCCCATTGGGTCCATAATGGGAATCTTGTGATGTTAAGGACCCGGCTATTTGGATTGATGCCAGTATCATAATTTCCATTCATCAGATCTTAGGAGTAGCAAGCAAAAGTAGTCTGTTGGGTTGATCTGTTTAATACCACACCTTAAGTAGGGAAAGTGAAAACAAACCCATTTACACACCCCATTCCCTGTTATTGTAGCCAATAGAATGTAGCTGACAGTTCAAGGGGACAAATACATGGATAACAAAGGTAACCCAATCGATACTCATGAATGGGTATCAAAATGGGAAAAGCACTAATGGTACTGCCCTGAACATTTAGAACTACAAGGCCCTCATACAAATAATATGGCTTCAGGTAACTGCTATT
Source organism: Cinclus cinclus (assembly GCF_963662255.1). Classification (NCBI taxonomy): domain Eukaryota; kingdom Metazoa; phylum Chordata; class Aves; order Passeriformes; family Cinclidae; genus Cinclus; species Cinclus cinclus. Next base: position 82,369,556 of record NC_085046.1, on the reverse strand, counting down.
TAGGCTAAGTGTGCAATCACTGCATGGTGGTACTCAAGTAAAAATTGGGTTGTATATGCATTTGGTTTGTTTTGTGATGTTTTCTGTAATGATAGGATGACTTGATAGAAACTAAAAATCTAATTCATGCTTTTACTGCTGGAATACTATCTTACAACTTTGACAGGACCCTTAGGAACATTATCTCAAACTGAAGAACTGAAAATCTTAATGAAGTATAAGAAAACAATTGCTTATCAAAGCAAATGACTGTTTCTATACTGACCAGACTGCCAAGACTGTACCAGGAATTGAACAAACTTCTAAATATCATTGCTATGCGATTTTTATGGGCTGTGCATCATCTGCATCTGGCACATTGCATCTTTGGTTGAAACTCAGGAACATTGTAATTTTTTTTCTTGTTTTACGCATCCAGAGTTAGTGCTAACATCATGCTGAAAGCATGTTATCTAATAATAAACTCTGATGTTAGACTTTCCCATGGAACTGCTCTATGTTTTCCCCTACCTTCACCCACAGTGAGACAGGAACAGTAGCAGTCCCTCACCCACTGCAGTGTGGGGCTAACCAGAATTTTTGCCTATACTAAGTGGTAGAGTGTGGGTCATTACTTGACTCCTGCCCAGGTTTTGGCCTAACACACAATTCATGCTAAAGCCTGATGTATGGCAGTAGCAGTACAACTAAGCTAAAGTGACACCAACATGTACACTGGCTGAGAGAGTGAATTTGTGAGCTATTGCCTTTGTCAGCTAATGAATTTGTGAATTAGTGGAAGTTTGAATTAGGGAGTTATCCACTCAACTAGTCTGCTGAGAGACGATTGGGCCCTTGTTTGTTTTTTACCTAATGAGGTAATGAAGTTCGGATTGGCACAGAAGAGAGCATTGTCCTTTAAATTGGAGAGATCCAAAGGAGCTCTGGCATGTATGTCATCCAGAATCTTTGTGACTTTGCTGGCAGTCCACTTGACCGTTTGTTCCTTTAGCAAGGGATAGGTTTTCATTCAACTGCTTTCTGCCCCCTAAGTCTTGCTTAGCTATAATAAGACAGAAATATTTTTAGGGAGCTGATTCCTGTAACAGTATTGTGAAAATTGTTATTGTGTGTTGACAACCAAAGAAAACTTGTTCTTAGTTTTGTCAAGCTCTGATGACAAGCTATAGTTTGTTTCCTTCTTTCGATATTCCCATAAAATTAAAGATATCAATTTATTTGTGCAGGGAGAAAAGAGAAGAGATGAGAGGAATGGAAGAGCTTTGCATTTCTTAGCTTCATTTCCTATTTTTGTGCTGGGCAGCTCACTGAGATATCAGCTTTCACTGAACAAAAAAATTCCTTCCTCTGAAAGACTGGAGTCATGCCATCGTACTGCTTCTTGCTTGACAAGTGTATATATTAACTTAAATAGTTTGTTTCATCTGCTCCTTATGGTGCTTTTGTCTTAACACCAAGTGATGATTAAGAAAGGTCTCTTTTCTTTTTTATTCCAACTTTGGAAGTCACGACTACAGACACATTGTATGGTAATAAGGTATGTAACTCTTACACGTTTTGTTCACACCAAAAGAATTTGAGAGTTAGTCATGTGCTAAACAACATACTTTATTTCAATAGAAACATTACAGAAAAGCATAGTCAAATTTCATTTTCCTTATATGTTTCTCTTCTTTTTCTGCGGCAGCCTAATCCATTCATAATTAATGTTTTTCTCATTTAAAAAAATATAACTTTTTTACAGTTAAGTAAAAGAAAGCCTGTCAGTTTTCTGTACGGTATAGTTTTCCTGAGAGAAATTATGTGCTTTATCAAATTATTTGCAACAAGCTTTTTTTTCCCCCTTAGAATTAATTTTACAGTATCATTGGGTTTATGCCAGGAAGTGATTGTTCTTGAGCCAGGAGCAATTACAAAAACTCACATTGCAAAAATTGTGCTCAGACACTTTTTTCAGATTATCCTGGACAAGTTGGAAATGCTGACAGGACAGGAGGGCTGTGGTTGGTCTTTATTCAAAGAAGATTTTTTTAAAAGTTTATAAATACATTGCCTTCACACAGTCAAGGCCCACCTCAGCCCCTTGAAATAGAAATTAAGGGTGGGCCAGGGCAGCAGCGTGGTCAAGACAAGAAGAACAACAACAAGCTGTGCCAAGAAATGGAAAACACAGGGAAAAAGGTGATCTGTTCCATTCATCACCCCAGGCAGTATTTTCCTATATTGCAAACTGAAACTGTAGTCAAGGAGTAGGAAAAGTGGGAAAGAAGGGGTGATTCTTGCACTGGTGGAAACCATTTTCCATGGGAACCCACCATAACAAGGGTGCTGGTGTTTGCAGAGACAAGGCCATGGCCACAGCAGCATGAGAGTGACAGCCTGGGCAAGGCAAGGGGAGGTGCAGCCTGGGCAGCTGAGTGCCCTGAGAAAAGGTCTTGCACAGTCCTGCAGGTAGGACCCACAGCAACACCGCTCGCTGGGGTACTGCCAGCCTGTGGTGAAGCAGCTACAGGCTCTTTCAGAGAGCTGGGCTGATTTATAACCCCAAATCTGATCTAAAACACCACAGATGCAGCTCTTTCTCCTACCACTCAGCCACCAGGTAGTTTCTCAGCCACAACTACATCCTGCTGTCCAGGTTTGCTTTCTCCAAAGACACACCTGAGCAGCAGGAAGCTCACGTTGAACAGCATTGGTGATCAGGGATAAGGTAATGCTCAGCTATGATGGACCAGAGTGGGAGGATTGAACTGCTGGGACCCCTCCACAGTGACCCCTTTTTTTCAAGACAGCTTTGTTGGATAGTGTGGATGTTGAAATAAAGCTGACTCAGAGCAGGGACAGCTTTGGCTGGGCAAGCTCCCTGGCAGCAGGTGCTTGTAAGAAGGTTTTCACCCACAGGTTTTTATCTGTAAAGAAATTGCAGATGGCACCTGGAACAAGATGATGCCTATCAGTATTCAGATTGTACCTCAACTACACTTTTTGTGTTCCAAGATTAGTCATTTTCTGCTTAAATTTTTCCTTTTAAATGAAGATTCTCAATCACTCCTTTGTTTCAGCTGCTGCAGATTTTTGACTGTAGAACATTAAATCATCTGGGAGAGGTCTACTGTTCCTTTGGTTACAAGATTCATGCAGAAAAACTTAAGTCATAGCAAAATTATCAGGTATAAGGATATGTTTATTTTTGGTTTGCACAAGAGAAAGAATTCAACTTTCTCATCAGCTTTAAAATCTGTGCCTTCTGTTCAATAAACAAAGTTTCTGTACATTAATATTTTCCTATTTCTTCTGACTATGCAAGTTAGTCAAATAAAAAATAGCCTTCTCCTAGTTGTCAAGAAGTTTTCAATTTTTTGACTAGTACCCAACTAGCAAATTCCCCAGGAATTGGTTTTGGGTTGCATCGATGAAACACATACAATCTTTACTTAGCACACCTAAAAACCTGGGGGGAAATGGACATAAATCCAAAATCTCTCAAGATTATCTCAAAGGAAACTAGAAATTTGAAAGGCTTATAGGGCCTGCCTGAAGGTGCTCTTGCCCACCTTTGTTTTGGGTGAAACTGAGCCTGCCTGCACTGAAAGATGTGGACGATGGGATTCTCTCCAGGAAACACATTTATAAAATCTTTAATGATAAGTGTTGTCAGAGTTCTGAAATATTTGTAATGAATCATTCAGTGCTACATATCAGCCTCCTCTTCTCCCACTGAGTCATAATTTTCAGTAGGAGTAAGCACAGGCAAAAAGAAATTTTATTTTCCCCTTTTGCCTTTCTCTGACGACTGGGCTACTGAACACCAGAGTTAATTAAAAGGCTGCTAGCAGGAATTAAATTTGGTGATATAAAAAGGGCAGGTATCATCAGCTTCAGTGGTAATTGAAATAAGGAGAACATACAAGAAAGGCCCTCAGTGCCAAATACAATATATAGACAAATCTCAGGGGGTCAAGGTTCAAAATTACAGATGAGAAAACATCTGCTCATTTGCTAGATGAACTTGAAAACACTTGAAATTTACTAGTCATCTCCCAGAGAAGTTTCAAGGTTCTGTATATCCTACAACTGAAGTTCTTCATCTGCTAAAGTATCTCTTGGCTGAAACAACAGCAGTGAAAGAACAGCAGTGAAGTCCCAAGCTATGCCCTGTTTTCCCTTGGACAGTGGTGTTGGTGTCCATCCTTCTGTCATGAACCTGTGCAAAAAAAAAAAAATCAAGTCTAAGAGCTGCAGGGTGAAGGTGAATTCCATAGGTGCATATGTGTTACCAGATGATAATGATGCCTTATGAGGCTACCTTGAACAGAGGCTAGACGGTGTTAAAGGAATAAAGTAGGTATTTATTAAAAAGGCCTTAAAAGGATACTCTTGGGCAGTGCAAGAGCCTGGCTGAGGCTACACCCAAGACGGACCCCAAGTCATAAGTTTTCACACTTTTATAAGTTTTGGTCCATTTACATATTTGGGTTAATTGCCCAATTACAAATTCAGGTTATGAAGTCCCATCCTCCCAGACTTCTCTCATCAATTCACTGTTGTTTATACCTTGTGGACCTGAAGTTGCAATGGTGCCCTTGGTCCTCAGGCTGGAAAAGGATTGTTTTGTCTAACTAAACTTGCCAACATTTCATATGAATTTCAGAATTATATACTAATGCAGAACAGAATCTGGAAAATATGAAACCTTAAACTTAAGGCATCATTTATGCCAAATTTGTGGAGCCAAGAGGACAAAAAGTAACAATAGTGTGGAGTCTGTGAATATCTAAGATAATTGTATTTCTGCTCTAGCAGAGATCTGAATCCAAAAGTCCCACTACTGGGCAAACAGCTCAGGGCAGGAAGTTTCAGGCCTTCAGCCTTGCTTCTTTCAGAACCACTGAATAGATTCTCTATCTGCAGCTACAGAAGACATGTTCAGGGGTAGTGCTGGCTATTTCAGCAAACCCTCTGGAATAAAAATAAAAAATGCTTTGTTCTTCTGCAACCACTCAGGTGCCTTATGCTATTCATGGAGAAAGACAAGCTGTTCATTCTGTTACTGACATGAGTTTCTTGGTAAATATGCTGAATTTGAGGCTGTTTAGTATAGTGTCTGATCATCCTCATGCAATGCACATGAATCACAGGTATGTGGCTATGGTATCTTATATTTCTGGAGTGGGCATTTAAATCCCAGCTTCTAGAGCCCTTTTGTAAACTTCAAAGTATGGAATGCATCATTTAGTAGCATTAAAGATCTGAGTGTACAGCGTCCCTGTATTATCTTCAAAATGTTTGCGTACTCTCAGGCAAACAAGTTTTACCAAAAAAACTGTAGGGAAAAAACCCACACGGCAAAAATGTCCAACTGCTAAAATGGCATCCTGTGAGAGCTGGTATAAAAACTGAAAAATAAAAAGATGCCAGCAAATTCTCTGTGCTGACTCACAATGAGGAAGGTTTTTAGAAATTCTTCAGATCATGTTTTACTTTCATCATGTTGAAGTACAATCCTTTCAATAACACAGTTTCACTGACTCCAGAAAATGAAAATCTGTACTTTACCTTCTCCATGTAGTCCTGGAGCCTTGATAAAGAATAGTCTCTGATATATCAGCATGGTTTAAGATTCATGCACAGGAGCTAAAGGAATGGCTGTGTGGAGATGTTGAGTAAACATGTACTTTCTGTTGCTCTTATTTGGATAGTGCTGTTCCTGCCTTGGCTTGAAGGAATAAGCATGGTATATATCTGACAAAGTCTGAAAGATTGGGCCTCACATTTATGGAACTGACATTCATTTCTAGCACTGTACAACTGTTTTACAACAAATTAAAGTTGTACCAAAGGACCACCTTCTGTGCAAAGTACTGATAGGGTACCTCAGCTACATCTGTCAAACAGGGACACACAACTGAAACAGGTCGCTCAAAGGTGGAGTTTCCATTTAAAAAAAAACCTCAAAACATAGCTGGAGAAGATCTTGGACAGCCTGATCTAAGCTGACCTAACTTGGGGAGGCAGTGGGGGGATAGATAACCTCCAGACATCCCTTTCAACCTGTATTATTTTATGAATTTCCAAATTAGTGTAACCATCTAGTGGAGCAGGAGAACAACAAGAAAGAGACTTCGTACCAGTGAGAGCAAGGTGGTGGTTCTGAGCTCTTCTTAGATAATTTTAAGCTTTATGAAGATACCACTCCTGGATGGGAACTAGTTTCTGCCAAGGCAGCTGTGTGGGCAGGAGCAAGATCTGAGGCCTGTCTGCTCCTGCTGATGTTGATGCATTTTATCAGCATAACCTTGAGCATCACTGGGATGATTTCACTCATATAAATGGTGAATCCAGACATTTGGAGAGCACCTCTGAAAATCATCTTGTCCCAAGTCCTTCTGTGAGCAGAAGAAATTTGAAGTTAAGTTTCATGTAACTTCAATATGTTTGATATGAAGGAGATCCTCAAGTTAAAAGAAGTGGTATTCACCTCTTATCTTACAGTGTTGCAAGGAAATTTAGAATTACTTCACATATTTTGTTACTTACCTTAGCATACTGAAATGAAAAAACACAAATAAATATTGAGTAACAGACTAGAAATCACTTGCTGTGACTAAAGAGATAACAGATCATATCTAAGTTATTACTAACATTTGGTAGGTCTCATTTTTAGTTTGATTAATGGAATGTGCTTATATCAGGAATGATCAACTCTTACGGAAATATGGAAAGAAGCTGAAATCTTTCCATAAGTCCAAGTATTAGAGACATTTATGAATTAAGATTATTTAGTATAAACTGCAGAGAAAAGTAAAGCTAAAAATGAAATGCTGAAGTAATGAAGAATCTGATGGAAATATGAGGTATAAATCTAAGACTAATATATTATTTGAATAATACTGTATGTGAACTAATTTCAGAAACATTGTTTTTTCCTTGGAAAAGAATCTGCAGTTGGGAACAAACCAGAATGAAGTTCTGGGCAAGTTAAATTCTCTGTGAGTCCTAATGTTTCTATCGGACAGCTGTTGAATAATTTATAGAATGACATCTTCTTTGTTTACATCTAAAAATAGTGCTAGTAATTTAATAGCAAGTATATTTTCATTCAAAATATCACTGATGCCCTTTATGCAAAGGAATGTTATCTGCCTCTGTCCTTGAACGATAGAAAAACTATATAGATGGTTTCTTTGGGTGTAGGAGTCAGGGAAAGGGTCTTCCAGAGGGCCTTTGGGGAGCCAAGATACTTACATGTACACAGAGTCCTGTGTTTGGTCTCCCTTAAATTAGCAAAAGAAACTGATGGTAGGATCCCTTCTTTCATGTACTTGTCTTTTTCAGTAAAGTTCAAAAGATAAACTTTTCCCCATTATACTGGGAACTAACTGCAAAGAATTGCCTTGTTTATGACACAAAATATGCTTGGTCAGTGCTGCTGGGAGGGCTCTTTCCCCTCGGTTCTAGTGGCTTGTTGGCTGTTGTCTCAGCTTTGTCCTTGGTGTACAGCTGGTAACAAGTGTTTATGGCTGGCTGATACTGCAGGAGACAGTGGGACACTTCTGAGCGTTCTCCCTGCTGGCTTTGCTGATGGAAAGGATGGTTAGATTGCTCTGCACATTGCAAGGTCATTGCAGGACACATGAGACCATAACTGAAGGGGATTCTAAGTACATGGAGAATGGAAATTACAACTTTAGTTACTACAATACTTCAAGAAACTTATTTACTTTTCTCATTAATTTTTTTGCATCTTTTGCTAGTATGATTCCTGTTTTTACTTTTATGTTTTTGATGAATACCCTTTCCCCTCTTAACATATAAAGCTGGGGAATTTAATAAAGAAAAATTCCATGAAATTTCTTTAAAGCAAAGTTTCATTGGTCTAGAATGCTATTGGTACAATACAATTTTCTCTCCTATGATTCAGAAGCTCATGTGAGTCATACATTATTTCAAAGGCAGTCCCAAGGGCTCAGTCAAGGAAATATTTGGGCACCATTTAGTGCTGCTCTGTCCTTTGAGTCCTAGATGAGACAAAACCAGTAAAAAGGAACACAGCAAATGAGTGCCCTTGGAAAGAATAAAATGGCATGCATTTATGTATTTTCTTTATTATCTTGTATTTTAACGATACTACTGAGAATGAAATTCCCTTTACATTGGTAATTATAAAAGAGAGCAGATGGTGAAAGCTTATCTTAAAGTGTTAATTAAAATAGCTTACATAGCCAAGCCTCTACTTGAATAAAGTGCATCAGGAAGATATGAGTGAGTGCCCTATTCCAGTGAATTATTCTTAAATAAAGCTACCTTGGAGCAAATCCACCAGAGATACTTAACATTATGTCAGTGAAATCTCTTTCTCTCAAGTTCATGAAACAAGCACTAGATGACAGGTTCTAAGTATATGTTTCTGGAAGTGAAGGGGAGTATGGGTTCACTAGGAGGATTTGTATTCCTGCCTGCCTTAGTAGGTATTCAAATAAAAAAAGCGGCTCTTCCTCACTGTCTCTATAGGTTTGTTGTCAGGCATGTGCAGGATCACTTCTCTGTGGGCTGTGCGGATGTGGAGGGATGCCAATTTCCATTCAGGATTCATCCCATTAATTCATACAGGTGACTCAACACAAGACAATTGGTTGAGGATATTGCCTAAGCCTCCCACCTTCCTGAAAACAAGTCTGAGGGTGGTAGCTGTCAGTCTGCTATACTCTGCTGTTGAAAGAACTCAGCTTGGTTACTGAAGACATAGTTTTAGATGCTTGTTTTTTGTTGCTGTTGTTTTTCTGGGTTTTTTTATAAGACATAGTTTTGTAGGTCCTCAGCAGCAGCACATCATAGGCACATAGATATTTTGTAATGAAATATGAAGTCCTCCCCTGGATCAAAGACTAGAAGCTGGTTGCACATATATTCTCTGAAATGATCAGGGGACTAGTCATATATACAAACTTTTTTTCTCATTTTACTATCTGAGCCACTACATTTTTATTTCAACAGTAAAAAAATGAAACTAAAAGAGAGGAGTAACATTCCCTCTCTTCTTTTCTCCATTGACATTCTGAACTGCTGAACTGATGACATTGGAAGCTATGAAGATTGAGACTGGACTGCCCTCTTCAGTTCATTTTTGTGCTGTTAACAATTTTGAGCTCTGGGTTAAGAGTATGGAAGAATGCAAACTGCATTCATCTTAAGGGAATATTTTTCCTTAACCATATACTGTAAACCTGTGTATAGAGCCTTGTTTTTAAATGATAGTAGGTGGGGGGGAAACAGTATTTCTGTCAATTCTTTACATTACTTATATTGGGTTGGTTTTGGTGGTAAAGACAGAAAATGTTAGAGATCATCTGGTAGGGTAAACAAGACACCAAATGCTTTGACTGCCTTTACTTAAGGGCTCAAGCTCTCAGACTGTTTTCTTTTCTGGAAAATTACAGAAATAGCTCACAGTTTGTCCTTCTAACTGCAAAACTGTTCTTTAACCTTGGCTTGCTTAAAAAGTACAGTTGGGTACAGTCTGGAAACATAACCAGTTAAATAGCTTCACAAATGTAGGTGTTTGCTGCGTTCTTCTGTCATCTGCCCTTTTTATTTGATATCATTAAATATTCATTTGTTCTGAAGTACTGAAAAATTCTGGATGATTCAAAGTTGAACTGTGTTGAATGCTTCCTGGTCCTTGAGCACAATAAGACCACGAGGTTAACAAATTTCAGACTGGAATCTTCAGTGACTTATGGCATTATGGTATGTCCCAAATGCAACCTGGCCTCATGGAAACTGGAAGGTGGAAGAGGTGGCTGTGGCTCACAGTGGAGGATGGGTGGGACAAGCACAGGAGAGGAAGCTCTTCGAAGCAATTCTATTGTTTGTAAATAGCCTACATTATTTTTCCTGTGAAAAATTAGTATTCAGATCATATGCAAGATAGAAAACTGCATTTTCCCTCCAGGCTCTTTTTTCTCGTCCTATGTGCTTTGGCCAAGTGCTTTGATGTTGCTGCTCTCATAGTGTTCACTCTCCTGTAACAAGCTACAGTAAGGAGTAACTTATGCTGGATTTTGTCTGAGCTCTGCAAATGCCTTTTAGATGCTGCACCTATTGCCAGAAAGTAGTCTAGATTTCAGACTTGAATAGGGTTTTATGATGAATGTGTGAAAATTGGAAGCCCATTCCAATTCCCGTCCAATAGACTCAAAATTTAAACAATATATTTTTGCAACAAAGTCAACTATCCACCAGGAGCAGAATATTCTGCCCTTAGCATTTTAGAAACTGGAATGAGGCTATTTATCCTCCTTCAGTTCCTACTGCATCCTGTCATTTCCAAAAGACAATCCCTACTGCCTCATTCAGATTGTAAGCAGGAATTTAACTACTATGGTTTTAGTACCTTCGAAGTTCTAAGCAAATCTCTCCTACCCGGTGCTCTGAGCATTCAGAGAAAATAAAATACGGCAAAGAAAAAGTCTGAGATATTGCCAGATAACCTGATATGAAGACTTTCTGTACAGTACACTGTGTGACTATTTTTTCTTCCTGCTGCAAAGAATAAAATAAGCTAACAAAAAGTCATTTCAGACCAGTATTACCTCAAAAAATTGATGTATGAACCAGTTGCTAAGCAGATTCTTTCTAAATCTCACCTGACATTTCTGTTTCAATTTATAATGTGAAATATACAATATTAAAAATTGCTTTATAAATTACAGTTTTATTGCAGAGTTTATTCAATCATTACTCCATGTCATTACTTAGCTCCCAGTGATAGCATTGTTCCTGCAGACTTAACATGGAAAGGCTGTTCTTCCTCCTTCTTTGTTTAGTGAGAACCAAAAACCTGCACAATACTTTGACTTCTCTATCTGATCTCTGCAATGTCATGCACATAAAGAAACAAAAGCCCCTCCACAGCCCTTGTCTCCTCACTCTGTCTAAAGCAGACATCAGTCAAGCCATCTTGTTACGATGATGCAATTATGAATGAGCGAAAGTAGAAGCTAAAATCTAATTGTAAAGTTTGGATTCAATCACACACAGTTGGTCTGTAGCCCACTGAGACCTTCCTCAAGCTCAGCCAGAGAGAGGAGTCAGGATGAGGCTGTTGGTGCCATTTGTGTTTGTGTGTGTGCTGAGTTTGTCTCTCTGTGCTGCTTTGTGTGTCCAGTATTGTATGTAGGTACACAAGTACTCCCTCTGTGTGTAGGTATGTGTGCTCAGTCTTGCTGGGAATACATGCTGTATTCAACCACTCCAAATCCTGAATTCCCAGTGGAACTGGGAAAACTTTATCTACCAAATTTTATTATAAAATACCAAAGTGATATTGCCACACATGATGCCCCACAAAACAGAGAACAGATAGCAGCTGATCAGAGTGCACTTGTTTGGGTTGATAAGCGTATACAGAGGCTCTTCCTAAACACATAAGAAGAACTGGCTATTACATAGGAGGAAATGGGAAGGAAAAAAAGGAAAAAATTATAATGATGCTAAAAGAATAAATTAATCTGAACAGGTCACACAAATCATTTTGGTCCAAAACTACAACCTAAGCCCCAACTAACTTTAGTTTTTTTGCAGCTTTAAGAGACTGTCTGTTGGGTACTGTCGTTACAGTTGGGAAACATCTGAAGGAGAGGAGAACATATATATACATCATGAGAGAACCCATTGGAAAGCATGCTATAGGCAAGTATATCTTCTCTTATTTGTATTAAAATCACGCCACCTTTTAACAATCTCTGTGTTATTATTAGCATGGATTGTCATCACTTCATAGTTTTCAACTGGCCAGTGGCTGAACTGATGCCTACATCAATGCTTTGAAATAAAATTAGTCAGTGCTGTGCAGAATTTCATTACATTTTCTGATTAACACTTATTAGAGAAATTTTGCCAGACCAACATAAGGTGTTTTACAGCTTGATAGGTCTCCTTTCCTTTCAGATAATTGTACCAGAGATTATTTTTAGGCCTTACAAGATCACACTTCTCAAGGGATTCTAAGGATTGATTGTTTTGCTTCCTCTGATCTCAGAAAATCCTTGCCAACAGGAGAAATTGTGCATATAACTTCTTCTATAGAATTTCTTTCTTCTCATCTACAGCAGTAATTTAATACCACTCCAGAAAATCTAGGCTTTTGAAATTTGTGTCTTCAATCATTAGGAAAAGTTTGTATTCCTTATGTTAATTACTTTCAGTAAGCCACAAAATGCTTGTTTATTGAGATGCTTTAACACCTGCCACTAGCTTGAACATGAGCACAAGTAGTTTTTATGGGTGACCATTTGGGGACAGAGTTTCTGTCAATATATTTCAGTGTAGCACTTCAACAGAGTATGTTGATTGTAGCATGTGTATTTGAACACCCTGACTTCTGCAGTGAAGACTTCCTCATCCTTCCAATTAGCCATAAAATAACTGATATTTGTATTCTGCAGGGCACAGGTAGAGCTTCCTAATCTTTAATATTTGAGTGGGACATTCCTTCACCAAAGAATAGTCCAAAGAGGTTGTATACAGAAAACTGAACTCAGATTCAGATGTACCTCTAGCTTCTGGAGGAATCATTAATTTCAACCTTATATTAATAATATTATGAATATGTTCTTTCTCTAATTATTTTTTTTCTTTTTTCTAACATCAGTATGCCTATGGAGGTGTAGAAGTGGCCATCCTTACTGGGAGTTTTGTATCTGTCTGGAATTTCTCTGGTTCAAAACTTTCTTTTTTTCAATCCACGATAATTTCTATTTCTTGTTTGCAGAATCAAGATAGGCATTAAATTCAGATTTGCAGACTATGTTCACACAATTCTGATATCTGTTTTATGTTTTCCATTGCCGCTCATTGGTATTTATGCCCTGGGCTGTGTCTGTAGAATAATGGCTGGGGAAGTTTCTATTTGATTAGTAAACCTAACACCAAAAAGGGCTCTTCCTGGAACATGTGTGATATGAATGTGATGAATTCAAGACATCCTGTATCTTAAGAAGGGAGAATATCCATTGGGATGTGTCAGCTTTGTCAGGAGTCCTTGCTAGGTCATGGGTGTGGTGAAGCGGTATGTGGAAGGGTATATGGGAGAGTGTGCAGGACTGTGATGTGGTTGATACTTTTCCCTTCAAACAAAGAAATTGGGACCATCTAACTGCCTGTGACTACATTTTCAGTCGGTTCAGTAATCTGTACCATTCCTCCTGAACTAGGTACAAGTGCCATGGACCTGACCTAAGCAGAAAGTATCTGAAATAAACATGTTAAACTGCGGGATGTGACATGAAAAATTCACGGGCTTAGTATCTGAATGAGAAGTGGTCAAAAGCTGCTGATAGCACTGTGAGGGGCAGGGCATGTGACGGGAATTATGTGTAAGGTTTGGGGTCTGTGGGGATCTGGCTGTGTCTGTACTGAGAACTTGCACCCATCCTTGCTGTGAGCTCCACATAAGGACTGAACCACCCCTACTGAGCACCACTTGGGGCTGGAGAAACACCCAGGGTCCCAGCCCTCACTAGGCAGGGAAGGATTGGCGTGTGTCCCCTGTCACAGAATCACAGGATGGTTTGTGTTGGAAAGAACCTTGAAGATACTCTAGTCCCAGCCTCCTTGCCATGGACAGGGATATCTTCCACTAGACCATGTTGTTCAAAGGCCATCCAGCTTGACTTTGAACACTTCCAGGCAAGGGGTATCCACAGCCTCTGTGGGAAACCTGTTCCAGTGCCTCACCACCCTTACAGGGAAGAATTTCTTCCTCATATCTAATTTAAATCTCTTGTCTTTCAGTTTAAAGCCATTTACCCTTGGCCTGCCAATACATGGCCTTTAAAAAGTCCCTCCCCAGCTTTCTTGTCTCCAAAATTATTTTTTTTTCCTTTCTGGTTCCTGTGTCAAGCACACAGATACAGTGGGCATGCAGTTGAAGTTCATGGGCTGTGGGCATGCAGAGTTACAATTTTAGGTGTGTATGATGTAATCAATAACCTGTTCTGCAGTTGCCTTCCTACTCACCGGTTACAGCAGAGATACAAAACTACTTTCAGGGCCTAAACCCAAGGTATGAGATGGTCTGACCAAATCGTTTCCAAAAATCTTTTGCTGATTATTACTAAGGGGGTGTCCAGGCAGTCAGCAAAAGTCTGAAATGTGTTCAAAATGGATGACACTCCAATGTATTCCAATGTATTTTGCCATGGTACAGGTGGGTGTTGCCATGGCATTTTAGATGTGAATAGCTTGCCAGAGAGAAATTTCTGGCTAGACATCAGGTGGTCATAGCCCTCTTGCTGGCCCTAGTGTTGTTTACTTGAGTTCACTATATGCAGACAACTTCGGGTGAGTGGCCTTTGAATTGGCCTAATTGCAGTATATTTGTTCAGGAAAGCACTTAAACACCCAGGCAGCTGTGTGCCAGGAAGAGCTGTGCTGAGGGCCAACTTAAAATGTGGGGTGTGTGTGTGTGTGTGTGTGTGTGTTTGTGTGTTTGTGTGTGTGTCTGTGTGCGTGTGTCTATGTGCTAGTGCAATTCTGGTATGGGCCGGAATCACAAAGGCAAAATAAAGCAGCGCAATGAGTGTCATTTTCTACTTTTTGTGATGAAAAGTCTTTTGCATGTCAGTCTCCAAATTACAGACCTCGAAGACTCAAGAAAATAACTTCTGCAATAATTCTGAGTGCATTTTTGAGACAGGAAGGCATATTACCAAATATAGTTCTGGGATAAGCCTGGAGCTGGAGAAACCATAAAAACTTAAAAAGCAAAAAGCCGATTAGGATATGTATGGGCACAATGTGGGGATGCAGGAAACATTTTCACAGGTTGAAAAGGCCATTTTATAACAACTAGCTGCTTAAGGAGAAGGAAAATCTGATCATTCTGGATCTGATGTGTGTAAAGTGAACCTTCTGCATTGACCATTTTCTTGCATTTTTGTTTACATTAAGATTTAACAAACTCCACCACACTATAGGGTTTCAAGTCCCTAAGGACGTTTTTATTTTTTTCTTCTTTTTATAATATGCTTAAAAATATGCATTTTGTTGACCATTCTAAAGACAATGATGGAATGAAGTCCAGTAAGAATCTGGAGTTTTCAATAAAAAACATCAGAACAAGACTGACATTTTTACCCTTCAGAAGAGATGTTTATACATATTGCTGTGAGATGCTAAAATTTTAAGGTGAACATTAACTGTCTTTGAGAAAGAGATGGCAGAGCAGGCCACTTTCATGAAGAGGAAATAGAAGTGAGAAAGAAAAAGGGCACACAGATCTTTTCAAGTAACCTGCCAGATGCTTGGCTATATAGAGGTTTGTGTAATTAAGGCACAAGGCATGGGACTTCTACCTCCAGGCAGCTGTTACAATCTTATTGATACGGTAGTGGACAGATATCTTGCAAAAGAAACCTTGTGATTTGTTATAGATCATGGGAGTGGAATATGACAGAAAGGCTGTGCTGGAGTTGGGTGGAGAGCTTTGCTTAATGAATTCCAGGTCTCCTTTCACACCTCTCAGGTGGGAAAAGCCATCAGAAGGGGATGCACAGCCACAGTGCTTGAAAATGTACATTACATTGGGACACAGATCATGGTGGGTGTAAAAGGGGAGGATTGTGAGCATGGGGAGCACTGCTTGGAGATAAAGTTGTCCTTTTTCTGACTAGGTGAAATTACATCTCAGGCAGGAAAAAGGAGGTTTGGAATTTCCTGTATGATACAGTGCTATTGACGATAGGGGAAAAAAGAAACACCACCAAAAGTGAGGTGTGTATTTCCATGACACAAAATATGTACAGAATAGTAGCATGTAGTACAGGAACAACCCCATGCTTACCCTCATTGCAGCACATAGTACTGAATGAGCTTTGCCTGAGGAAAAACATTGTTAACTCTGTGTGGCAAACTTATTCAAAGAACAAATCTTTACCATCTCGGTGCCATGAGAGATCCTGAATTATTTATTTAGGGTTTTTTTACTGTCACTTTTCCTCACAGAACAACTGGTTTCATCCTCTGACTTAATCAGCGGTGAAATGGCAGCTTGGAAGCATGCCAAAGACTATTGTGCATCTGTCAGAAATACACATGTTTTAGGAGGCTATTTTCCAGTCCTTTTACTTGTTTAGAATGATACAAACATAGCTCAGCTTCTGTGGCATTTCTCATGCAGGGGGTTAGCAGAACCTTCTTCAGAAGGTGTTTTAAGAAACACCCCTATGCTAGCACCTGGTGCCCCCAGCACATCCTGTTTGTGTTTGCATGCCCAAGAAAGTCCAGCTTGGTGGAGCAGTGGGAGGCCTGCATGACAGTCAAAGGGATTATTTTAAATGCTACAAAATAAATTAAAATAAATAAATAAATCTGTTTTGACTATATAAAAAGAGCTGGCTGTCCCCAGCTGTACCGTACTGTAGAGCTGGGAAAAAATAAAAAAGATGCAATATATGTATCAACCATGCAGAAGAATAAAAAAAGTGAAAATGAGGAAAATAACCCTTAAATACCTCACCAGAAAGATTGGTTACCATAGAAAAGGATTTTTCACCAGCTGCTTTAGAAAACAAATGTACCTCAGAAACACCTTTTAAAACTTAAAAAGAATGTCAACAGTGAACTTCAGGGGGGGAAAAAAGGAAAATAAGAACATTGTGTGGATGTTTTCTGCTGTGCTGTCATCCTAAAAAATACTGTGCAGTGTTCTAGTTACTTGCAACTTCTGCACAAAGGATTGCTTGGCAGATTCTTTTTTATTTTTTTCTGTTCGAAGGATATCCTTTGGCTAATTTCCAGATACCAGAAAGCATGGTTATTATTAGATAATTTGTTACACTCTGCTAGCAAATATGAAGATGAAAAGTGATGAGTAAGTGTGGAAAAAATTGAGTATGAGGATCACAGGAATCTTGATGTCATGCAGACAGCTCAGGTTTTCTTCCACCAAGGAAAAACATTACTAGTCTGAACATCAAGTGCGTGTAATCCATGCCCACCATCCCCATCATGCAGAAGCTCTTGGTTACAGTTTTCACAAGAAAGCATTATTTTTTACCTCCTAAGAAAGCCTGTTTCATCCTTTGTAAACCTTAGGCTACCTTTTTTCTTTTGTTTCCTCATTTTGGGTGTCTGGTGGCTGCAGCCTCCTCCTCCTCCTCCTCGTCCTCCTCGTCCTCCTTGTCCTCCTCCTCCTCCTCCTCCTCCTTCTTGTTCTTGTTCTTGTTCTTGTTGCTGTTGTTGTTGTTCTTCTTCTTCTTCTTCCTCTTTCTTTTTTCTTCTTTCTTCTTTCTTTCTCTCTTCTTCTTTCTTCTTTCTTTCTTCTTTCTTCTTTCTTCTTTCTTTCTTCTTTCTTCTTTCTTCTTTTCTTCTTCTGCCAATCTTGAATCATGACTCAAAGGAGCATTAGTCTGGAGCATGACTCATTGTCCAGATTAATATAGTTTTGACTCAACTTTCTGTCTTGTGTCCCCATAAGAACTTAAAGCAATGCTGGATCACATTTTTTCTCTTAGTTTTTTCAATGAACTTTCTTTCTCACACAAAAGATGTTGTGGAGAATTCTTTTCTAATATTCTCCTGTGAGTCCCATTTCAGTTCCCCAGTCCATCAGTTAGTAAGTTTTTAAAGAGCTATGGTTTAAACTATATTTAATTTCCTAAAGCCCCTTTAGATTTTCAAGTTTTCTGCATCTCTTCAGTTATATCCAACTTTTTCCTTTTATCTTAATTATTAAAATGTGTATTGGAAGCCTGAGTCTACTCCGCTCTGCTATTAGTGCATTCTCCAAATAAAAGAAGATAGAAAATGGTTTTGACATTTGAAAAGAGATTTGGTTCTCCTTTCAGCCCTGTGTTTAAGTCCTCTCATTTTAAATATGTGCTTTTTATAATGCTTTATTGATATGCGCTACCCACCTTCATCAATGCAGTACCCCACCAGTTACTACCCATCCTACCCTTTACTAAGTTCTTTAGTTTTCAGATCCTGAAAATCAGTGATTTCTGCAGATCCTCATGAGACCTTTTTTTCCTTCTTCTCCCCTGTTGTATTAGGCTTTTGACATACAATGGAATGAAGACACCTCTCTGATGTTTGCATGTCTGCAAAGTGGACTACTGCTAAGTTAGTAGAACATGCTTCTTTAAGGATGTGAGTACAGCCCTTGTCCCCATACTGGTTCAAAGCAGGTATAAGCACTAAGAAGTGACCTAGAGGGGCAAAGCATGACACAACAGCCAGTGAGAGCCCCTGTCCTACCTGATTGCTCTACGTGAGTGATGTGTTCAGAACTCTGGGGCAAAGGCAGAAAAGGAATGAAAACGGGAGCATGGATAGAGAAATAGGTAAAATAAAAATGAGGCAACAGTGTAAAAGAAGATGATAGATGGGCATAAAACGCAGATGTAAAAAAAACCACTATTAGTTTTAATATTAATCAATACTGTTTGTCATACCTCTTTTTCTGTTTTTCCCCTGAGAACACGAGAAAGATGATACAATGAATTACTTACAAACTTGACCTCTTCATCTCAGAAAAATCTCACGCCACAGCATAAAGAGGTACATGTTTTATGATAATAGGATCAATAAAGACCATTTGCATTCATAAGGGAGGAAATGCTATGGCTTAATGACTTCTAAGGTCAGGAAGAAATTATGCATTTGTACCAGTCCTTCAGTCACATCTCTATATTCCATGTGAATGGTCACATTAAATTTAATAGCTGAATATTAAAAAGAGCAATGCTTTTCATTTACATTTTTTGATAAAATGATTTTGACTTGTAATTTCACTGTGGATTCACAATTCTGCAATCAGTCTTAGTCAGCAAGTACTCGGTGATTAAATGAAGAAGTGATTCATCAGATTACACAGCATTACAGCAGCTGTAGGTACTGTCCAAATTCTGTCATTTCAAATCAAATGGTGAACAGCCTGCCCAGTGCTTTACAAACTCAGACATGCCACTAATGAATGCATTATTTCTGCTGTTTTCATTACCTTCAGTGTTTTGGCACATTTTTCCTGGTTTTGACCTTCTGCAGGAGGTATAACTTAGATAAACCTGTTTAATATTTGATGCAATAGTGATACAATAAGATTGTGGATACCCCGTTATCCCATTCCATGCAAACCATGGAATCATTTTAGCTCATGAGGTGTCTCAAACTACACTGGAGCAAGCACTACCAAAATTATGTTTGTTTTTGTTTTCTGCACCAAGCACATTCTCTTCTCTCTACAAGGTCTTTTCTCACTTTCTCACCTTCTGTATAAGCAGTGTCAAAGAAGTAAACTATGGTATTTTAGTCTGTAGTCCTGGTTTGTACTCCTTTCTGCAGGCCATGGATAATTTTTCCGCCATACATTCCACAAGGCCGAGACGTATAAAATACCAACAACAGACCTCATGAGATATACAGGAAAGAAATCTCAGTTACTAGAGAATTAAAAACAACTAAGATTATATTAAAGACCCCTATGGCTGCCAACCATCAGACTTTGTTGTAAAGGGGTAGCATTAATTAACACAACTCTCTCTGAGTTCAGTTGCTGATCTAACATTTAAATTCTTGCAGGAAGTCAAAGGCTCACTTAAATAGGTATCAAGAAACAGAGTTAACATTTTTTGAGTATGTCAGCTTTAAATAATAATGCACATGGGTAGCATGAAACACCTACTGCTGAGGAAGCAATGTCCAGATATACTGGACATAGATATGCTTTTGGGAGCTTTTTTTAATCAAGCCTTGGTCTGGTTTCATGTATTGAGGGGTCATGTGGAGATGGAGTACATTAGGTGTGCTGTTGGCACACACTTTCTAGTTTAGTTTAATGGCAAAAGAATTCAGTGCCCACCCTGTAACACCACAGCAGTGGAATGGGGGTGATCAGGACACTTGCTTGAGGACTGTCCTCATGCCCCAAACTAAAACACTCTGCCACACAACCATCATGGCTAGTGCCAAAGCAGTAGTCTGCCTGCTTCATCATGTCCTACACCAGTGGAAGCAGAGGAGTGTGCTCTCTGGAAACACTGTATTAGGAAAAGACAGAAAGACTTGCACTCAAAGTTTTACTTGAGTCCTTAGTTAATACATTCAGTAAAATTAGTTAACCAAATCACACTAAGCCTACATTACCATGGTTACATTATTATTACAATTTAGCCAGCATGTCATTGCCAGCCAAAGAACAACCTCATAGTAATAAAAATATAAAATCTCTTCTTTTTCTTCAATAAACAAGGTCACTGTCACCTTTCCATCTAAGTGAGCGCTCTATTTATTAACCTACCTGTAATGAACTCAGTCCTCAGGTCAAAGTATTCTCCACTCACAATTTTGCAGAGCTGAAACACTTCAGCTGGGAAAAGGGCTTCCACTACTCCTTTGTGGTGTGGTGCACATCTCGTGTGCCACTGATTCTGGGCCCAGGAGCTTTCATAGTTCACTGCTAACTACACTCAACACAAACCCATGTTATGGAAGTTACACCTAATTAGTGAGCAGTCTGTTTTCAGCTTAGGCTCTGGTATTACTCATCTCTACCCTATTTTCTGGTTGTAATTTACTCCTTAGTTTTCTGTACACCAGTAGGAACAGATGATTGATTTAGAAGTAGTCTTAATTTCAATTGAGGCACTAAATTAGATGACTCTAGGATGTCCCTTTGGACTTTAAGATGTCCCTTCAAACTCACACCATATTTTGAATCTGTGACCAGGAAAAAAATGTCTGTATATTTGTCCTAGAAAACCTACAGTTCTAATAGCAATTAAGCATTTTTGCAATGAGTGCTTTATAGAATACTGTATACTGTTGTCCACCTAAAAGACAAACAAACCCAAAGTGATCAGCATAACAGTGGGATCAAGAAACATGACTTTTAATGAAAGAATTCAAACTTCCCAAAGTCTACCTTATGAATGTTGAAAGAGCATTTCATAATACTAGACTCATAGATTTCTCAAAAAAAATCCCCAAGTAAGCTGCTTTTGTATCATAGGATGTAGTAAATTTGTAAAAGTTTTGCTCCCCTTAGTAGTGTAAGGGAGGGAAGATCCTTGACTGAAACTTCTGTGTTTACATTAGGTTTAATCAGAAGCATCTAGAAAGTAATTTGATTAGGCCTGTGTGATAAAGATTAATGGAAATTTACAGCATGTCTTTATTTTGTTCAAGATAGACCTCTTCAAGTATCAAGACATCTTGAGTAATTCTTTTGTTTAGTTAAATACTTTTTTTTAGGTACCAGACAACATAACCAAAAGCCAGGGATAAACACTTGGTTAATGTTATAGTAAAACTAGTTTCCTGATAAGTTATATATCTATCTATATCTATCTATATCAATACACTCTACTCTTATATTTTCTAGGGATAGACTGCCTAATATCACTCATTGTACACTGAACCCAGCTCTTTTGGTTATCATCAGTAGCTGGTAGAAAGGTTATACACATGTGGGTCAAAACAAAATTAAATGGAAGAATCGAGTCAGACTCTTCCTCGAATGCTCTTCATGCAGATTTTTATGAACCATGAATTTTCAAGGTCATTCTTCATAACGCTTCTTTATCACTTTCAACAAGCACAAAGGCCTTTAGAAACTGGGAACTCAAATATAGTATTCCTTGGAAAGATGAAGGAAGAAAAACATCTTGGAAAACAGAAATAAGAAGTGAAAAATAGTAAAACTATTTCAAAATCAGTGGTTTTCATTTGGCCAGATTGTAAAACAGATTGCCAACCAGCCAAGTGTGTAATCTATGGTTTAAATCTATTTTGTTACCAGTAAAATAGAAAGTAAATGTCATAGAAAATTTTGAAAACTGTCCCTGGGTCTATGCATCAGGAAGTCTATCTTTGATGTAAGGAAAATTGAGTGAAAGTGGAATGAAAAAGAAAATTAATAGATCTGCAATCAATGATTAAGCAAACAAAAAGTCAACACAGTTTTTGTAGAGCGAAGTTATCTCTCACAAATTGATGAATTGTTCTTTTAGGCAGTGAACAAGGAAATGGATAAGTATATTTGCATTTTAGAAAAGAAAAAAAAAATCCAGTCCAGGCAGCCAAGGTGCCTCCTCAAAATGTTCTCACTACAAAAAAAAAAAAAAAAAAAAAAAAAAAAAAAAAAAAAAAAAAAAAAAAAAAAAAAAAAAAAAAGATAATAACAATTGCTCATTAAAAGACAGAAAACAAAGGATGAGGCTACATAGCCTGTTCTTACAACAGATTTCTTACATTAACAGGAATATACCCTAGGATGTAGGCTCAATATATTCACAAATTACCTAGAAATGCCATTGAATAATGAGAAGTAAAAGTTATTCAAAGTCAACAAAACTAAAACTGATCTCAAAGATTTGAAAAATATCTTAGAATTTTAAAGGACCATGAGATGAAATGGTAGAGGGAATTCAGTGTTATTATTTGCAGAGCTGTGGGAAGGGCAGCAGGAAACAGCCCTGACTGCCAAGGTACACAGCAATGAGCCGTGGGTGCTCCTGACAGGAATCTTGGAGCTGTTGACAATCAGTCTTGGTGAACACTAGTGCCCAAGGAAGGAAAAATTGTGTAAATTAGGAATTAGAGAACAAAAATATTATTTTAATGTGCACCTCCACAGTCCATTCCAGAATACTGTTTGCTGGTTTGGCTGCACAGTCTTTAAAGGATGAGTCACAACTTAAAGGTACGGAGGAATAAACAACAGTGAGCAGAAAATCAGAAAATGGTAAATCCCAAGTGGTCTCAAAAGAGTGAAATATAAATCTGTGTTTTGTTTTTTGCTTATTCTCATTTTGGAGGTCTCTCCTCAGCAACGAAGCAATCACAGTCTGGCTGGTAGCCCTCCACAGCCCCAAGGCTCTGTTTGAATAGCAGCAAAGTGGAGGCTGAGGATGTCCCAGAATGGCCTCTGCCATCAGCCTGGGATGGCCCAAAGTTTATCAGCAGAGACTGTCAGAGTATATCAGTGCTGCCGAGGCACTTGCCAGAGCTCAGGCAGAGCAGGAGCAAGCTCTGGGTACTCCCAGAACTCGTAAGGTGCCCCACCGCTGGAATGCAGAGTGGCAATTCGCTCTGGTGAAGGGGCACTCACCCGGGCACGAGATCTGAATGCTGTTTTGTCACATGTATTTACACATGCATTTGTATCATGTCCTATCAGCCAGCTATTTTCTTGACACTTGACACCTTCGGGACTGGAAAAATAGCTCTCCTCTTGCCAGATAGCCAAAGTTCCAAAAATGCCCAGAGTACTGCCCTGCCTTCTGTATGCTCCATGGGGAATTTCCTGAGCTGGATGTAGTTTAATCATTAAAAGCCAAGGCAGCTTACAAGCACAGGCACAGGCCACTTCATGCCAGCTGGCCTCAGTGCCTGGGTATGTTTGCTACCAGGCATATTCAATTTGCTGGTAGAAACTCTTGCTAGG
The DNA here is from genome assembly GCF_963662255.1 of Cinclus cinclus. Taxonomy (NCBI): domain Eukaryota; kingdom Metazoa; phylum Chordata; class Aves; order Passeriformes; family Cinclidae; genus Cinclus; species Cinclus cinclus. The sequence continues at coordinate 82,346,107 of NC_085046.1, read as the reverse complement.
GTTCAGTGTCATATTCCTTTCCCATGCTGTCTTTCCATTCATTCTACATTCTTGGTGCTGTTTCTTCTGTGATCTTTGTTCTCTGTGTGAAGTCCTTTGACCATGGATGACTCTGCCTTTGTGCAGACTGCATGGCTCTGCCCACTCTCTGCCTCTGTCTTTTTTGTCCAAGCACCATCTGCCCTGACTAAGTTCTGAGAGTACAAATAAACCTCAAGAGCCCTGACACAGTGCTGCCTGGGACCTCCACCTAACACCCTGTCCCAGTGACCAGGAGCTCTGTTTGAGCTCAGCTCTGGATGTTCTGTTCCTCCCCAAGCCCAGTCACTGGTGTCTCCAGTTCAGCTCTAGTCCCCATTGACCCCATCCCTGTCCTGCAGACTAAATTTCTGGCTTGACCTGAGACCTGCCACAATAACATGAACATGCCTGGGGGCTCGACACTTAGCAGAAGTCAGTCACTGTCCATGGTTCTGCCCTATTCACCTTGCAAAGGGGCTATGGGACTGGGCTCTGGCTGAGACCACTGCCCTGTCATCTGAGTTACTGCTCTTGATTCTTGTCTCTCTGTCCTTTAGGGAGCAGCAGCCTATTGCTGCTCTTTGGTGTGACTATGTGACTCCTTTTCAAAAAACATAATTGTTTCCTGCCACTAGGATTACTGAGACAAGGAATAGGACCCTGCTGCTGTGTGGTTTTGCTTCAACAAAGCAAGCATTTTTATACCACTTATGAAGTCAGTCAATTTGTGTTATGTAGGATAATTGCACAGCATTTTCATTCTGTCACTGCGTGAAAATCTGTTAGCTTCTAGATCCCCTCTACTGTCTCTTCTGTAATCTTCTGGCCAGTGTTAACACAGTCCATGGAGCCTGGGGTTATGTCTATTGACATAACATGAGTCAAACTGTGCCAAGCACATAATCTTATAGTGATACAGGATTCTCCAGGCTGATTAACATTTAATAAGCCCTTGTGGCAAGTGTTTAGCCTCTCCAACCGGCACACTCATCAGCTATGCCTGGGCATGGTCTGGATGTGAGAACAATCCCAGCAGGCAGTATGGACAATATCATGCCCTCTGTCATGTTCACTCTGGCAGTCTTAGAGCTCTGTCCCACCTGACCTCGACACACTAACCTCTCTTCCATGTTTATACTTCATAGGAACAGAGAATCACAGAATGATTTGGCTTAGAAGGGAGGGGACCTTAAAGTTCCTACCCTCCTGAAAAAAAGTTCCTACCCCCCTGAAATACCTTTCATTAGACCAAGTTGCTCAGAGCTCCATCCAACATAGCCTGAAACACCTTCAGTAATGGGGCATCCACAGCTTCTCTGGACAACCTGTCCAGAGCCTCACCACTCTCAAATTAAAGAATTTCTTTCTCATATCTAATCTAAACCTAGTCTCTTTCACTTTGAATCCATTCCCCTTGCTCCTGTCACTGCATGCCCTTGTAAAAGTCCCTCTCCATCCTTCTTGTAGCCTCCCTTCAATTTCAGGTACTGGAAGGTTGCAATTACATCACCCCTAAGCCATCTCTTCTTCAAGCTGAACGATCCAAATTTTCTCAGGCTTTGCTCATAGGAGAGGTACTCCATCCCTTTGATCATCTTGATGTCCCTCCTCTGGACTCCCTCCAACAGGACCATGTCCTCCCTGTGCTGGGTTCTCAGCAGAGCAGAGCAGAGCAGAGCAGAGCAGAGCAGAGCAGAGGGGCAGAATTCCCTCCCTCCCCTGCTGCCCACGCTGCTTTAGACGCAGCCCAGGACAGGTTTGGCTTTCTAGCCTGTGAGTGCCCATGGCTGGGTCATGTCCAGCCTCTCATCCCCCAGCATCCCCAAGTCCTTTTGGGCCAGGCTGCTCTCAATCTGTTCATCCCCAGCTTCTGTTGGGGTTGTCCCTTAGGGCCACATCAAACACAACCCTAGCCCTTTCTCTACTACAAGGGACATACCCATTTTTCTTCCTTCCTAGAATGTCAGCTCAAGGGAGAAGAATTTTTAATTCTCATTATAGTCAAAGGATAAACAGATAGCTGTTTACACCAAGGAGATAGCAACCATTGCCTCTCTTTGCTAAGATCTCCCATAAGATTGAGGATTTGGAGATTTGGATACCAGCTGTTGTGTCTCTTGCCACTCAAAGAGAGTTAACACAGCAGCTGGGATGCATAAGCCACAAAGAGATGAGCAGCCATGACAAAAATATAAATGTTTAAGACAGGGCATACATAGATCAAGACTGTAGCCCAGGTTCTGGTGTAGCTCAGCATGAATCCCGGTTCTTTGATAATACAGAGCTTTCAGTCACTGGCAGATCAGTCTGGAATGCAGTGGCTCCATTTCAGAGTCCCATTTTTCAGCTAGGCCTCTTGGCCTGGTGTGCTGGAAGGGGAAAAAAGAGGCTGAGGATGCCATAAAGGGCTGCTAACACTCAGAGGGTATACACTCCAGAGAGTGTGCATGAGAGGGACTTGCACTAGTCCCTTGAGTGCGAGTGATTGCATGCAGGGCATTGTTTTATTCTTGACCAGGCAGGTGTAGGGTCCTCACTTCAACTGGGAAAGCTAATTGTGCATGCCCATCTGCAACCCTGAAAATGTTTCAGCCCAACAAATCATTCTGTGAGTCAGAAAGCACCAGTGTTGCAACTCCCTGCCAAATGATGGATCAACCAGGAGATGTGTGTGTGGCTCTGCTGAACGTCTGTCTATTTAACAAACAACACCTTGAAAACCTCAAGGAATGCAATGAATCTGAGTGTTCCTAGTCTACACACCTTTCCTTCATGGCTAGGGATGCCTGATATGAGGGAAGTGAGTATACAGAAACTAGTAATATGTCAAAGAATATTTGTAAATAATATCTTAAATTAAACACTAGTGTCATTGAGTTTCAGCTCTGATTACATAAAGCCTTAACTCTTTCCTATAGGCAAAGAATGGTGATAGTTCAGTGGTGCTACCAAGGGCCACATCTCTGGGCCACCTCTCTATTCTTTGTCCATGGCAGAATCAAGTCAGCCTGGTTTCCATGGTTTCCAGCTGGGGGAGAAGGAAGAAAATAGGGATAGATTTTTGCAGGGATCGGATGCTTGGTATGCAGTATACACAGAGCTGGGCAATATGCCATTGAGAGTGAGGGGAGAGATCTTTCATCACTTCATCAGATAGTCTCCTATAGCAACTGCAGCAGTAAAAGCAGTAGCTGCAGAGGCAGACAGCTGCATAGCAACCAGCTATGTCATACCAAGGGTCCCACACCCCCTCCTCCTGCATGCACACTACTGTTACACAACTATTTGATTAGGTACATGCATCTCCCAGACAAGATCAAGCTTGCTAGGCACAGCACCCAAAGGATTCTACTTCGCTGCCCTGGAAGAGGACAGAATATCACACACGCTGACCTCAGAAAGATTCTCTGGAAAGCAATGAATGCTGCTGGATTTGCACAGTACCAGTGGGGTGAAGCAGTGATCATGGCAACAGCTCCCTGCCCACACCTAGTGTTAGCCACGACTCCACTGCATGTTCCTCTGCTTCCTCCCTTTCCACCTCAAGGAATGGAGCACCTTCCCCTTCACCATACGGTGCCCACATCAGCTCTTGGGCAGCCCTGCCTGCCTGCTGCTGGTCAGTGATGGCTGGTGGTCACTGGGCACACTGTGCAGGCTGCACTGCCTCCACCATCTCAGAGCAAACCTGGTGGATGCTGTCCAGGGCTCTGCTGTCAGGGAGACATCTTGGGAGCAGGAATGTTTACAGCACAGATGCCAGAATAGAGGGTGTCTTGGAAATGGGGGAAGGTTGCACCCATTTGCTCTGGGCATGTTTATTCAATGCTGGTGTCTGGGCAGACCCAGGAGTGGGCCAGCAAAGGGTGCAGTGGTGGCCACTGGCTGCCCTCCCTAGGGCACCAACACCAGAGTTCTTCATGCAGAAGTACATGTCATCCCATTGGAGAGTCTGGGCATTATGCTGTGCTCCAAGAGAATCCCAAAATCCTGGCAAGTGATTATTTTTTTCCTAGTTACTTTTGAAAGAGTTTTCCTTCTGCCATTTAAGGCCATGATTCTTTTTTTCTTTCCCAGGCAGGTAGAGGAGCTACCACCCCTGTCCTTTCAACTCCTTGGCATGTCAGGCCCAGTGGGCTCTGCTCAGGTTGCTCTGGCCAGCCAGTGTCAGTGCCTGGAGAAGGACATTGAGAGCTGAAGGAGGAGGAGTTGGGCTTTCTGAACACCAGATAAATATTGCTCCAGAGCTGATCCCTGTCAGGAAGTGTGTGCGCCCTGCTGGGCAAGCTGCATCCATCTTCCTCGTAATTGAAAGACAGCAGTCCATCTGACAGGGATGCTGGCCATACAAGCCTGCTCTCCAGTGACCAATCCTTTGGTTCGTTTTCAAGTCAGGCTGTCAGCTGAAGAGATGACAGATGGCCCACAGTGTAGACCTCTGTGTTTGCTGCCCAGTATCATGAAGCATCTGATTCCAGCAAAAAAAAGTCCAAGTTTTTTCCTTTTCCTTACCTTACCAGGCAGAGGGAGAAGGATACTCCTCATACCTGCCTCTGACCTCAAGGCAGATGCTGCAGGTAGTGATGATGAAGCAGGAGATATGTGTCTAATCCAGCATGAAAAGTAGACCACCCAGGAATGGCCCCAAAAGAGGCAGCCAGTGAATGCTGTAGGCCAGGATTCTGGCTAAAGACCATGGAAGATGAGGAGGATAGGAGGTTTTGTAGGGTCTTAGCTCCCAGTGCAATATCACAGCCAAATATTTGGTGATATTAAGCAGAGTGGGCTCAGCCATGACCAGTTACACCAGATCAGCCGTTCAGGTCTCTAGTCTGCCTGGAGCCCCTTATGGAGTTCTAAAATTTACCCTGACACTGGCTCACAGTCTGTATTCCTCACACTGTCGCACTGGGTCCCTCCAGATAGGGAGGGAAACACAGCAAAGACAAACCTCTTCCCTCTCCTGCACTTTTTCTTCACAGAGAACTGCCAGAAGTGGAGGGAACATGAATTCCCACCACCCCAGAACACCCCTCTTCCATTTGCCAAAATGGAGGTTCATGCTACCCTGGGGGTCAGACTCCCTTATGCACTTAAATAAAAATTGGTAATGCTATTTCCCCAGCTATATTGTCAAATAACCTTCTCTTTTGGCTATTCATGGGTTCCAATGATCAGCCTTGCCTTCCTGCCTAGAGCAGCAGAATTTGCAAGCCTCCTTGGAGATAAGGCAAGGTACAAGCAAAAAAATCAAACATCTGCTGCAGACTTCTGCAACAAGAGAGTACTGAGAATGATGAAAGAACAAACTGAAGAGGGAAATCATACATATAAATGAGGCAGAAAATCTTGGACATCTGGAGGTAGTGACGTCTGAACACAAGGAAGAAAAAGTGAGCTGAAAGGGATCAGCAAAACAACCAAGGACTTAACTGTAGGAGGGCTGAAGTCTGGCTCTAAAGCAGAACAGCAGGTGCAGTGTATATATTATGCTGTGACAAGGTTAATTCATCAAAAAATCTTTGCTAATTGGATTTGGCACAATGGTTTTGTAGTAGAACCGGTCATTGTATCTTGTGGGGCAAAACATTCTTAATGCAATAGTCATAAGTCTGAACTCTGAACTCAATCAAATAAACACAAATAAGGGAGAATGAGATGTAGCTCTTACTAACATGCACAAGCACATCTTATCAGCACAATGAAAAACAAAATATTAACACATCTTATAGCAAGTACATAAATGAAAATCATATTTTGGTTCTAATTATGCAGCCAGAACAGTTGTCTGCAGTAAAGACAACTTGTAATCTTCTTGAAGATTATATCTACTTAGCATGTCCCAAAAGTGATAGCAACTCAAGACTGATAAAAAAGTAAAAAAACCTATTTTACAATTATAACAAAACATGTTAGGCCCTTTCTTGTGTATGGGACATTTGTACCAGCATTTACATCTTTCTCTTGCACAGGAGGAACAGTCAGAGCCTTTCAGGCTTTGAAAGCTTCACAGTCTCCTGGATTTGGAGGTCAGGGACAGCCTTAGCTGCCATGACCATGAGATGGTGGAGTTCAGGCTTCTGAGAGGAGGGAACAAGACAAATTGCTGAATAACCACTCTTGGCTTCAAGCTCAAGAATAGTTCATCCTGATGTGCAGAAATTCAAGGAAAAGTAGCCAGCAACTTACATAGGAACATAGCACAAGGAGTTCCTGACTGAAGTCACACCTAAAAATAGTGTCCAAGAAGTGGAATCTGGGAGATATCAAGCAGAGGAGACTCAGTCTGAGCCCACAAGGATGGGGCTGGGAAACCCAAAGCCTATCCAGTGTCGAATCTGGCAAAGCACATGCAGGAAAACAAGAAGGCCTTCTACTGAAATACCATCAACAAAGGTGACACAGGAAAGAAGGGCTCAGTGCTGCATGGGGCAAGTCAGGAAAGAACAAAGTGCTCAGTGAACTCAAAGAACTCTTGGCTCAGCTTTTACCAGCAAGACCAGACTTCAGGAGGGCACCAGGCCCCTGGGAGCAGTGGAACAGTCCAGGGCAAGAAATACTTCACTGCCTTTAACTTCATTGCCTTAGAGTTATTAAACTAGGAAATGCTTAAAGAAACTGGGAAGATGTGAGTCCATGTGACCTGATGGAATGCACCCACAAGTGCTGAGGTTGCTAGCTCAAGGGATATCCTTATGACCTTGTATAACCTCATTCCCCAGGCTGATAAGGATATGATGCTTCCTTTGCCTGACAGTTAAGGCCATCAGAGACTTCTATAATTTATTTACGTGAAAAAGTAAAGTGCCGCAATTCTCCTTTCAAAAGCATCTGAAACATCAGGTGGAAAGGCAGCCTTCTGAAGAAAATCAATGCATTGATTTGCTTGGCTTTTTTTTTTTTTTTTGTTAAAAAAAAGACAAGGAGGGAGCAGAGAAAGAGATAAGGGTAATATGAAGGCCCAAGCACAAAATCAGATATTTGTTTTGGAGCAAGGAAGCCAGAAGCAGTAAAATAAAAAAAAAAGGAGCAGTCTTTGCAGCAGGCATCTAGGATAATTCAATTTAATTGAAGATACTGTAATTCCTTTTTCAATCTGGTGGTGTAGTGATGGCTTGATCAAAATAATGCAATTGACATTGCATAGGGTGATGGCATTTTAATTTCCACATAGCTGATCAGACATTTGTTGTTTTGTTCTTGGCATTTTATAGCCACCCATGGCCATTTGCACATCTGGTCATCAATCTTTAAAAAGATTTAACACATCACAGAAAATTGCCCACATTTCAGTATTCATCAGCTTTGTAAAAAGAAATATGTTCCATTAATGAAAGAAAAATAAAAGCAAAACACTAAAACACATAAAGTTCAAATTTCTTCCTCATGAGCAGCAATTTCTCAAGGCCATTGTCTTATTTAGGAGGACACTAGTACTACAGTAACTATTATGTACTGTAGTACATAATAGTTACTGTAGTAGTAGTATCCTCCTAAATATACTAATGTATTTCTATGTAGTACATAATAGTAATATGTACATCTATGTATTATGTACATAGATGCATTATGTACATCCATGATATCTAAAACATGTAGCATTACCATTAATTTATCACTATGTCTAATAGAAGGGCTTGACTCTGTGGTTCTTCTCTAGGAAAGAATGAAAATAGATTATTTTTAAGAACAAATATTTGAGAATTAAACATTTTGACTGAAAAGATTTATTTGTTTTTCATAAACTTCTTTTAAAAATACCTGCAAGCATCCTGTCAACATCAGTAAAGAAGGGCATAGGCAGAAGGAAGTGATTAAGAAATCACTGGAACCACTGGTTCTTGCCATTGCAGAATCAGAACTGGTGAGATTTACTAGAAATAAAAGAGCAAATAAGTATGAGAGGGAAAAATTGAATGTAGAAAAACAATGGAAATTAGCAGTAGCACCTACAGATTATGACACATATTTGGAGATAAAAAAGGCAGCACAAAATAATATTAAGGTATTTAAAACCATCAGGAGAGTCAAAGAATTTATGTCTCTTCTGAGTGACACATTAAGAAAATGTGTTCCTTATACCAGGGATTCTAGAGAGATTGTAATGGTAGTATCAATGCCTCTATCACAAGAATTGTTTTTTTCTATAAAAAAATCGAATTTTCAGGTACCAATATATTCTAGAAAACGTAAATTATATTAAAATGCTGTCCTTTTCAAGAAATGGGAAATAAGGATCTATAAAAACACATTGAAAATTGCATCTTCATTATTTTTAAAACTTAGCCTACTTTATGGGGAGAAGTGTAATGGTAACAGGCTTTGTCTTCTACTGTCACAAACCTCAGTCAATCATTCCTTTGGTGCCAGGTCTTATTTGTGTAGTAACACTTCTACAGATTTATTTAAGCCATCCCTAATATGTGCAGCTCAATAGGTTTTAGTCTGTACTGAAGGGCTTGTTTTTAAAGAATGCACTTTGAACTCCTGATTTGAGTACTGATATACTGAATTCACACAGTGGTTTTGCAGAATCAGAGGTTTAATCTGAACATTATGAGCCCTACAAGGGCAAGAGGGCAAAAGTCAGCCACCACTTACTTTTTTCAATCAAAAAATTGTTTAGTTTTTCTATTAAGGCTGTTGATTTATCATAGAAATACAATTCTTTATTCTTTACTGAATTTCACTATACTTGCCTCTTTGATTTGCCTATGCTTCATGTTCTAATAGTTCAAAAGACAGAGGCAATGCATCTTTAGATCTCTGCAATATAACCAAATGTAGTCAGGATCATACAGACAGAAATCCCCAAAAAAAAAAAAAAAAATAGAACCAACCAAACAAAAATACCCCAAAACCTAGAAGACAACAACTATTTAATTCTAATGCAAAACAGCCTCTTAGTGATAAAAAAGGAAGATAAAAATTGACAGAAGAAATTGAACATACAACCTTGTCTGGAATAGATGAGAGGTATATACTTTAATCTTTTGGTTTAAGGTAGGTTTTTTGCACAAAAGGAGTGTGGCTGTTGGCCCATGATAACCCACACTGCCTTCAAGCAAGAAAGGTGTCCCTTCAAGAAAAAAATAATGTCAAGGAAGCTATTGAAATTATAATAAATATTTCCAAGACAAACAACAGTAAAAATAAAAATCACTGATTTTTAAACTTGTGAAATGATAATAAACCTGAAAAGGGATTTCCCATAACTTAAAATAAATCTGACAGGATCTTCCCTTGTTTCACAGGAATTTATGCTAATGATGGTTTCTGGTTGGATAAAAAGGAACCAGCTTTAATAGAAAAGTCTATTTATTGGAATTCAATCACAGATTTTCTTCACAGCTCTTAGCCAAGAGATCCTGGTTCAATATAATTGAAGAAACATTTTGTGATATTCTCAAACAAAGAAACAAAACCCAAAAAATGTTTAGAAAATAATGGAGAGAGTACCTCTTTGTGCAGCTCTTAAAAATGTATTTTTCACCATACTCAGAAATGCTTCTTTTGTGTAATCTTGAAAATTTTAAGTTTTTCCTTAGAAATAAGAGGCCATATTCTGGGGCCTTTGCCTGCAGGTAGAACCTGGTGGAAATCAAGGATTGTTTTGTGCAACTACAGAAAGCAATCCACAATTCAAAACCCATGTCCTTGTTTCAGTTGTACAGATACTTCAGTGCATTTCAGACAGTAGTATTTCTTTATTTTATTCTAATAAATTCTGATTTGGGACTACAGTCTCTGTTAAAATTGTTTCTTTTTTGAACATGTGAAAAATTAGGCTTCTTTCACTCAGAGGGAGGGGAACAAATTCTCTGTTTTATTTTTCTGATGTTGTCTCAAGAACAAGAAGGTATTTGTAATTGTGCTTTTGCTTTCCCCAGCAACAATTTCAGCACTGCAAATACAGCCCAGTGCCTGACTGTAAACACAGAAATCCATCAGACTTTGCTGGGAGATGAACTCAGTCCTAACTGCCAAACATTGCTATTTAATGAGATGGCCTCATTGTGTGTTGTGAATATAAAAGAGCTTATTGACTGCTGTTGTGAATCAATGTTTTTAGGTGAGGGTCACAGGGAAAGGCTCTATGGTTTTGTTGAAGGTAAGAGAAGACGTAAAAGTATTTCTTTGCAGTTTTATTATGGCTTTTTATGTTCATGGTAGTCCCAGAGAACTCATGTCAAGCAAAGAAGAAATTCCTGAGTATCCATCCTATTGAAAACATTATGTTCCTTTCAGCTGTAACACTGAAAATGTGCCTTCTACATCACAAAGAGAGATGAAAGGATATTTTAATAAAAGGATGACCCTGTCAGTAAAAATGCCTATTTTCCCCATGTGCAGCACATAACACCTGCTGTCTCCCTATAAAACAAATGATTGATCTGAATCACTTTGTATGGCAGAGTTACCTTGGGAACAAAATCGTGTACCAGCTGTGTCACAGCCATCACTCAGCAATTAGCTGAACTGGTCCTCAAGCAGAAACAATGTCACTTTATCTCACAGGTCAAAGATTTTAGGTCAAAAGAACATAGCTCTGTATTTAATTTTGTATATCTAAGTCAGTTTGCAAAATGCTGTAAAGAGACTTGGGGGGGAAAGTAAGAGGAAATCTTATTCTGTTGCCCAGAGATTTAATAAACTGAAACTGGCCAAAATTAAATATTGCACTTGTTCTCTGAAAAATATATTTCACTTTCAATACTGAGGCAAAAGACCTTCCCATAAAATGTTACCCATCTGCTAGATGAATCGTGTGATAATTATGATAATCATGGACTTCATGATCTTAGAGGTCCTTTCCAACCTAAATGATTCTATGACTCCATAAAATGCAGTCTTATTCTTGTAACATAAGATAAAGACAAAAGGTTTGTTTAATTCTTGAGTATTCTGTATTTTGAAAAAAAAAATTAAAATGCTAATTGAATCAATTCAGGATTAGTGAAACTAATGCTGGTAAGACAGCTCAAATGGTGACCTCATAATATTATATCTGCTCAAGATACATGTTTGTATTGACCTCAGACTTCTGAAAGCACTATGGTTTTGCTATCTTGCTCATAAAACCATCCTAAATGGTGGGACCCCAGCTCCCTACTAAAGAATTATATTTTACTGGAGGATTGCAGGTCTACAGGAATTATTTCAGATAACACCTTCCCTTATGAACCTTGATGCCTAGGCATGGCTACAGAATAAGAGTGCAGGGGGTGCAGGGGTGCAGGTGCAATGAATTTTTTTCAGCCCTACCCATTTCTTCTCTCTCTTTCACACACCAGGGAAGCAGTGAGAGGAACAATCAGTCGGATTTTTCTGGAGTTAAAGAAAAAAAAGGCAGCATCATGTCAGCCCTAAAAGTATACCACTCCAGCAGTAATGAGTGACAGCTTGCAGCAAGTTCAGTCTGGAGCCCTGGGCCTGAGCTTGGTCTTTGAAATAGTTTTACACACTTCCCTAAAATTGCAGGAAGAGTTTTGCTAAAGGGATCTCTTGAGGTCTAGCACAGTCCCCAGCTGCTAACTCTTATCCTTTTACTTTTGTAACACATCTTCCCCATCACTATAGTTTTTTGCAAATGACAAAAGGGAGCAGTAAAGGTGATGCAGGGCAAATTGAAGATGGGTAAAAAACACAATGAATACAAAAATAAGTAACCAGCAAGTTTCAGTCGTTCACCAGCCTTGTTGATAGAAGAGTGGAAGGTGTGAAAACCAACTAATCATCTGGATTTCTAGCAACCTTCTAACAGGTGCATGGCAGCTACCCATGGGGAGCAAGGCTTCTTTATTCTATGGCTCCAGCTTCCCAAGTTCTATCAAAGGCCTAGGAACATGCAATCACTGTCAGAGGTCACAATCTGCTTTACAATCATCACTGGTAGCTCCTTACAGTGCAGAAATACCACAACTGAAGAAGGATTTTGTCTGAATGTATGGATTATCTTGAATTAGGAAACTAGTTCATACTATTGGGGGAGGGGGTGCTTCTGGATAAGCAATATCAAGTAGACTTTTCTACGTGGAAAAGAAACAAATGTTCATTGTTCCTTTAAAAGGAGGGTATTATGGAAAAGTTGAGTTGGGTTTGGTTTTTTTTTTAATAGCGAGCTGCAGAGCAGAATTGCAGTGATCTTTATCAGATTTAACTGCTAATACTATCCTCTGTCTTTCTAAATACCTGTGGATTTGTATGTTTGGGTGCCTAAGAATTATTCACACGTAAGATGGTATCCACAGTCTGTTGATTGAAAATATTGCATATTATTTACAGAGGAGGAAGTAAATCATCTATTGCTAGAGGGATAAAGCTACAGCAAAACTAAGGACTAGTCAAGGCTGTAAGGGATAGGTTAGGAAAGGATTAATACTAACAGAAACAAACATTACAGTGAAGTATTCCTGCAAAGGAAAAGCCTCCAGTTAAGACAAAGGCACAATTTGTGGGTTATTCTAACATGAAATAGTTAATATTGCTTTAAAAATCCTGGGCATTTTGAAATATCTGACAAGAGATGAAAGAAGTAACATGTAGAGGTAAATTTTTATCTTTGATGACCTGTCATGAAATATATTGAGTACCAGCTGCTGTGAATTTAATTTCAAAGTTGTTTTTGACAGCTTGTTCCAATTATATCCTTATTGAAAGGCTAGATTTTTGGTAGATTGACAAGTTTCCTTTTTACTTTTACCTTCTAATGAGCAAAACAATCTGTTACAGTATATTGATCCAGCTTATTTATTTCTGGAAATTTAGAATATGGTCTGTTGTCCTTCTCTTTCAGATATTCTTACCACCTGCAGCACAGCAATAAATACACTTGCATTTTCAAAAATAGGTCGGGGGAAAGGTCACTTTTAAGGAATTAGTGCTTTTTCTGTGAAATGAAATTATATTAAGAGCAATGGGCTTGTATTACTTAGAAAGAAGATTGAAGTATTTGAATGTGTATTGACACAGGAACACTAAGGGTCATTAGCTCCTTCCAGAAACACAATAGCCCATATAGACTCCTTAACTGGCATGGATTATGACTAACATTTAGATACTATCAGCATGTGTTGGCCTGGTTCTGAGCAGTGCATGAAGACCTGATTGAGGATATCGCAGTTGCAGTCATCCTGTGAGAGCAATCCTAACACCTGCAGAGTGTGGGAGCAACAAAGGCAGTCCCTGCATCCATTCAAGAGGGACACCATCAGCACAGGAGAGCTTCTCAAAGGATGGGAGACAACAGCCACAACTAGTAGCAGGGGAAATTTTGAATGAGGCAAAGAAATCTTTACTAAAGCAAGTTTACACACCGCCCAGAGAAGTGATGGAATCACCATCTTTGGAAGTTTTTAAAACTGCCCAGAATGAGGCCTTGGCCAACCTGGGCTAACTTTCCAGTTTGCTCTGCTTGGAGCAGGTGGCTACAAGAGGAGCTTCCAGCCTAAACCCTTCTCTGAGCCTATGATTTTTTAAAAAGAAGCTATCAATTAAATAAACCACTCTCCCAGGCAGCAGAGAGAGCACTCTGATTTTCCATCATGTCAGAAATCCAGAATACAATAATTCCACTTACTGGGGAGAACTTCAGAAAGGCCAGAAAGGAACTAGAATGGTTGAATGCTGGTGTAAAAGAAACAAGAGCAAGAACGATTATGATCCTTCAGTAATGAGGAAGGATGATCAATACTGCTGGATTAAATGTAAAAGTATCCTAGGCATGAAAACTAAGAATAAATCCTTTTTAAGTACTTCAGGAGATGAATGGCAGAGACACAATCAGCAGAAATAATAAGGAAAGAGGATACAGAAGAGACAGAGAAGAAATAACTCAGCTGTAGAAAAAATGCTCATCACCAATTTATTATTTCTCTACCATTTCCATTTTGCAGGATACATGAAGGATCAATATATTGTAACATGAACCCAGAGATACAAAATTGTTCTAAAGTTCAAGTTAGGCATGCTGCAAATGAACCAGCAGAAAAATTCCCAGAATAAAAAATTCATGAGGTTAAAAGAAGGACCTAATCCTGAGATAACAAAACAATAATGTGCCAAATTGTGATTGATGGTATAATTGATGGAGTACATCTGATCTGGATTATTCAGCAATGGGGATTGGATCTCAACTCTGTTGATATTAATTACATTATATTTTTATTTAACTTTCTTTTCCTGTCAATTTAATAGTGGTGCAAGGTATTAATGCTATTACAGCTGAAGTAGCATCCTAATGAGATGAATCAGATTATGGCCATAATAAGAATTTCCACCTGTGTGTTTGAATGTCCATTCTGTGAAACAAGAATGGAGATTTCAAAAATACACCTGTGTTTTTTCATATCACACATGAAAATGCACACATGCACACGGAACATCATTAATATTGCAAGACTGCATTACTAAGCATTCTAGTCAGGACATATTTCTACAGTAATTGTGTCCTTGCTTGTTTATCTTGTAGTCTGATTGTTAAAAAGGGAAAGGGAATAACTCACCTTACCTTTTTTTTCTTTTCCTTGTAAGCTTGTTAATAGAGTACTTAATTCCTATTTTCAAGGATCAAAAGAAGGACTGAATAATGCAAGGTAAGGTGGCAAAGACTCTTGGGGACCCACAAAGACCAAAACAGCTGCAATACATAAGAAATAAATTCTGTATGCTTGATTAAGGCACATTTTTTGTTTATTCTGATGGGATAATGTGCATTCATACTTTAGTAGTATGTTATATAGATTAGATTTATTGATAATTCTTAAAAGCACTCAGTATTTTTCATCTGTTCATATAATAGGACAAAGAATCAGAAAAGCATAACAATTTCACCGTATGCTTTGATGCTGAGAAATGCTGAACACATTCAGCTCCCATTTAACTTTAGAATGGTTGATCAGAGTTTAAAAACTTTGTACTATAGACAAGGAGATAAAAATGTTAAAGTTGATATAATTTATTTTTTAAAAAAATTGTATACCTTCATCTAATACATCTCCTTCCCCCTCCTCAAATATCAGAAATCTGTGAAGCTTACCCATATATAAAAAATTATTGGGAAAGATAAACCAGATAATATCATTATTTTTAAATATCATAAATTAAATAAAAATCAGATGGTTTTTTGGTGTTTTTTGCAATTATATCTAAATATTTCTGACAGATGGTTGTTCAACTTGGAATACTTTCTAGTAACTTCCTTGTATATGGTAAATGATTCTATCATCAGGTACCCATGCTTCATTTCCAATTTTCAGCATTCTAAGATGAGCACAAAAATCCCAGATTGTATTTCCCCCCTTTTTTGCAGGGGGGGGAGGGTTGTGGGGGAGGGGGAATTTGTTTTGGGGTTTTTTTTCTATTTATTATTCTAAGTCTCTTTTTTGTGCTTTTTGAGAAAAAAAAAAAGCTAATGTAAGTTCAGGCATTCTTTATCTCAAAGTAATTCTGTTATTTTTTAAGAAGCAGAAGAGTGCACCCAGACCCCTAGTAAAGGAGCTGGAATATTGAGTGTTTTGCAGTTCGTTGCTTGAAGAGAGTAAACTAAAAATCAATTTGGCTAATTGAATATAGTGCTAGAATGTAGCTAAATGTCTTTAGACCCCTTCCAACAAAAACACAGGTTCTAGTTATATACTTATACAAATTCTATCAGAGTTAAAAAACACCAGCCAATAATTCATCTCACTGCTAGAAAGGTATCCTGCACTGCAATCTAAATTTCTCTTATTTTATTGTGATTTCATAATCTTTACTCTTATTAATATTTCTCTTTTTTGGTGTTAATGTGTTTTAACTACTTACAGAATAATGTCATGGGTTTTAAACAAGAAATACAGGCTGTTATTGCTTTACTTTGTCATGTATCTTCACAGAATTTAGATAATTTTGACTCTTTGCTTTCAAATCTCTCCAGGATGTCAATACTGGGTAACAAGAACAGCCAAACAAGATTGCACACGGAGTCTTTGTTGTTTAACAATCGCTTAGAGTGCCTATTCTTTTCCTGGTGTGAGATGTTGTTCTTCATGTGCCAAAGAAAACTTGGCAAAACACGCTGCACTCCTTCTAATCTATTGTCATTGCCTAGTGTCTTTCAGACTTCATATTGCTGAAAGGCAAGGATACTTGGGCAATGTCAATTTAACCCTCTCTTCTTGTTTTGTAGCTCAGGGGGAAATATGCTCCTGCTCCATGTGCAGGAGCAACTTGGAAGAACTCCCAGTGTGGAAATGTGGGAATAGCAGTTGTTTGTGAACACCCACAGTGACTTCTTATAATTTTTATTCACCACTCAGTCAGGTAGTGTTCTAAATTCTTTTTTTTTTTAATAGACAACTTTCATTTGAAGAGAGATAAGAGTATTCTCTAAGTACATGCAATTTGCCACTGTCTCCATTGGCTCTTTCACATATTTGTATCAGGAAGTAACATCCTACTCCTGTCTCCAAAAGGAAAAATATACAAAGGAAAAAGAGACTGAGGAGAAAAAAATGTAACAAATAAACAAACAAAACTAGCATGAGGGAGAGGAGAGGAGAGGAGAGGAGAGGAGAGGAGAGGAGAGGAGAGGAGAGGAGAGGAGAGGAGAGGAGAGGAGAGGAGAGGAGAGGAGAGGAGAGGAGAGGAGAGGAGAGGAGAGGAGAGGAGAGGAGAGGAGAGGAGAGGAGAGGAGAGGAGAGGAGAGGAGAGGAGAGGAGAGGAGAGGAGAGGAGAGTCAAAAAAGCAAAGCTGAAAAAAATAGCAGGGGAGTGTATCACCCTTGTCCTGAAAGTCTTGCATTCTCTTGAATTTGCTTTAATATTATTTACTGAGCTTGCCATCTGTTCATATATACTGATGAGGGCTTCTGCCAGCTCTAGGGCAAAACTACTCAAGATGTTTCTTCCCTGTTCCCACTAAATTGTAGTGTTAATGGATCAAAGCACAATTTTTGACTGCACAGATTGACAGTACTGAACAAACTCTCCTTAATACCTTTTGAAAACATTCATATGAATCACATACTTGTGATTTATTTGTGATTAACCTACTTCTGAAACAAGAAGCACTAATGTTCTTCTAGATCACAGGTATAGTTGGAAGAGGCAGAGGGCCTGTCATTCCTGGTAGGCATTTTACCTGTCCAGAGCTCTGGTGGTGCCTCTCCACATGCATGCTAATCACACTTTCTCAGGATCATCACCATTCATTGTCATGCTTGTAGTAGTTAGGGTACCTTGCCCAAACAGCCTTCCTTCTAACCCTCTCGCCCTCCTTCCAAACTGCCCCAATCTATTCAATGTTAATTTGTTGTGGCACCTTTGGGGATGGATAGTAGGTACAGGCACGGAGAGCAGGAAGACTGATCATTCCAGTTCACTGGAGTGAAGTGAAAAAGTTCTGCTGTGCTACATATAAGAACATGTTTTGGGCAAGCAATTTAAATCATTAAATTGAGCTTCTTATCTCCCTGAAAACAATACCTAAAGAGTTTTCCTATGAAAAATCTAATAATGGTTTTACGACCTTCCTTTTGGCAGCAGCTTGCCGTGTGCCAGTAAATTCCTCCTCTTGCAATGCATTGCAAGGCAGAATTTGCCAGCTGCGCTGGAATGATGTACAGTGGTGTTCCATGGAAATGAAGAGTGCACTGGTTTTTGGCAGTGCTATGGACAGCTGAGGAGTGCATTCAGCACAGATGTGGTGTTGCTCTGGAAAGTGTCTACATTTGGACAACAGTCTCAGGCACACAGTGTGATTCTTGGGGTGTCCTGTGCAGGGCCGAGAGTTGGATTTAATGATCCTGATGGGTTCCTTCTTACTTTATATGTTATACTCAATGATTCCATGATACATCTGCATCCAGGGTTCTCATTCAACTTGATGTAAAATGCCTATGGAATGCCTCTGTGGACCTGTCAGGTGAAGTCTAATTACAATGAGATGAACTGCAATTAGGAAGTGGGGAGCAGGTACCAAATCCTGACTGGTTTGGGCAAATCCATTAATCACTACAGCAGGCAGAGTCTGAAGTTACTACTTTGCCCTTCTCTTTTGCACACATCTTCTAAAAGAGACTAAGGTATTCCTAAGGTGTTCCTCTATTGATATGAGCAATTTTGAACTTGTTTAGGTGTGTGTTCAAGTCTTATTAAAATTTTTGAATGACTGTTTGTCTGGTCCTTTCCTCTAAAGCTTCTGTGACAGACAATGGACAGTGAACAATGATAACCCTTGCTGGTTTTGGTTGTTTTATCTTATAATGTGCCATTAATTTTGTAATAGGAATGTTCAAGAAATGTTGAGGCAGTATCTTCACTGTCCAGTGTAAAACACTTCATTCATAAAGTTATGGCTTTTCTCTCTGATGGGTGATACAAAATTTTTGTTTCCCATCTGTATCTGTTTTATCAGTTAGACACTGCTACTGGACTTCTAAATTGTTTCATACTTCACAGGAAGGAGATGTGCATTAAAGGCCCATTTCAACAGTAATAAAAATAGAATCTAATATGGAACAACATATTACAAGTGAAGACATCTGTTCACATTATTATGAGAGCCTCAGTCCAATTACATTCACTATAAATTATGGAAGAACAATTGAGATAAAAATGTGCATATTATTGTTTCAGAGCTTCAGGCTGAGTTGAAGATTAGGACTCCATGCATCCTGAATTCTGAGAGCATGCCCTGCGATATCACAATGCAGACTTACTGCAATAACCTAAGAAATTATATGCAAAAGCAGGTTAAACACAACTTTGAAAATATATTTAAACATTGGTTAGCAAAAAAAAAAAAAATAACACCAAAAACATTATTTAAAAAATCTAGGACTTAAACACTGTCTCTAAACAAAAAACTGTGTCATGTCATACTGTCCTGGACAGGTACTCTTCTAATATAATATTTACCTTCTTTTTAACTTGCTACTTGGTTTACATAGAAATCAGGAACATTCAATGCAATTCCATTCTTTGATGCAGCCATATCACTGGCGAATTTAATTTGCTATTTAAAAAAAAAATTCTAAATAATCTGGCTCTGTTGAGATAGCAAAGGATTTTATTTTTACTGCAGGCATCAGCAGGATAATAGGATTATAGAACTTTAGAGGTTGGAAGGGAACCATAAGGATCATCTGGCCCAAACTCTACTTCTAAACGGAATCAACTTAGCTCACATTATTCAGGGCATTGACCATTTACATTTTAAAAAATTCTGAAGCTTGACATTTAATGAAGTCTCTCAGCAATCTCATTAATTTTATTTTTCCCTCTAACAATTAATTAGAATTTCACACTTTGCAATGTCTGTCCATTTCCTCTCACCCTATCATTTTTTATCCCTAAAAAATCTGTCTCTATTTTTCCTAAACCTTCTCCTTTAGTAGTCGAAGAAAGCAACAAAATCCTTCTCTTATCCTTCCCATAAATAGTAATGGAGTGGCAAAACTGGGCACAATTGTCTTGATACCATTCAGCAGTGTTGAATAGAGAGTGAAAAACACTTCTGTACCTGCTGGCTTCACTCCTTCTTATGCACTTTCAGTATTCTTTGTGCTTTATCACAAGGCTGCACAGTTGATTCATCATGTTGTGTTCCTGAAAATCCCCAAGTCCTTTCTGACAGCACATGACATCTATGAAAAAGAACTGTTTAAGGCTGACATTATCCCAGCATTATTTCTTAAAAAAAAAAAAAAAAAAAAAAAAAAAAAAAAAAAAAAAAAAAAAAACAAAAACAAACAAAAAAAACCAGCACCACCAACAACAACAACAAAAAAAAAGATTAATAAACAGGAAGAGTAAGAGATGGGTGCACTGTTCAACACATTCTAGCAATGCAGTTTATCAAAACAGATTGCTGGTGATTTTCTTCATGTTATTGCCACAACTTCAGCATGTCACAATTTATTAACACCTCAGAGCTTCATCTTACCTCCATAATAGGGCTTTTTATTAAATTAACCATCATTTTCTTCTCACTTTTGATACTAATAACCTATAATTGTTCAAGTACAAGAAGGTGAAATGTAGTCTGTATCTATTCTACAAACGAAAACTAGCTTTGCTGGCTGCCTTCAGTGACTCTCTGTGGTCAACCACTGGAAGCTGTCAGGCTTCTCTAGTATCCTGGTGTGTGAGCACCTTCCCTTCACCTTTCCTGATGTGAGTGTAGGCTGCTCGTCTGTGTGCTGCAATTAGACACAGGAAATTCATGGACAAAAATTCCTGCTGGTTTTCCTAACTTCTGGAAGGATTCCATATCTCACATGCTCTTTGTTGGTTGTTAATAGGAAGCCACAAGCTGGGAAGAAAATACACATGTTCTGCATCTTGACACAAACCTGGAGAACACTTGAAACCTCTAACAATTGGCAACAAAATGGGAATAGCAGTGATTGGATTGCAAGGCAGGACATAAGTGAGACACAGTGGTTCATGCTTTGGAGGTTATAGATATATACATATATTTAGTATATAACCTCCATATAGAGAGTATCTGGATTTCAATAGCTTGTAAGATTGTTCCTTCTCATTTCAGCACACTGAGTCTGAACCTTTTGGTTTCCAGGAACACTGCAAGGATCTAAGACTTCTGCAAAGAGTGAAAGTTACACACAGGACTATGAACTTACGTGTGTCAGGGCAGGTTAAGAGCTTGAAATGATTATGTCCTTAATTTAGTGTTGCAGGTACAGCGAATGCCTTGTTTTTCATTCAGTAAATGAAAACTAAACTGGGTAAAGCATATCCAGCACAGAACCATCTACTTGGGTATCACCTTCTAAACTCGTTTTCTTCTCCCTTACATAGATTTCCTGATGGAGAGCTAATATTTAGAACAAAAAAAAAAAGTATTTTCAGACCACTACAGGTATACAGAATTATTTTATGAACATATGCATGGAATACAGTTGTTTACTGTAATTGTTATCATCAAGGATGGCATCTACAGGTCTTACATTTTTATCTTGCTAAGCTCTTATACTTCTTCCTTTCTAACATGGAAAACCAAACAATTTTACTCCCCCTTTCTATTGTTTTGATCTATTGCAGTAATCACTGCTTTTCTTTTACAATGGATAAATAATGGATATTTTTCCTTTTATTCATGGCCTAATTTATTTTCCCAGTCCCTTTCTGCATGCCATTCTTTCTAAAGTGCTCATATCCTTCCTTAGAACTCATTCAGCAGGCCTTGGATGAAGATCTAGTCTGGTTTTCTTTGCATGCCCTGGTCTTCGAGCTCCTGTTACAAGAAATTTCCTTTAGTGATGGGATACCACTTTGGTCAGAACCCTGGGGATGATCTGTTGCACCTTTTTTTAAAATAAACCCTACCAAAAGCATCCAAAGATCTTTCTAACTCTAAAGTTAGGTCTCATGAGAACACAAACTGGACTTTATTTTTCTGACAATGAAAATTCATGTATTTGGGGAGAGATAATTCAGAACAACCGTAAACAACTTTTGTAAACAACTTCACCGGTGCTGACTGTCCAGGCAAAATTGTGTCAGATATTACAGTTACAACAAATACTTCACTGGAAATGTATGCAAAGGCTAGTGCTGTACTCACATCTCCTTTCTTCAGGAAAACAGCCAAGAAAACAAACAAACAAACAAAACTAAAAAACAAACAAAAAAAAAAACAAAAAAAAACCCACTGAAACAAAACAAATCCAAAATACAATCTTCAAAAAGTACTTTTTCTGATTCTAATCAAAAATAGTCCAAAGCCCTGAGAAAGAGAAATTACTCTGCGCAAGTTTCAGATGCATTTTGTAACCCATGAAATGAGCTGAGTGCATACTTGGATTGTCCTTTTGGAGAAGATATGACAACAATATCTAGATTTTTAGTGTGACTGTTTTTTTGACTATCATCTTATAAAAACAAGTGCAAGGATCTCCTGGTAGGAACTGGAAATTGCTCCTTCCCTAGGGAAGAATTGGATGTGCTTATGATGTGCCATGCAGGAGAAATAAGTGACAGCATTGAGGCAGAAGTCTACAGCCAAACAGAAATCTGAACAGCTTTAGAGTTAGTTTGTGCTTTTCTTAGGGAGCCTACACTTGACTTGCATGCAGGGCATAGTCTGAGGTTTTCTTTCACATTTGTTATAAAATGTGGCTGACTTCTCACATGCATTTAAACATTTACTTTGCTGCTTCTCTCTATACATCAGCCATTGTTTGTCAGAAATGACAACTTCACTGAGGTAAATGTGCTACCCATTGTTCAAATACACTACACTAAATAGATTTGCTCTGTCAGCAAAAATACCACCAACTTTCATGGTGCTTCAGGAATTTCTTTTGTTACTGAATCCAAATCTCTGATCCAGTATATGTCAAATTATGACACTAGATAATCCAAAATATTCTGTGGGAACATCTGTCCTATCAAGTAATTTAAGGGTTTGCACCATGCCAGTTCCCTAGTTGTTCAAGACACACACACACACACACACACACACACACAGGTTTATTTGTTTCTGAGCACCATCTCAGAGTAAGTCCAACTAGTTTTCTCTGCAAAAAATGCAAATACAGTTCCCATCACCACTTGAAACAGGAAATATGAGTAAGTGCACAGCAGAACTGGCTCTTTCTGCCAGATTCAACCATCTTGACACAAGGACCTATGGCACAGAGCACACAGGCACATATTATACCAATGTCACAGAAACACCCATTCTGGTGGGCTGTGACAAAGTCCTTCATGGTGTTCCCAAGACTTTGAATGAAAAGCCCACAACACCTAATAGCTGTATCCTGGGGCCATGGTCTTGGCCTGAGGCTCAGGTCTCCTTTGATCTACAAAGACTGTGTGGTTCAAGCAACCTATCCTCTTGCTCTCAGCTGCATGGAGCCAGCCTTGCTCAGTCCCACTTCCCCAACCAGGCTGGGCAGGGAGGGGAAATGAATGGGCATTTGAAGCACACATGAAGGACAACATAATGGATTTAAGCAGTAAACACCAAGCCACTTAAGCAGTTCCAGCTACTGGGAGCCTGCTAAAAGGACTCCCCAGAACCTTCTCTACTCCAGGATGAACAGCCCCAGCTCTCTCAGCCTTCCCTCATGATGAAGATGCTTCATCATCTCAGTGACCTCATGCTGGACTTTCTTCAATAAGTTCACATCTTTTTTTTGTCCTCAGGAGCCTGGAGCTGAACACAGCAGTCCAGATATGTCTCTGTTTTGGCTTACAAAGCAGGATGTAATCAAAACTATGTATTCTATCACCATCTGTTAAAACCAGGTGGGGCAATTATCTTTATCTTCCACAATCCATCCTTCCTCCAAGGAGATATCTTCTGTTAATGGGCCATCGGGTCCCACTGCATGACTGATAAAATTACATCATCCCATTGTGATGCTCCACCCGTGGGGAGGAGCCAAGCATTTCCTACCTAGATAAAATCTGATATTTGAAACATCAGAGTAGCCTTTTTCCACTGGATTCCAGAGGAAAACTGGACCTTTCCACATCACTGCTGGACCTTTGGAGGAAAACTGCACCCTTCTACAGGATCACTGCTTCAAGTGAACCACATCTTTCACTCCAGGAGGACTGCAGCCACCATTTAATGGGACTGCTACCAACACCCTGACTGACAGGGTGTCAGGTTGTATTCTGACTCTGTCAGTGTTTTAGGTTTGTTCTTTGTAATACTGTATTTCTCATTTAATTTTTTCTAGTAAAGAACTGTTATTCCTAGTCCCATATCTTTGCCAGAGAGCTCCTTAATTTTAAAATTATAATAATTTGGAGGGAGGGGGTTTACATTGTCCATTTCAAGAAAGGCTCCTGCCTTTCTTAACAAATGTGTCTTTCAAACAAAGACAGTATCACCAATGCCAAGTAGAGGCGAAGGGTCATCTCTCTTGACTGCTGCTCCTAAAACTTTTGGACTTGGGCAGGCCCCAGATAATCACTTCTTTCCCAGCTCCCCTAGATTTGAGCTCTCTTAAAAGTGCATGTGTTTATCAAGCTTTCACATTGTTTAATGCTTTGAAAGCAGAAATTTACGCATTCACATCAATGCTCCTTCTGCAGCTTGCCTTAATCATTGAAGATTCCTTACAAGTTTCAGTTACCACGAGGAGGAGTATTTCTCATAAAAGGGCTGTAAACAGCATACAATGTGAACATTTTCACAGCAACACATCCCACCTCCCAAGACAGCATTTTAGCAGGCAGCTAAGTTTGCTTTTACATTTTTAGCTCCTAAAGATGGCAGGCATAAATCTGTATATTATTAATTGTTGCATCTTAGAAAGCAGTCAACCTACCAATCTGGCAAAAGCAGCTTCATAAAATATACAGAATATGCATATAGTATGTGGACTATTGATAAGGAAGTCCCCTGATGGTGAACAGAATTTTTCTTAGCATCATTATTTCTGCGATAGTAAAATTACCTTGATCAATGGTCTATTTTACTGCTGCATCCTCTTGAGTGCTTCTAATGGTACTTTTTTTTTTCCTCATTTAAAATAAAAAGTGGAATGAATGCAAGAATAGGCTGGTTTAGATAGAGGCGTATTGACCTGCAAAAGTTTCTGTGCACATTCCGTTGAGTTACAGAAACAAATTTAAGAGTATATTAGTGCATAAGAGGCAAAAACAAAGTGGAAACTGGGAGAATCAAAAAGTGCCAGAAGCAAACACCACGTACTGATTATTTCCCTTTTGTCTTGCTCTGCCTAGGTGCTGCAGTCCATTTAAGCTGGTTAGAGTTTCACCTGAACAGTGAGTACTTAAAAGTAGACTCAAACTTTGTCCTTTTGGGTACATCTGCCCTATTGCCAAGAAATACTGACATATCCTTGTTAGCCGTAAACAAGACAAACTTGTCAGCCACACAACCAGTCAGATAAGAGGATAAATTGGTAGAGAAGTTCTGAAGCTTCTGCAGGTACCAGATTCAACATGTTTATATTTGTGTTTGTTCCGAATGCAGAGAAGAACTGGGAGAAGGAGAGGCAATTTTCTATTATGTTATAATATAAAATTATTTGGACATATTAAGCACAGTTCTGATTCAATGCATCCTCATATAGAAAAAGAGGTCATATGTTTTAGTCTTTGTCTGGGATCAAAATCCTGCATTGCACTCTGTTCAGACAGATAAATATTTTCAGGATAGACAAACCTCTGTGTCATGCTTCCTCATGGGGCTCAGCTCTGTTTGTGAGGTTGTTTCTGTATTTTATCTGCTGCTCCTTTAAAGCCTTCACAGTCATTATTTTATTTCTTCAGGTTGTCATAAGTGGTCTCTGAAGTTCTTTTCTTCAGGCTGAGGGATAGTGTGTATTCATTTTGACATTTGCTAGTGTTGGTAAAGCCTTCAAGTTTCATTTTTACTTGATCACTAAATGGGAGCTTGAGCTGACCGACAGATCAATTTATGAGAATGGCTGTAGTAGATTGCAGTCCTTTCTGCTGTCAAGCTTAGTAAGACTCTGTCACAAAGAAAAAACCTTTGAAGCTGCTAAGATAAAAAAGAATTATACCTTTTCTTTTAATGTGTTATGCACCTGCGTGAATGTACTAGGATCTTTTTGTGAAAATAAACCAAGAAAAAAATCCTGAAAAGCTTTTAAAGGTCTTATACAGTTTCAGCCTTAGGTGAAGTATTATAGGTATGTTATAAATCCCCAAAATCACAGAGGTTATAAAAAAGTTATTTGCTCATTCCCAAAAATACAGACAGAGTGTGATGCTGTGTCCTTTCCCGATTTTGATCTAGTACATTGATGCACTTCATTTCATGCAGATTGATCAAAATCAATGTCTACCTCACAGAGTCTTCATTTCATTTTGTTGTTCCAGAATATGTGCCCTCAACTGAATCATTATGCAAGATAATATATGAAAAATAAATAAATGGACTGTGATCTAGATATTGCTCCAAGTGGCAAAATCTATGTTACTCCCTTTGTCTGAAGAAACTCACTATGTATTGGGTGATTACCTTTTCCTTCTGCTTTAGTTGTCCACTTAATTGAGGTCCCATTTTACAATACTGAATAGTGCATATTGATTCATAGCTTTTAAAAAAACTGCAAGAGTAAGATCAGCATCTGGTGGACTTGACAGATGCACGAGGCACTCACAATGCTTTTCTGTCAGGCAATTCAGTCCCCAGAAAAGGAGACTGCATGACTAATGAGTTTTGCACCTCCTCTTCATGTGCTCATCTGCTTTCCCATTGATGTAATTTATGAGGCACTTCTGTGAGTCACGGTTAGCACACTGAAGTGGCAGCGCTTAGTGGCAGCCATTATAATAACCATAAAGCAAATAAAACAGGATTCAGGAAAGTGGGAAATTAAGTCTTGGCAGCAAAGAACACCTGTTTTCTGTTTATGCCGTCGCTAAATATTTGCAATTCATTAAATAGTCACAATCAGAGTTTGATAATGTATTTGCATTCACAACTGCTTTTACAAACCAGAATTCTTGCATAACTGCTGGACCTCTGAAAAGCAGTTTTGTTCATCTCTAGTAAATGAAAACTTTCATACTAGTTTGCTATGATGAAGTGAGTAGTTTATGTGACATCACTTTAACAAAACTTTTGACACTCACATGACCATCTGCTAAAGAGAACAGAGCAGATATTCCTCCACTGTCACAGGGAGACACTTCTGCAGTCCCTACAGACACATCTAGCCAAGCAGCAGATGGGGCTCAAAATAAACTTAATGTGTTTGAAATGCAGTTGTGTCATAAAGACATACTTGGAGCCGAGGACAGAAAGTCTTTGGTAACCCTCAGAAAACTGCTGCTGTCTGCAAGTGTCAGTAGGGAGCCATTTAGTTGGTTCTTTGGAAGTGTACCAGTACAGGTACAGTACATTACAGTTTTTTCTGCCTAGTCCACTGATGTTTGAGATGAACAGAAACACTGTGTTTCATGAGAATAAAACAAAGTGGGGAAGACTGTGTTCAGTCAGAAACACAGATTTGAGGTAGCTCAAGACAAACAGTGATGTTATTGTACATAAGATTTATTCTGACAGAATATAAAAGTAGGGTTGCCCAGGGTCTTTTACGTACAAGTCAATAGGACAAGTCATCAATTTCTATTAACATCCCAAAAGTTGTATTGCTAGAAGTCCAGAAAGCTGAGCAATGCTTGTATGCATGTTATGAAAAAGGGCATAATAAAGTGAATGTGTTCAGCAAGTCATTAGATATTTTTATAAAAGTACACTTTTGCTGACTGTGACAAACATCTAGCAATCCAACGCTGAACTAATCACTAGGGAGAACAGAGACAGGAAGTTCAATAAGAAGTGCAAAATACTGAATCAGCATTGAAACTGACTGCATGAACAGCAGTCTTGCTGAGGAGAACTCAGAGACAACAGGGAACGGCAGGCTGAGTACAAGCTGACAGTGTGGTACTACTGTAAATAGGGCAGGTTAAGGACTGTTCCATGTTAGGATCATGACAAACAGACTGAGGGAAGTTCTCAGCTGCCTTCTCTCAGTATTACTGATTAATCCCCATGTATGTGCAGATAGGAGTCCTTAAATTAAATAGGGCCATGGAGAAACTGGAGAGGGTCCAGCAGATAAAAGCTAAGATGGTTTGGGACCCAGAACATATGTAAGGAGCTGGACTTTAGTCTTGTGAAGAGGTGATCAGAGAAGCGATCAGCCTAAGTCTGTGCAAATGGCAGCTAAAAGCTGATGGTGTCACTCATCTTTGCAGAAGCTCGAGATGGACTTGAGCAGCAATTTGGGAGGCTTAAAGTGGACATTAGGGAAAATACACATTCACCAGGAAGGTAGTGCAGCACTGAAATGGGGTATTCATGGGGCAGACAGAATCTATGATTTTGGAGGTTCTCAAGACTTCTTAAATATAAACATGATTTACCTAATCTGCTGCAGCAACAGCCCTGTTTCAACCAGAAGGCTGGAGAAGAGACCCCAAGAATTCCCTGCCAAACATTTTTTACTGTTTTAGGATGGTCTCAGGGTTTAAAACCAGCTAGCAATAAAGTACCACATCCACTTGCTCACTTCCCCAGCAAGATCAGAGAGAGAATTGGAAGGGTAAAAGTGAGAAAACTCATGGGGCAAAGACTGTTTAAAAGGTAAAGCAAAAGCACACAAAAAAAGCAAAACAAGGAATCCATTCATCCCCTCCTGTGGTCAGCCACGTGTTCAGCAACCCCAGAAAAGCAGAGGTACCTGTACAGTGACTTGGGAAGACAAATGCCACCACTCCAAATATCTCCCTATTTGTTCTTCTTCCCCCAGATTTATATACTGAGCATGATGTCATATAGTCTGCAATATCCCTTTCATCAGCTGTGGTCAGCTGTCCTGGTTGTGTCTCCTTCTATCTTCCCATGCACCCCCACCACCCTCACAATCATACCAGAATAAGAAAAGGCCTTGTCTCTGTGTGAGCCCTGCTCAGCAATAACAAAAACATCTCCATATTATCAACCCTGTGTTCAGCACAAATCAAAAACATAGCCCCATACCAGCTACTGTGAAGAAAATTAACTCAACTCCAGCCCAAACAAGAACAAACCAGTACAGATGGTTTTCTTATCCAACCAGCCCCCCACAGTCCAGTTGTAAGCAGCCTGAAAGCAGGTGGGAAGACTGAAGCTATTATCAGAAACACATGAGTTAAAAGGCTGCCTTAAAACTGAAGTGAAAAGAAGTGATAAGAGGTAAGAGTACTTAAAGCCCCATTTTAAGGTTAAGAGTACTTAAAGCCCTTTTTTTAAGGTTAAGAAGATTTTTTGCAGCATTGAAATAAAAAGTTACATTTCTAATGCCATTTGCACAGAGGTGTCATTCCTTTATGAAAATAAACATTGGCTCTTAAAGAAGAAACAAAGGTCCTGTGGACAAGAAGTGGCTTGATTCCTCTTCTGCACGGACCTATGAAGCCCCAAATCTTTCCTGGCCTGTGAAAGTCTGGAGAAGAAGGATGAGGTGAAAGACTCAATTTATGGGAGAGACCTACTTCAACAGACAGAAACTCAAGAGGGTAGAGCAACCTGATACCCTTTACAGGCTGTGGTGAAGCACTTTCTACTTGCTGAAGGTAATGAATTAAAAGTAGAGGAATGGCATAGAATTCAGCAGTTTTCTAAACATGAGTCTCAAGGTCCTTAAAAAGTCAGTGTAGCCATTGATTCAAAAGCAGTTCTATTTGAAAGCTGTTTCAGTAGATTATACCTAGGTTAAGTGTACAGAAATTCACATTTTGTGAAGGTTAGTGCTAAAAGTGCAGGGCCGTAATAATAAAGTCATGAAGATGAGAGGGCTGGACCACTCCTACGAGTACAGGCTGAGAGAGATGGGATTGTTCAGCCTGGAGAAGAGAAGGCTCAAGGGAGACCTTGGAGCAGCTTTTCAGTACTTAAAGGGGGCCTGTAAGGTAAGGCAGACGTTTTACAAGCGCATGTAGCGACAGGATGAGGGTCAATGGCTTTAAACTAGAAGAGGGGAGATTTAGACTAGCTGTAAGGGCAACATTCCTTACAATGAGAATATTGAGGCAATGGAACGGATTGCCCAGAGAGATGGTAGGTGCTCCATCCTTGGAAACAGCCAAGGCCAGGTTGGATGGGGCTTTGAGAAACTTGTTGTAGTGGAAGGTATCCCTGCTCATTGCAGGAGTGTTGAACTAGATGGGGTCAAAAGGTCCCTTCCAACCTAAACCATTCTGTGATGCTGCTCTATGATTTAACTCTATACATCGCATCATTTAAGAGGTGAGCCACACACTTCTGACAGTAGCACAGCCATCCACTGACATAAATCAACTAAGACCTTGTGTCTAGGTATTGAAAGAAATCTATTTACAATTACCCAAGACAAGTCTGCACACTGCAATCTCTGTGGTTCAGAGGTTGAATTTGTTGCATTTGTATGGTGTTCTAATAAATGAAACTGCTGATTTATGGATTAAATTTAAATTTTAACCTGAATTTGATTATCGTGCTTATTAATGCATTGCCAGTTTAGTAAAATGAAAGTAATTAGCTTACTAAGTCACTATAGTAACTTAGCTTAGTGTATTCTCAGTTAATATTGATCTGTCCAATACATGTGAGTTGTATGGAATGAACATTGAGACCTTAAGTAACCTTAGACAAGAAATTTACAACTCAGCTGTCTCTCTGCAGGTTCATTTCCTCTCAGCAGCAATTCAAAAAAGAATTAATCCACTGCAGAATTGGCTTTCTCCAGAAATGCAAATCTGCTTCAGCAAAGCAACATTATTTAAGCACTTTCATTGCTCAAGCAATTGGGGGTGACATCTTCTTGGAAGAGCTTATAGAATTTTGTAGAGTGTGAAAGTTACAGCAATGTGCAACCACAGTACAGAGATGGAGATAGATGCAAGAAGACAGGAACCTGAACTGTATGGAAAGAAGCCAATTTTATACTTCATTGTGGTTTCAGATATAACCTTCTCAGCCACTGCCTCTGTTCCACATCTGTTATTAAAAATTTGAAGTTGCTCATAATCTTTGTATTTACCTTTTCTTCATACTTCTGGATCCTTACATTCTCTTGAAATACAAGGTTAAAGATACAGGGTTTCATAGTCCAATTACACCCTATTGCAAACAATCTTATGGCATAATATTTTGAAACCTTAGTTAAAAAAAAAGAATTGTTTTCTTGCCTCCCAATGTAGAAGCACATAAATAGTAAAGACAAGGGCATTTCTGAAGAAGCAGCAGAACAGCTTCTTCCACAGCTACATATATATATATATATATATATATATATATATATATATATATATATATATATACATATATACACACCAGAAAACAACACAGACATATATAGATTTGATCTATTCACCTCCTTCAACACTACAAAGCAGTTGCAGTTGGAAACTGAATTATTTTGGGGGTGAGCAGGGGCAGGAGGCAATAGGGAAAGATGAGAAGGAAGAGAAATTATTACAGCAGCGTGATGTTACATTTTTCTAGTTGTTAGACAAGAATTACTTGAATTTTACAAGCCAAAGAGTGATTCTCTAGTCTGCTATTTAAAACACAACTGTAACATTTGAGCTCCTCACAACCTTGAATATTTTCACACATTCCATCTTCCCAAAGTGAAGCACAAGTGACACCAGCCTGATTTCAGAACACATAAGCATGGGTAAATTCCCCAAAGTAGTTGAGTAAGTCAAGTAAAACTATTTAATTTCCAGCGTAGAGCTGAAGAGCATGTTTTGAGCCGTATGAGTTCCCTATGGAGAACATGAGGAGAGTAAAGGTGCTTCCCAATGTGACTCTAAAGAGTCAGCTTAGACAGACAACCTGTTGTGAATATTTTCTTCAAGTTAACATGAACCCATCTCTCTGCTGGTTGCATATGGAGCCTGACGTGATTGGTTTGGATGTATGTAAATCATGAACCTTTTAGTCAAATGAATTTTTTCTGGAACAGCTACAGTCTGCCTAAAGTAAGCTGATAGAGAATATTCAGTACACACATGACTCTTAAGTCTGAGTCTTCTCCGAAGGCTTCCAGGGCAGATCAGCTGCTGAAAAGTGTTCTATCATTCTTCTGTAACATTGGGTAGAAAATTTCCCTCATAATTCAGCACTGAGGCTCATTCTTTCTGCTGCCTTTGAGTACAAGAATGGGGACTGTATCTTCTTGTCTCCTCAAAAAGTTTTCTAGTCATTAGGCCATGGGCTGTTTGGGACATAGCAGCTGGGAGACAGGGACAAAGAGAAAAGGTTTGGATTAAAAGTGCCACCTCCTCTCTTTACCTTTTTGCACCATGAGCTGTTTGAAATGGAATTGCAGACTGCCGGGAAGGCAGCAGGAAGGGAGAGCACCAACACATGCTCTCACTTGCTCTGGATGCTGCCTCAAGCACACAGGGGCCCCTGTGACCCACGGCTGTTCCCCAGCTGTTGCACACAGAACCCCACAAACACACATGGAACAGGGAGCCCCACAACCAGGAAAAGAGAAATGGAATTTCAGGGGAAGACAGGATGGACTGCACTGGTGAGGCACTGATCATGGCTTTTTCACAAAACCTTTGTTTGCTATCTCGGGTCTCTTGGAAAAAAAAAAAAGTAATTGAAATACTAGCTGCTGCATCTGAAGGCTGCCGGGAACAGAACTGGAGGTGGCTGCTGTGCACAAGGAATGGTTGCACCAGCGCCAGCCCCTTCACAAAAAAGCCTGCCTGCTCCAGTGGGGAGACAGTGTTTGGAGTTTTGTACTCTTTGTTTTCACAATCAGGCATTAATTATATTTAAGGTCCATTAATTTGGTCTTGTGGTTTTAGAAATAGTAAAACACTGTATAAGCTATGCAGCATGGGGGTGGTTTTTTTTGTTCAAGTGGTATTACAGAAAATGGGAAGATAAGACTTGTGTAACAAGCCAGGAAATTTCAATAACAAATGTATTTGCTGTAAGTTTCTCTCTTCATGGTTTCAAAATATTTTCTTGCAAGACTTATTCGTGGCCAGTCCCACATCTTGGGATCAAAATTAAATTCTTCCTATCTTATTCATGTAGTGAAGAACATTGTTGGGGGCTGGTTCTTTCCCTTTTCCCTCTGTGGAATTTTCCCCATTGTCATGCTAAGATACCTGTTGACTGGGCCCTGGTGACAAGGGGGAGGGGAGAGAGGAGGGAAACCCCTCGATATTCAAACATCCAGAAGAGGAAGCGGAAGGCTGGGCCTCGGCCCATTTCCCCCCCGCGGAGTTCAGACGAGAAGGACGATCGCCGCCTCTGATCCATCCCTGCCATCCCAGCGCCGGGAGCCATCCTCACTGCTGTCAGACCCTGCCCTGCTGTCTTCTCGCTGTAACCTGCCACCATCCAGCACTCTGCTGAGCACCAGGACCCACACCGTGAGCGGAGGGCTCTCTCTCCATCTCTCTCTCCCCCTGGGACAGCGCTGCCATCACCCCCAGCCCTCCTGCGGCTCTGCGGGACCTGCCCGCCCCCAGCACCGGGAACTGCAGCTCAGGGAAAAGGTGCCTGCAGCCAAAAAACACTGGGACTGAGTTACTGTTCTGTTTGTGGGTAATTTCATAGCTGTTGTTGCTCTTGTTTGTCTTGTTAGATATACTAGTAAAGAACTGTTATTCCTACCCCTATATCTTTGCCTGAGAGCTCCCTTAATTCCAAAATTATAATAATTTGTAGGGAGGAGGGATCACATTTTTCAGTTCAAAGGGAGGCTTCTGCCTTTCTTAGCAAATACCTGTCTTTCAAACTAGGACAAATATAAATGTGTGAAAAGCCCATAAAAGCAGGTTAATAACATAGAAAACAAGTGCAGTAATCCACAAATATCTCAATGTAGAGAATATTAGCAGGTAAACAACAAAAATAATCCCCAAACTTTACAAACTCATTTTAATGGAAAAGTACAATTGCAAGAGAGTCCAAATTTGAAACACGCTCTGCTGTATCCTTAGCATATTCTGTGTACTAACTGTGCATTCTGACAAGTATTTAAAGCCTTCTTACTGAAGGAGAGAACAAACCATCAGGTTTAGACCCTGTGTTATCTGAAATAACCACCTTCTGCTTCCACCATTTTAATGCTGGAAACAGTAAAACATTCAGGTATTCAAGAATTTGCATGCATTTTTGGAAACTGTCGACTCACTTCCCCGTTATTATTTAACTGAAGAATCAAGACTGGCCACAAGTAGCAGTGAGGAATTAATGTATGATCTTAGTCTTTGTAATATGAAACATCAAAGGGAAAGATAATTAAGAAAAAAAATTACTGAATTAAATACAATTGATTTGCCTAATCTGACTTCTGGCACATGGAAGGTGGCTCCTTCTCCACTTGCTGGACAGTTGCAGAACAGGATTGGTGACTTGTTAACTGGAGCGAAGCAGAATGTTGCACCTATGGAAGCATCCAAGTTGTCCATGCACAAACTGCATATTATTGACAGGAGGCAATGGCAGGGGACAGAAGTGGTAGGTTTCCATTTGTGGTAGACAGAAGCCCCCATCTGCCTCCTTGGCTTGTTATCTAGAGCAATTCATGGCTTGCCAGGGGCCCAGATCCAAGATGTAGCAGAGGAACTACCAAGGATCTTGGGCTATGACTCCCTGCTGCTTATCCACATGGGTGCCAGTAACACTGCCAGAGGAGATCAGTGAGGTCAAGAGTGCCTACAAGGATCTGAGAGCAAGGAACAGGAATTATAGACTGGCCAGCCTGCAGAAATCCTGGACCAAGGCTCCTTGGAGCACATTGCTGGGCCCTTGCAGAAGAAAGTAATTAGGCAGAATCATCATGGGTTTACCAAGGGTCAGTCACACCTGAACAATCTGATTGCTCTCTATGATAAAATGACTGGACTTGTGGACAAAGGGAGAACAGTGGATGACTTTGACCTTGCCTTTAGCACTTTTCAGCTCTTTTTAAAACACTCTTCCTTCTCTCGATTTAAAAAATAAAGATTACAACCAATAAAGTTCTGTAGTATTTCTACCAGTTAACACATGGGTCCTTAGCAGCTTCTGACCACAGTGAGTTGGCATGGAAGAAGAACTCACACAAATAGTTATGTGAGTCAACTTAAGGCTTTGTCATGCTGCAGATATAGGGAAGATATTCTTATATTTATTTCCATGAAAAAACAATACAGATTTCCATTGTATTGACAGATTTTTCTCCCACATATAAGCAATGGTGCACACCCAGATCTCTTGATGGAGGTTTGCAGTCCAGCTGAGTGGATATGGATGGGCAGAGTACCCGGGGTAATGCCACAAATGAGAGGAAAAACAAAGTGTCAAAAACAGGACATGAAACTGAAGATATCAGAGCAGTAGTTGTAGAAGAAACTTTCTGAGCCTCTGTTCACCGTGACAATAACCAGTCACAATTCTGTAATCACCAGCAACATTGTACCTGCACGTTTAAAGCATTTGTCTAGAGACTGCAGTCTTTCCTTGCTCTTTGGCTGAGAGCAGGTTCACCTTCCCTTTGTCTTTCCTGTACTTTTCCCATCTGGGTAAGTAAAGGCATTGCATGGAGATCTGCTGACATCTTGAGAACCTTCTCTGTCACATGCCATCAATGTTTATCATTCTTCTTGACCTTCACCACTGCTTTTAAGGACTTCCCTTTCTAGGCAAACTCATTCAAAGCCTTCTGCTGCAGATTTCTATATATGATGCAACATGCTCAACCCTGAAGAACACCAAAGTCACTCCACTCTGGCCACAGGTACACTCACATGGGCCTGAATAGACCATTCCTGTTTCTGTGAAGTAGTTTCTTCCAGAAACAGCCCCCAGTTTCAGGGTGCTTTTTGAGAGCAGTGAGACACTGGATGTAGGAATAGGACACAGGTACTTGCCTTCTGCGTGGCAAGACCTATGCTTTCATCAGCATATGGAAAATATTCCCTCATCTGGGTCAAAAGCTCCTCAGCTGTCCAACTCCTGAAGACAACAGCAACAAGACAACCATAGAACAACCCTCTCCCCATGCTGGCAGTCCAGCAGCCCACCCACACCTTTGCCTATTAACTCTACCACCTGTGGATGTTGATGCTGACCTATTTCTCTATCAGCTTTCTGCAATGATGTTCTCCATCACTACTTCCATCCATTTTTGAAGAAGGGCAAAATGTCCTTTGCAACTCATCTAAGTCAATTTTCTGGCTTTAGAAACTCCCTCCACAAACCTAAGGATAAGTTCTTGGAATCTAAGCACCCCAGACAGTTGTTTCCCACAAACAAGAATGTCATTAAGCCAGGATCAAGAATGGCTTCAAAGGAATAGAAACAAAAGACCTGAGAAGGAGATGTCACTGGTAAGAAGGGAAACTACCACCCGCTGGACCTGGGTGCTGAAATCTGTTCTGATCAAAGAGGACACTGTTCCTGCCTGTGATGTGGTCATCCTCAGCTCCCGAGCCATCCCTTGTGGAGAAGCCTTGTTCTTGTTGCTCTCTCACACTTCTTGCTCCCTGTGGCACAAGGCCATCCTCCTGCCACAGGCACGAAGCTTCATAACTGTGATACCATATCATAACTGTGATAGGAGTTCAGGTAGTGCCTTTGTGCTGCTTTTTCCCTTGGGCACCATGCCAGTGTAACTGTAGCCCTGTAATGTGATATTGTCACTGCTAGTGATGTGCCATAAGCCTGGTGTTGAGTCTGCAGGGGCTCAGGACTCAGGCTTGTCTGCTCTGTCTTAGTGTCTTGTGACCTGCCTGCAGCTTTATTTCATGTGGTTTGGATGTGGCAGCAATTTTTCTAACTGCCATATCTATACCAGATCTGCTTTTTGT
This sequence comes from Cinclus cinclus, assembly GCF_963662255.1. Classification (NCBI taxonomy): domain Eukaryota; kingdom Metazoa; phylum Chordata; class Aves; order Passeriformes; family Cinclidae; genus Cinclus; species Cinclus cinclus. The sequence goes on along the minus strand of NC_085046.1, from coordinate 82,309,766 downwards.
GACAGGAGCACTGTTTGCTATAGGTGACAGTAACAAGCAGTAGTTCCAGGTAGACCAAGAATTTTACAACTCAAATAAAATGCTGTTGAGTAGAGAGATACAAGTCTGCAGTGACAACCACAAGACGTGGCAGTCAGGATTGAAGCTACAGAATGAGAAGAGATGGGGCATAGGATTGGCACTGGACACCCCATGCTAATAGAAAGATCAGTCATGACCAATTAATCTGCAGACCTGGAGCTGGACAAAATTGGGGTTAGGGCCAGGAAGAAGAGCAAAGAAATAGTATATAATATACATAAATCTAAATTTAATATAAATGGTGTGATGAAACCTGGAGCTGCAGACCAAGGGCGAAAGAGAAAAGTGTACAGGCATGTTAGCAAACACACAATTTGTGTGTACACATGCATATCATACTGTCAAAATGAACATCATATTTCTGCTGGTAAAGGATTCCACATGTTGTCCACTTCCCTTAATATTCCCTCCCCTGCCAACACCAGCATGAAACCACTGACCTTCAGACACAGAAGAGCAATGGAAGGGTGAGGATAACACTAAGAAAATGTCAGAAACTAAAAGGTGTCTGCTTTACAATTACAGTTTTATTATTGTTATTGCTATGGCTTTTCACCTATACATAAATAGTCTACCTGCAGGTTTTTTTGTGTAATAATTACATTTAGACCAATAATGATTTCTGAATTAGACTTAAGATTTTACCTTTGCTAACAATAAGTTCTTGGCCTTTATACACAAGGTGTGCTTCCTCTTTGCACATAGACTTGAACACAACATCACATGAGTGGATTTGAAACTGTCTGTACTGAGAGCCTACACTGATAACTTTTGATCTGGGATCTTTACCCAGTTCCCAGTAGAATTATTGCTATTTGTCCATGTGTTGCTTGTTACATGTTTATATTTTTGCTTGTGTATTTGCCTGTCTGTAATAATATTCCTTGCTTGGATTGTTTTACTGTTTCTATACACATTTAATTTAAATGCTTACCATTATAATCCACAATCTACCACAAAGTAGAGACATGCTCCCAGCAAATTACTAATTACAGCAAAACTGTTGAGTATTAAAAACGTGAACTAAGGATTCATATAGTTATAAATATTTAGTAGTAGAATAAGTTACTGTATTCCATTCAGTAATTTTTACAGCTACAGCCTATGGTTTCCCCTTTGCATGCTGACTTACATAGTGGAAGTGTAATTAAATAAGTGACCATTGGAACTACAGTGCTGTTTAAGCCTCTTTGTGTTCAAGTAAAAGTAAGAATTAGTTATTTCATTAAAAGGGGGGAATCAAATAATTTCCACCTGTATTCTGATTTACAGGGTTAGTAGCACTGCATTTGTGTTAAGCATGAGCATAGATATCACCTTGCCTTCTCTTTGTTTCAAAAGTGGAACTGGTCTGGGAATAACCAGATGAACTTCTGAGAAGGTCAAAGTGCAGGAGAGAAGAAGTGCTATTAATAATTCTAGCAAGGCAAGGAGTTATGCACTCAAGTGTTGTCCAGTTATTCCTCCTGGTGCCTAGATTCCAATTTTAGATTCTCAAAAATTCCATTTTGCTTGATGCCTAAGCCCTAAAAAAATCTGGCTAGAAGTGCCAATGTTTATATGCTGACAATTCACATTCCTTAAAGTCCTGTAGAGGATGGCCTCACCTAGTATTCAGACAGGAGCTAAGGAGGAAAAAGAACATGGTGAGTAGAGAAAGTAGTGCTGTCATCTCTTTTATAAAAGAACCCTGAGGTTGACATCAGAGACAATGCTGCAGAGACGGTGTTTCTCTGCCTGTGGAAATCAAGATCTAAAGCTCTTTTTGAACACTCTCTCCATGAAACTACATTGCAGTTTCTCAAGTGGCACCTCACAGGCTAATTTGAACTGCAAGCAACCAACAAGTGTCCTGCTGATAGCAGGAGTCTTTCTCTGCACCAAACATCACAGGATGTGATAAATGTGTGTGAATGAGGGAAGGGCCAGAGATCACTTTTAGGCTTTTGTAGTAAGACTAGAGTAAGTATAACTGGAGTACCACTGCTCAATCCTTGCTCCCTCAGTCCAACCCTTTGCATGTGCATATTCACTTTCCTTTAATTTGTCAGACCTTACCCCCACAAATAAAAGGGTGGAACATTCTTGATACCAGGAAGTCTAACATGAAAAGCTCTCAGCATCCCAACCTGTCCTACTTTGTATGGAATAATTATTGATTATCAAATCAGAGATTTATGGCAACTATAGCTCAAGTTTTAGAGCAAGCTTACACTTACTTAGAAGCTGCTGAATACCCAATATGACAGTGATATATTCAAAAAACAAGGACTGTAACCTTTTCAAATTAAAGTAATGAAAATCAATACCAAACACTATGAGAAGGAAAGGTGGTATTAATTTTAAACAAAACTTATTCTCCACCCATCCTATTATTCTTTCCTCAGTTTTACTCATAGAAACATGTACACTTACCAGTGTACACTTACCAGATGGTACATTTACCATCTACAGGATGGATCACTTCTGCTTAACATGAAGACTGAGACGTGCCAGCTGCTGAATCCTCGCTATATATTCTGAAATCTCTTTGCAGATAGCTGTTTTGGGCCAATTATTTTGAACCCCTCAGGAGTCCCCAGTTACTGAAGAATAATCTTTTGCCTCATGAATTCACTTACAACAGCCTCCAAAAATGTTAGGCAAGGTGGCTGCCTAGTTTCTGTTATTCCCTCATTTTGGGTGTCTTGCAGCTGCAGTCTGTCTTCCTTTTGGAATTCCAGGATGAGAGGGGCACAACTCACATGATACAGCCGTGCAGCCATTCTCTTGTTGTCAGAGTGCTGGTGCTGTCTGGCTGCAGGCAGCACCTTCCTTAGTTGCTACCGATTTTATTTCTGTCACATACATCTATGGCTGTCGATAGTGGCCATTCTTCCAACCTGTGCTCTGGTGTGTTTTGGGTTGCTTTCGTGTAGATCCGTTTCTGTTCATGCTGTCATCTCAGTCTGTGTATTTCTGCCCTTTAACTGTGGGTCAGATGTTTTCCTCCAGCCTGGGTGAAGTCATAACAGACTTTGAGAGTGAGCCTTAAAGCTCGTGCCGTGCCTTAACCTTTCTTATGAGCTGGAGAGGCTCTCAAGGTTCTGGGCTTTCTTCTGTCTTATCTGTAGGTATTAGAATACAAGGAAGCAATAAGTATATTCCCATTAAGCCTTCCAGAGGCACTAACTTAAACAAGAACAGCGGTTTATACGTGCAGATATACTCCTCCCAACTGTGGAACCAGACCAGAGATATCAAGCATAGAAATCCTCCTGGAAGAATTCCCTATGGAAAGAGGAATCAAATATCAAATAAAATGTCACTAGGATACCACCAGCTCCCTATTTTTGCTCAGCTGCTGAAGCCTTACTGAAATACAAGGGGAAAAAAAACACAGAACAAAGCTCACCAAGTTAAAGAAATTATTATGAAAACTCACAGAGAAAATTCTTGTTCTTCAAAACTCATTTCAGAGAGACAGTCCTTTGTCTCAAGTCTTTGAGAGACCACTGAAAGACAATACAGTTTGTAGATGTGAGGTTTGGAATTCTTAAAGTCAATCTCTCCTGAAATACTTTATTTTTTAAGGCTTGATAGACATACACAGAGCTATAGAATTGCATGTGCAAGAATAACAGTAGTTCCTGCTGGAACTATCCACTATCCTTATCTCCATGGCAGCCAAGCAATTAAGAAAAGAATAAGCAAACATCTACTGCTGCATACTTCTTTCCCTCAGCCCTCTTCCTGCTTTTTCTGTTGTTTGCCAGCATTATGTACTATAATGTTTGGATCAGAAATGTCAAGCTTTAAAAAGTCATGTTACTGAACAGGGCAAAACATTTTATATCCAGCCTTTAAAAGTTCTGTTCCTGCTGAAGGTATTTAGCTTGATCCTGTCCCACCTGGAACAAGGAGGGACTAAGGAATGAGTGTTGTAATGGCTGCGTATCAGCTATCAGCTCTTCCCAGAAGCAGCTCTGCCAAGTCTTCCATTTCACTTTGGCAACTCATAGGCCCCAGCCCTAATCTCCTTTCCCTCATCACAGAGGGATGTCTACATCCTGTGCTGTTCTGTTGTTGGCACTGTGAACCCTCGTGATCCATGGCCCCTTCTCTGGCTGCTGACACTTAGACTTCTCCACAAAAGCACAGGCTAGAGAGTGAGACTGCACAGGAAAAATATAGTAAGGAATAGGATAAAGGAAGAAGGCAAGAGAAACTGCAGTTGATGCAGGACTTGCTCAGACAGCCTTATCAACCAGCATGTTGTTTATACGTGGCTGTCCACACTTTTCTCCATTTTCCCATGCTTATAATTTCTGCCCCCACCTTGATCCATCTCTTTTCCCACCCTTGTCTCCTCCCGAATAAACAACTATAGTTACTTTTTCCCCATTGGTTCCAGTTTTGCTACATCCATAACCACATTTGGCATTTCTGATACCTTTAGCTATTACATCTCAGCCTTACATCATATAGAACCATTAAAGCTGGAAAATACCTCTAAGATCATCCAGTCCAACTGTTAACCCAGCACTGCCAAGTCCACCTCTAAACCATGTCCCCAGATGCCACATTTACACATTTTTAAAATACCTTAATGTATATTGACTCTACCACTTCCCTGGGCAGCCTGTTCCAGTGCTTGACAACCCTTTCTGTGAAGAAGTTTTTCCAAACCTCTACAAGATTTATTGATGTGGTAACCTGGATACTGTGGGTTTTTTCCTAAGACTGTACTCCCCAAAAATATTCCAATATTGCCCTTCAGTTCTCCTAGAGTTCCCTGGGGAGGTTGTCCTTCTCTCACACAGTTCCCCATAATCAGCTGTGAAATCCAGCTGTTTTTCATGGTGTTACACTGTAATATTTGCCAGCTGCTCACTCTGCTGTTTGTTATGTTTGGCAGTTTCACTTGCTATGTTCCCTACTTTCTTGTGCCCTGCTCCATTACCTAAGCCTCACTGTGGGGTCTAGTCATCTTCATAATATATTTCAGTAGGGAAAGTAATCCATAATGTGTCCTGGTGCAAAAATCACAGAAAAATACAAAAAACTTGTCCCCTAGATGAAATCACAGAAAACATGATTCTAAGGGATTTCTGGAAGTCATCCAGCTGAGTCTTGAGAATCGCCAAGGAAGGAAATTCACCACCTCTTCGGTCAACCTGTTTCAGTACTTAACTACTCTCACCATGGAAGAATTCTGTCCTTACACTCGCTGGAATTTATATTGCTCTGCCTTGTTGCTGGAAAATTTTCCTCTTGTCATTTCATTGCGCACATCTGATCCAAGTCTGGTGCAAAGTTCTCTTTTACAGCATGAAAGGCAAGTTTGTTGCCATATCCTATGAAGTCCACTTTTCTGCTCTTCCCAGTCACATTAGCAATATGTGGTTCATGAGAAAGAAGAGGTTAAAAAAAATCAATTAAAATTAACCAAATTACTTAATGAAAACAAAAATCAGCTGTCTTTCCTCATAAATGGTTCAATGGCCATAGAGATGTATAAAATACATCACAGTTTTCAATTCTCTGGAATCACTTCCCTTAAATCAAGGCTATCTCTTGTACAAAGAGAAACAGAACAGGAGAGCCTTGGGTTTAGAGCAGCAGAGGCAGGGAAGCTATTCCAAAGCTTTAAATGAAAGATACTGTCAGAAATTCAGAAAAGGAACTTGATACCTTGATACCTTGATACTTGGCTAAGGATGTTAGTATTGTCTGAGTTGCTAAGCAACTACATAAGTTATTAATTTAAATATTAAGTAAATTCTGTTATTTCAATAATTAATTACAGTCTGCTTTGTATTATTTAGAAGAAACCAAAATGTGTTTTGTAGTGATAGAGTACTTCTGTCTTTCACTTTACTAGCAGCCTGCCACTAAGATACAACATTCATACGCTGGTTAAAAAATATAAAATTCCTATTCCAAATATGGATAGAAGTAGTCTTCCTTCCTCAGTTTTTCTCCTTTCCTTCAGATGTTTTAATGTCACCAAACCTGAAGTTGATCTCTACGACTCAAGTCCTTCTATTTTTTTGTATCTGCATCTCTGTCAGTTTGTGGCAGAAAGATGTATTATAGTAATCAACGTTCTGCTGAAGGTACAGCACCTTTTTTGATGATTATAAGATTTATGAGCTAAAATAAGCCCTGGTCAGCATAGATGTTAACTATTTCAAAAAACGCTGTCGAAATCATCCCAGAGTACTTTTAAAATTTGTTACACTTTGGGTGTTTTTTGTTGTTGTGGTTTTGTTTTGTTTTTGTTTGTTTGTTTTTGGGTTTTTTAATTTTTATTTTTATGGCTGAAATAGGTGCCAAAGCATATTCAGACAGTTTGGCTGTTGTATCATCTCAAGGTCAAGAAAAAAAAAATCAGTGGCATGAAAGAAAAAAGAAAGCCACACAGGGTAAGATGGGAAATCATTTAAAAGATCAGCAGCTTAAAACATCTGCAGACACAAGTATTTACTTAGGAGCTTTTGTGATTTGTGCCATGTAAGAAATTCGTACAACATACTTAGAAATAATACACAGATCATTGCATAACTTCTCAACAGTTAGAATGATTCTGCTTTAGACTGTACCATGAATAGGATGGGCCAAATGATAATTGTCATCTAGTAAAAGCTGAGGAGGTTTTACAGATCTCAACAGACCAATTTATACTGGTCAAGCACTTGATTCATCCTCTTCCTCCTCTCTTGCACTTTCTTATTGCTGTTTGGGAAAGGAAGGTAATTTCACATTTGCAGTCCATCTAGGAATTTGTTTATTTTTAAATAAGGAAAGGTTTCTTCTGGGTGTTATTTGAGGGTGAGCAATAGCCTCAGAACTTAATTCAAACAGCAGTTCTCAAGCACGCAGTTGCATCATGAATATTTATCTGGCCGCTTGCAAAAGCTCTGAATATCTTGGCTGCACTGTTCTCCTTCTGCATGAGACCCCCCTTTGCTGGGAAAACGCTGCCATCGCAACCAAGGGCAGCAGAAGGCGAGGGGGCTGGAAGGCAGGGAGAGAAAGCAGGTTGGGTTTTCAGGCTAATTACAAGGTTTTGTGCTCTGGGTCACCTTGTAAATGAGATTTGATGCTCAGAAAGCTGCAGCCAAAGCTGCTCGGCAGAAAGTGGAGCAAATGCATAAAGGTTCTGCTGGTGTTTAGCCTTTCTTGAACACAACCTGCAATTTTCATGGTGAGCAATTACAATGACTCTAGAAAATTCGTTCCTAGGGCATCTTGCTAAATAGACAAAAGTTGTTTTTATATGCCAGGCTGTAAAACTGTTCACTCTGAGTCTGGTGAGTGATCTGTATCAATAGACTTCTCCCTTCAGAATTCTTTTGACACACTTGCTAAAATGCATTAAAATTAATTTTAACACAGCCACAATGAAACAGATTTGAGCAGCTTTGCAAGCTCATGCTGCTTCAAAACATTTTGTCATATTGATCAATTTAGCACTCATTTAGTTTAAGGCTGGCATGATTTCTGATTATCTGTACTGCACATGTAAAACATTTCTAGGCTATCTGAGGAACAGATCTGAAGGCAGCTGGAGTCTGGTTCCTACATCTCCTCTGCCTGTGGCCTATGCTTTTGTTGTCCATTCACCTTATAATTTTGCAGCGTGAACCATATTTGCCAAAGGAATATTGTGAAAATTAGTATTTGCACTGCTCTTCACCCTCACTCCTGCTATTTTCTGGATGACAGTGGGCTGGTGGTTTATTTGCACAGTAGGGTTCTGTTTTCAAACACTGCTTCACATCAATGAGCACCAAGGACACTTTTACTCCTAAAAAACCATACAGGGTGTATAAGTGTTAGGCCCAGATCACATCAGGGCTGATACCTGATACAGGGTATGGATGTTGTGGGGACATAAAATTGCAGACAGGACTGGAAGATCACTTTGCGGGTCCCTCAGGTAATTGTAGCCTAACACACCTGCACACTGCACATCAGCTTTACCTGCGCAGCTCTGCATGGAGAGGAATATTTTCAGCCCTGGGGCTATTTAAAAGCTGTGTAGATATGGCCCTTGGGATATGGTTTTTTATTGGACTTGGTAGTGCTGCGTTAATGGTGGGACTCAACGGTCTTAAAGACCTTTTCCAGTGTGAACAATTCTGTTAGAGTGTTTACTTGAGGTGTTGATGAGGACATCAGGATGGACCTCTGTCCCTCACTATTCCCAGTCTGCCCCTCTCAGACTATTCCCAGCACAACATTAACAAGACTTACTTTCTTACAGTTTTGGCTTTGTTCCTGTCTGCCTTGAACAACATGGATAAGTCACTTGCAGAGAGAAAAACAAGGGATACAATGAGTCATCACTTTGATAGCTCAGATCAGGCACAAAACTGCTAGAGCTTGCTCATAAATTTGGGGGGGTCACAAGGTTTAGCTTACATCAGAGCCATCATGTCTAAGACCTGCTTTTGGACTCTGCCTGTTTTTTAGTGAAATACTTTAGCCTAGCTCAACTTTTTTAACTAAGTCAAAGAATGCCTGAGTGAAACCTTATGTTCTCCAATATTAAGAATTTCTTAGGAATGCAGTAGGGCTGGTAAGATGATCTTGTCTCTTCTAGCCTTCTACATAAGCATTTTATTAAGTTCTTTATCTTCTTTTGAAATCTCTGGGTTTAATATATACAGTCGCTCTGGTTTTGCATTTTTTTTATCTTAGTTGCAGTAATACTACAGATTGCTCTTGTGTAAGAGCTTCAACTGTATGAAAAAATCCAGTCAGTTTTGCAGATTCTCTCCACAACAATAGGGCAGCATCTTCCTTTAAAATACATCAGTCCTTTGAAATTAGCAAGCAATTTGTTGGGCAGTGCACCTAAACACTAAAGAGTTTAAATTGATCCCTGCCCTCAGGTCCCTTGGTTTCACAGCTATTGCAAAAGATGCAAAATTAAACAAGATTTTTATTCTAGTGAACAGAGTCAATTCAGACGAATGAAAGAATGGGTGAATATTGTCAATTCCTCAGGCAAATCTAAATCTTTCATCCTGCCCTTACTGGGGCTGCCTCAGGACTGTTGCAAAGACAACTACTATAAAAATGGATCAGAATAGCCTTTTGCCTCATCATCACATCTCCCCAAATACTGCTGCCTTTGCAATACTGTTTTCTGTTGCTTTTCCCAGGAGATAAACCAGCTTCAATAATTTGCATAAATTTATAATTATTGATGAGTCTTCAGGTTGCCTTCTTTGAAGGGAATACATATCCCATTAGCCATGTATTTGATTATTAGGACCCACTTCAACCCCCTCTTATTCTATTGACAACTGGACAAAATTGCGTGGAAATTGTTCTGCAGTTTTCTAGCTCTGCAGTTTACCAGATCACTTAGAGAAAACAGACCAGCAAAATTGCTATAATTCCTTTCAATTTTTAATAGCTCTCTTGTGCTGTGGCTTTAATCCGTATGAAATTGCTAGAGCACTGAGTAAATAAAGCAGCTGTTACAGCTCATGGAGCTACAATATGGCCACGGCTTCCTGGAGAATGTTCAATACTACTACACAAAGTACATGTAGTCACTTATAAAAGTATAAGTTAGTAGAGAATATAGAATTATAGTTTAAAAAAAGACTCCCAAATTCTTACATGAGAAAATGCCAGTACTGTATGATATGCACAGTGTGGTGTGGAACCATTAGAACCTGACAGTTGCACAATTCCTGGTTGTGTACGGCTGGATGACTGCATACATGTACATTTACATACCATTTTTATATCAGTTTACACGTAATCTCTAACATGTGTCTGTGGCTGTATAAATGATTGTACAACCGCAGGCTATGATCCTTCGAACTTTTACATATTCATTTAAATGTGTCTGTGTTTACTTGACCAGCCCCTGAGTGCAGATAAGAAGATAAGAAGAGGAAATGCCAAAGATGTGAGGCAGAAATTCTTTTTTTCTGTACTTTTCGAAACGCATCTGATGTAGTTCCCAGATGGCTTACAGGGGTGAGTTAACATGCTACAATATTAAAACTCGGTCTATTAAGCTGTTTTGAAATTAAACTTAATGTTACATCAGTGGCAAGAGGTCTCAGGCACAGCAATATGATTTTATGCTGGAGGATCTTTGTGCAAAGACGGATGTCTCTATAACTCCCAGTTTAATATTTACTCTCAAAAAGCACATGTACCTGATCCAGCAAATGCACACATGACTAAGGTCTTTTCCCTTTGCCATCATTTAGAAAAGATTTCTAAACATTCTATCAGTGTCAACAAATCCTCTAAAAAAATACTGGAGGGTTTTACAGGTGAACTGAAATTGACATATACTTTATACAAATGTTTGCGTAAAAGCTGTGTACATTGTCTTTGCCTCAAATGGCATGGTTCTGGATAAATACAGTGTGTGCAGATATCTTTGTAGGTCAGGAGTCTGACTTACATTTGTAATCCTGAAATAATAAGGAACAACAATCATCAAGGAGCAGCAAAAGCAAGATTGTATATTAAGGAAAGTATGTATTAGAAATAAGCCAGCACAGCTTTTGGTTCAGGGAAGGTTTTACATAGATACGGGGAAGGGCTGTTGGAGCTCCCTGAAAAGTATGATTGAGTGAGTGTTGGACATCGAAGATGCATAGACAGACTCTGTTTGGATTCCTGATGGCCTTCAACAAGATACATTATAAAGAATCTTAGAGCATCTCAGGTTTTAAAAAGACTGAAGTGAATATTTGATACAGTTCAGAGAAGAGTGGCAAGTATGATCTGAAGCACACAAAGGCTTCTGTATGAGGAACATTTAAACAGGGTAGCCTGAAGCCTGGTAAAAATATGATTGGGAAGGGAATATTGCCATATTCTATACAACCACAAGTGAAGAGGAGAGAAGGAAATGTGTTCTCCATACATCTTCCAATGCAAGAGTAAAGAATTAAAATAGTGGATGACTGAATCAAAGCAAATGAAAGCAGACTTCTTCATATAATTCAAATATGAACCGTGGAACTCCTTGTTCTGAGATTTTGCAGATGTTGCAGTTTAAAGGCATTCAGAGGGCAGCCCAAAAAATTCATGGAGGAAAAAAATTGAGATTTACAAAGCTCAAAGGTAATATACATCAAGATGATGATGTCACAGAATCATAGAATTGTTATGGTTTGAAAAGACCCTCAAGATCATTGATCCCAAGCACTAACCCAGCACTGCCAAGTTCACCAGTAAACCACATTCCCAAGTGCCACATCCACACATCCTAAATCAGTGGAGACTGGAGAAGCATAGCCAGTCAATCAGTTGTGTACTGTTGCATTGTTCTGAGGCAAAACTTTCTCTGCCTGAAAGTCCTCTCTTCATGTGCCTGTGATCTTTCCTTCGGCTGTTTGTGTGCCTCAAATAATGATAAAAGGTAACAACAACAGCAATATTTGCATGGCAAGCTTTGCAACTGATCCTATGATCAATTTTGGAGCCAAAAAAAAAAAAAAGAAAAAAGAGGTTTCCTAATGACTGCCTTTCTTTTGCTTTCACCAGGATCTCAGTGAGTTCCATCATGTATGCCTAAGGGCTCTTTCCTTTCCACTCAATCTAAGCAGAGCATCTAGGCTGAGCAGCAAATTAGATTTTTCTTGGAATTGTAATGCTCTGCAACCATGAGTATCAACCTCTAGACAATGACAGAGGTTATGCATACCCAGAGTAGAGCAACTTTAGGAAGTCCATTTATATAAAAGCAGAAAGTCTGTCCAAGGAAACAGTGTATCTGTGAAGCTTTGTGTCTTCTGCAGTGTGCTGCATAAATGGAGAAATTCCCAGGCTGGGTAAAACACAGTGTCTCCTAATTTATGCCTAAGGTCTCTGAAAGAAGAAAGGTTGTTGGTTTTCTTTAACATACTTATCTTAAACTGGATTTGCTGTATCACTGAATCCATCTTTTGTTTTATTGAGTAGCAGATGCCTATTCAACTATTCATTTAAGTACCGTAACCTAATAAGTGATGACCGGAAATTATATTAAATAATCTTAGACCGAGTGACATCTGGGGTTTGATTAGAGACCTATACAAAGCCATTTTTATCTGTCAGAACTTCTTGGGTCTTACACTTTGACCAAATCAGAGAATGTCTCAAAAAAGCATAGGTCAAATGTAATAAAATAGGAGGTAATAGTCTATTATTGAAAATATAGTAATACATTAAAACAAATAATAATCTTGGAGATGGGATTTCTCATATATTTAAATGAAAATCTCTTACTTTAGCAGTGTGTTTCTAAGGTGACTAAAGGTAAAATATTTTCTCTACAAAAATGGGACCTACCAATGATTTCAGACACAATTATAAGCTTCTCTTTGTTTACAGACAAGGACTGAAAATCTCCATGATGGTACAGAAGTGGCTTGGTATATGCCATTACATTTATATAGACACAGGAATTTTGAATCCCTAGTAACACTTCACATAAATGTTTATGAATGTCAACAATTAACATGCTATTTTTTGCTGCAAAAATGATATAAATATAACCCAAGTAACTTATTAAATAATTCAGCATGACATTAATTTGAATTATCTTTTACCAGATTATATATGAAAGTAGCTTTGTCTTCTTTTGAGGAATGTTTGGATAAATTTTGGATAAATTGCAAACAGCAAATGAAGTAGATTCAGGTCAGGTCTGTAGGAAAAGAAATTTTAAGTGCCATTCCTTAGCACATGAAGGGTTTTTTCTTCCAGGAGAGGAGTAATAACTGGTTTGGAAATTTTCATACTGTGCAGAAAGATGTTTCTTTTTTACTGTCTGCATTACATCTTATTGAGACTAAATACAATCTAGTTCTCAATATGAAATATGTCACAATACAGAAAATACAGATTCCTAATTCAAGAGCATTACAAGACCTGTTACAGAAGTATCCTTTATTGTGTGCTTGCTTCTCCATTACTTTAATTAAGAAAATATACAGAAGGATTTAAAGCATATGGAGGTAATTGAAATACATGCAGCAAGCACAGTTTTCTCAGAGCAGGGCAGATATTCGTGTCACCTTGGCTCGCTGCTCTGCAGAGCTGGAAGGACATCTGGCACCTGATCAGAAACGCTGCAGCTATTAATCATAGTAGAGTAAGAAATGACTTTGTGTTGAAACATGAGTATCCAGAAATATTCTTGGCAGGGATATTTCTCTATTATGAACTTGCAGTTAAGCTGAGTGTTTGGAACACTTCTTACACTTTTTTTAAGTCTTTGTTTGTAGAATTCACCTTTTAAATACATTTATTTAGCAAGATTTCAGTAAAACTACAAGTTCAGTGAGTAGTTTCTAACAGATCTAGTTAAAATCTCAAAGATCATTTAGGGCAAAAAGAAGTGGATTGCAGCGTTTATCTGCTCCATTTCTGTGATCAGAGAGTCAGAGATGAGATTATAGAGTACCTGAGGTAACTCCTGGAATCACACAATAAGCACTTTCAATCGCTTGGGAACTGCACTCATCGAAGAAAGCAATTTATGAAAACATTACAATATGAAATATTTGGGAAATTGGCAAACCATTCCCACCACTTAGCAGTTCATCCAACTAAATTAGAAAGGTCAGTCACTGAAACCCAAACTGCTTGGCCTAGAATGACTTTTTTGCCATCTAGAGACTCTCTTCTGAGTGGTAGGAGAGAAACAGATTGTCCCAGGCACACTAGTGATTCATCTTATGCTGAGAACTGGCTAACAATGACAGAGCCTTGATCTGCATGAAAAAAAAGCAAATTAACAAGAGTTATAGGTTGGATAAACCAACAGCTGAGCAGCATCCAACTCCTGTAGCAGCTATGTCTGTCCCTGTCAGGCTGCACGGCTCTGCATTACTTGTTCTCACAAGGAGGTTTAAGCAAAAAATGTTTCAAGGACAGGGGAAAGCTGGACACCAAACTGCTTCTCCTCACAGTAAAAAAAGGGACAGAGAGGATGCCGAGCCTTAACAGGTTGCAGCAAAATCCTTAGCACCTTCTTGATCCATTTCTTTCTGTGCTTGAGCAAAAAATTTTACACTGACTTTATTTATCCTAAATGGAGTATAGGAGCAAGCACTCCATTTTAAAGAACTGTGTACTGAGCAGCATTATGTAGCACCTTCTCGTCTCACAATGTATGTAATAAAAATAATTGTTAAAAAAATAATTACCTGCAATTAACATATTCCCTATTATTTCCAAAACATTATTAATCTTACTAAAAATTCAAGGATGCACTTGAAACCTGAATGGCTTCAAACTTTCCTTCGAGATAATTAAAGGGTAACGAAACTATTTTAGAAGTTTTTCTGCCTGGCTGATGCTTTAATGTTACCCTTAAATAAAATTCCATCTCACCTCCAACCACGCAATGTAGGTAAGAGAGTGGTAAAGAGGAAAGATCTGACAGTCTCCTTTACTGAATGCCTTGAAGGTTATCACCACACAAAACAAAGCATACATTTGGATAATTCTGACATGTGCTCCTTTTCAGAGAACCAATTAATAAATGGGGAAAATTAGGTAGGATTTTTCTGTTCCATATGCAATTGGAAGTGGGAAACACCATTATTTCTAGCAATTCTCATTCTACATTATAAATTCATATGCACTCATTCAGGCCACCTTTTCTTCTCTGAGACAAACATAATTTACAACATTTACCTCTCTTCAATATTATGCTAAATATGGACAGTTGCAGCAACAGCAATATTTTGTATTGCTAGCCCAGTGAAGTGAAGCAAACATAAAATAATAGAATAATATAAAAAAGTTGGAACACAAGCTGAGGAGAACATGAAACCTGATGATTTAACTGAGAGGTTTTTTTCTGATTCATTTATTTTAAATTTTTATTCCCAGTGTATTTATCCACCAACCAAAAAAACAAGTTTTCCTAGGCAGATTCCTCACAAAACACAGGCAGCTGAGATTTCATGATGATGTGACATTATGTTATTCCCTAATCCTCCATCTGCACTAACTATCCCACTTATCATGTTTACCACAACCACCTAGATATCCAGGGAAAGCACGTGATCCATGCTTTGTTTGTAAATTACCTCTCTGAGCTGGAGAAGCCTGAAACCTTCTGCTCTCAGCAAGCATGGGTGTCAGAGTTATGGGGGTAGTCATCTTCACTGTGGCTAGCCTTGGGTACTTAATTCATTAACTCATGACAACAATAAATCAATACACTTGATTTAGAGAGCAGACATTTCACACATTTTCAGGGCCTCCGGGCTGTGGAGCTGCTTATCCCTCATGACTCTCTAACTCCAAACTAATCCCAGGACAAAGGGTGATGCTTCAAACTGAAAGTGGGCAGGTTTAGGCGAGGTATTAGGAAGAAATTCTTCACTGTGAGGGTGGTGAAACACTGGAATGGGCTGTCCTAAGAAGCTGTGAATGCCTGTGTCTGGAAGTTCTCAAGGCCAGGCTGGAGAGGGCTTTGAGCAACTCCCCCATGGCAGAGGAGTTGAAACTAGATAATCTTTAAGGTCCCTTCTGATGCAAACTATTCTGTGATTCAATGAATCTATTATATAAATAAGACTTCTTGGAAGCATCACTTAAAGAGTCCTACTCCACCAGATCTGACATACAAGCTGATGTTAGTGCTAGGTGACAGAATACTCCAGTATCCAGACCAGTATCTACATGCCTCTTGCCTCCTAAAGGTTCTCTCAACTATCATTTAAATACAGTTTCCCTTGCCTGCAGTCAACAGTTTTGCTCTTAAGTTCCTTTTCCAAATACATTATACACACACGAAAAATCCTCTTTACTTGTGTCCTATATACATCCCACTTGGCAGTCACAGCTCCAAAAGCTCCTAGTGACCCAGGGCCCTCCAGGCCGAGCCAAACACATAGACAGCCTTTTCCTTGTTACTCTTATCTTCCAAGTTCATACAGTAAAATTGTGAAAGTGATTAGAGGTGGAAAAAATACAAGAAAGCATGCAGGGTAGGGTAGTATCAGGCAGCAATTAGATTAACTTAAACCCCTAGGTAATAAATTCTAGAAGTAACACCTAGTTTTCTGCCTTTGTTTTTCCTCTTGCTGTCAAAATTTGGTGGTACTTAGCATCATGGATAGGCTCTGCTTCAGGCAGTTACCTGAGCACAGAAGGTGCTTCAGGTGTATAAACCATGGCACCAGTAACTCCAAAGCCTAATGCCTAAAACCCTGTTAAGTCTTTAGCAGACTAGGCAGGCCTGCTATGGAGCAAGTGCATATAGAGCTATTTGGAGCTCCTGCCCAAAACCACTCCAATCAGCAACCAGAAGAAAGCTAAAGTAGTAAAATAATTTGCCAATGCAAAAAAATCGAGATAGATCTGGGAGAGCAAACATAAGCACAAAGGGCTCCAGCTTCACAAATACCACAGATGAAAAGGGTTCCTTTTGCTCCCACTGCAAACCCATTTTGTCCCACAAACCTCCGACCCCTGGGTGAGGAGCCACCATCCTGCTCCATAGTGGGGCTCCCGTACATATGTAGAGTTAGAGATCACACATGTGAGCTCACAGCTAACCAGGACTCCAGGTGCAAACTGCTGATCCCCAAACTCTATTTCAGGAACTAAAATGGAAGTTTTCATCATAAAACCAATACCAAGTTGACACCACCTTCAGATATAAGATTTTAAGAGCAGAGTTTTGATAGACATTTTATTTCTATCAGTATGGAACTGAGGAATACGCTATTTTTTCCACAGCTTTCAGGTCACACTCCAAAGAGAAGCATACCAAAGAAAAACATCAGGATAAAGATATTTTCAAATTTTTATTCAACAATCTGCTTGCAGAAAATGAATAAACAAAAGCTTACATTAAATACTGTACAAAATATTAAAGTTGTAGAGGAGCTCATCCCCAGGTATGCTAACTTTTTATATCCTCAGTCATCTGTACTGCAGCTCCCAGAACAAAACAAGATCTGAAGGTTTTCCTGGCTGCAACTAATTATGACACATGAGAACTACAGCCCTTGACAGGCTCCTGCTCACTAGAATTTGGGAAAACAAAAGCAGTCAATTGTTCGTACTGCAGTAAAAAAAACCCCTGAAGTTTACAAATGAGAAATAATCAAGTGTAATAAATGCATTTCTCTCAAAAAACAAATGAACCCACAATCCTGAGGCACACTTTTCAGAAGACAGAAAAAAAAAACGTTTTTCTGCTATGGCAATGCACTCTGTGGGAAATGCTCTGCATTCACGACCTGTAGAAAATTACATTTCTCAAACCCTTCCGGGAAGAAAAGCAGATGACCATAGAAGTTTCAACCACAATCACTGAGTAGAAGTCTTCAGAAAGATTCAGTAGCTCAGACCAGAATCATGAACAACCTTCAAGCTCCTTTACAGTCACCACTGCCATTTTTAGTACAGTTGTTATGAGGGCTTGGATTCCCTCTCTCTCCAATCAATGTTTTTATAAAGTGGTGTCAGTTTATGGAACAGTTTTAGAGCTATCAAAGGTCAACTTAAGGAGGAGAATCTTCTCCTCTAATAGCTTTGTACTTCGCCATATCTTCTGGGAACACCTTTGTCAGTTCTTGAATTAACAGGCTTTTAAATTTCTGGAAAGAGGAAAAAAAATGTATATACATCATCTGGACAATTTAGTTAGATTTCATCAAGTGATGTTACCTGATGAACAGAAATGTTTGTACCCAATACACCTCTCAGTGAACTGAAGTACCCAAAAACCCCCAAAACCACAAAAACAAAGAAAGTTATATTTACAAAACCCACAGGAAATGCCCAGGTGAAATCCACGAGGAATGCACCAGGCAAACAAAAATGCCCATGAATTCCCAGAAATTCACTTGCATTTTCTCCTAAGAAACACAAAGCAGTTGGACCTCTCTAGTAAATTCCAGTGCACCAGTATCTGCTTGACCTTATTAAGGAAAGCTGATTAAAGACATGTCCTCTGGATTTGATATGGAATCTGCTCCACCTTTAAAAAGCAACTCGCACCTGTCTTAGAAGTACACAATTTCACAAGCAAGCACAGAAAAAAGAAAGAGAAGCTCAGGACTTATCTCCGTATGTCTACATTCTGCAGTACAACTTGTCATCCTCCACACTAAGTTCAGCCAAAGAACATTCTCAGAACTCACTAAACTTACTTTTCTGATTGTGTTTTTCTGCAGTAGTTCCAAGAGCTAAACAGTATCACAAGAATGCTTCAGTTCATACCAAATGGAAGTACAAGTTCAGAAACCCCTAAACACAGGCATGTATTTTCACTAATTTTATAAAGATTAAGTGATGATTATAGAGCATATATGACATTTTAACCCTTTAGTATCTATTCAAGACTCGGAAAACACACATTTTGCTTTGCTTATTTTTAAGTCTGCACACAGCAGAATTACACACCTGCAAAAAAAAAAAACCAAGTAAAATATCTCTACTGCTACATACAGCTTTAATCAACATAAAATCACAATGAAACCTGCATCCCCAACTGTGATGAACTACAGGTTTCCTTTCCTGAACAGGCTGTATCAGCATCAATTAAGATGCAGGGATGCAGAACAATTTCTAAGACAAATCACATAATAACAGAAGTTAATAACTGCACAAGTGAAGAAGACCCACACATTTACAAAAAAAAAGTAAAAACTTATCAAATACATTATTACATTATGCTTCCATTCATCCTGGTTTACCTTCATAGTGTCAATTTTTCCTTTCACTTGCTCATTTTTAGCCAAAGCTCGCTCCAAACACTCTTTAGTGTAAAGCTGAGGGTTGCGGCCTTGATCTATGTATCTGAAAACAAAAAAGACACTACTAAATGATCATATTCCTACTAGGATGCTCTCCAAGGTATGGAATTATTCACCTTGCTGTCTTTTTCTTTCTATTATTTTCTGAAATGTGCATTTAAAAAATCATCACAGTGAAACTGAGCCATTTCCAAAAGGCAGCTCAAGGATGAGGCCATGGCCACCAAAACTGTTTCCAAAAAGCCTGCAGGGCTTTGAATGAAATATTAAAAGCACACACACAAAATATATATATATGTATCTATCAGCTTCTCACAGGCAATAAGCACAGATGATCAAAGGAAGATGATCCTTTTCCAAGCAACCAGGAAGTGGCCTAGTTAGGGCATGGTGAGCATTAAGCACACAGGAATACAGCACGCAGCAAATCAAGGATGAGGAGGAGCTGCACTTACCACAGTTAAGAGTAAAAAATTAACACTACTGCATCAGCAAATTTAGGTACAATTTTGTTTTGCAATACAATTCCTGGCAAACAGAAACTCACTAGAGAGAACATTTAAGACAATCATCAGAAATTTACAGCTGGAGTAAAAGCCCCAATTAAAAAAGCCATGTACAGCCAGTAACACACTGGACTATAGACCAATAACATCTGGAATTAAAAGAAAGATCAGTAAATTAACTTGCCAGCTATATCACAAAAGCTCTCCAGTATAGCTCTTACTTTATGTTCATTTTCTTTTGACGTTCCCATTCTCTGCCAGACTGCCACTCCTGAAACTAAACACCTGAGTACTGACTCAGTTTATTTTCACGTGCAACTTTGAATCCTGATCCTAATCTAGTGTAAAAGTCTACTTTTAAAAATGAAAGCTGACTTATTAAATGAGCATCCCTGCCCATGGCAGATGTGTTAGAACCAGATGTTCTTGAAGGCCCCTTCTAACTTAACCCATTCTGTGATGTTATGAAATCATTAAATTATACAGAATTCGTGTTACTGCCTATATTTGTAGAAGCAAAAATCTGAAAGGCCAGGCTGGACAGGGCTCTGAGCAACTTATCTAGTAGCTGGCATCCCTGCCCAAGGTAGGGTAGTTGGAACTAGATAAGCTTTAAGGTCCTTTCCAACTCAATGTGTCCCGTGGTCAAATGAAGACAGGTGTATATTTTATCAGTTCTCATACCTTTCTTCTCACAGGCAGAAGGTACTTCTGACCTCCTTCTGTCTGCTCACGTTCTCATAAGGCATTCAGAAGGACCGGGTTTGAGACAAGCAGCCCACAGCCAAAATACCCACGCTGCGAAATCAGGCTACCTCGTGTCCCCGACTGCAGCACGTCCCCTTCCAAGCACACACAGACTTACTCAAAAACTTCCAAGGGCACACTGATATCGTGAAGCTGCTGCCGGCATTTGTCGATATCCTGCAAGCCCGTCACCATGAAATTCCTGTTGGGAAGAAAAAAGGGTCGTGTTCAGCCGATTTCGGGGTCGCTGCGTTGCCCTTGACGGTGGGTGCGAGGCCAGCGATACCCAGACAGGGAGAGAGAGCCCTGCGGCACCGCCTCAGGGCCTGGAGGGAGAAAAGGCCCCGCAGAACATCACTGCACTGCATAGCACAGCCCGGCCCGGCCCGGCCCGCCCCCGACAACGGCCCCTCACAATTTCTGATTGAGCCCCGTCTGGCTGCTGGGCTGGAAGTCGCTGACGATGATGCCGAGCTGCCGGATGTTCTCCACGAACTTCTCCAGGTGCTCCTCCAGGGAGTCGAACTTCTCCGCCATCGCCGCCGCCCGCGCGCCGCGCCACTTCCGCTCGCAGGCGCCTGCGCGGGAGGGAGGCGGGAGGCGGGGCGGCCACGCCCCCGGCCCAAGCCACGCCCCCCCGCGGCCCCGCCTCCGCCGCGTGAGGGAGGAGCGGGGCAGCGGCGGTGACCCCGACGGCGCTTGGGGTGTTGGGGCGGTCTGAGCCGCCTTCGGGCCCGTGTGAGAAATAGCAGCGGTGACCGGCAGAGGTTCTGCTTCACAATAAAGCCCACACTGGAATCGTCTGGGGAACGGCAAAACGTAGACACACAGAATCGCGGAGTGGTTTGGGGTGGAAGGGATCATCTAGTTCTAGTTCTAAACCTCCCACTACACCAGTGGCTCAAAGCCCCTTCCAGCCTGTCCTTGAACACCTCCAGAGATGGGACATCCACTGCTTCTCTGGGCAGTCTGTTCCAGTGCCTCATCCCCCTCACAGTAAAGAATTTATTCCTAGCATCCAATCTAGAAGCACCCTCTCTCAGTTGGAGCCCATTACCTCTTGTGCTATCATGAATCGGTCTGTATTAAATTATCGAGCTATCAGTCATCCCTGTGGGAAGGTTGTCTGACATGCTCAGACCCCCATGGCACATCACAATAACTGTGTTTGACAAATAACTTGTTTCCAGTATGTCTGTTTGGGTTGAATCTGAGCAGATCAGTCCAGTAATGTCAGGACATAACTCATCTAGCTCTGGGGTCCCCAGCACAGGAAGGACGTGGACCCTTGGAGAGAGTCCAGAAGAAGCCACCACATTGACCAGAGGGATGGAGCACCTCTTCTGTGAGGAAAGGCTGAGAGACTTGGGATTGTTCAGCCTGGAAAAGAGAAGGAGCGACCTAATTACAGCCTTCCAGTACTTGTTGTGAGGCTACAAAAAAAGATGGAATGGGACTTTTTACAAGAGCATGCAGTAACAGGATGAGAGGGAATGGCTTCAAACTGAAAGACAGTAGGATTAGATTAGATATTAGAAATAAATTCTTTACTGTGGGCATGGTGAGACACTGCCCAGAGAAGCTGTGGATATCCCATCCCTGGAAGTGTTCAAGACCAGGCTGGAGGGGCTCTGAGCAGCCTGGTCCAGCAGAACGTGTCCCTGCCCATAACAGGAGGTTGTAACTGAATTATACCTTCCATCCCAAACAGGGATTTAATGTATTTTATGCATTTTGTAGCTGAAACTTGCAGCGATTTCTGCTTCACGATGAGAACCATCAAAATCTCCAGTTCTTAATTTCTTGGATGTACCTTATTTTTCCATTTTCTATTCATGACAATAACACCATCAAATGATTAGTTTCTGTTCTGGGCTACCATGCTAGACTGGTAGCAGGAAGTTGGGCTTTTGCAAAATATAAAGCACTGTTTGGGAGTTCATAGGAATAAGTATGCTAACCTAAAATTAAAAAGCGAGCAACTGTAAAGAGCAGTGAATATTATAGGATTGTGCAGATACAAAATTTTAAAATAATCCTGGGACACAAAAAACAATTTATCAGTTCTAGGCCTTGACAAATATTTTCATCCTATGATAAAGAAATCCCATTGTCTATTGATCAGGAGTAGCTGACCATCCTGTTAATGTTGGCAGAATGTTGTTTGAACAGCAGAAGTCCCAGGATTATGATATTTTATGACAAGTTCTTCACACATGAGAGATCTTTAAATTCTTTTCTGAGGAAAACAATATTTTTTTCTAGTATTTGGAAGGAAGAATGTAGAATAGGGTGCACTTACCAAGTTAGACATTAACATGAGGAACAGGGGTGTCAAGTTTTGAAAGAACAGTGTAAATACAAACAATTGTGTCAGATGTGGCTCTGCAGGCACAAGAGACTGGAATTCAAACAGAAGAGTTGCTTTATGTCCGTCTTTGCATATGGGAAAACACATCCTCTGGAAGTACAGAGCAGAACCACTGGCTTTAAATTCAGTAACAAACAAGGGCTTTGAGGTTCTGTTAAAACTTCCTCTCCTTCCTGTTTGGGTGAAAGCTTGTGTTTCTTGGAACTGAGAAAATATAACTTCTAGCTTGCTGGGGATAAATCCTATAGATGTGCCTTAACACATCTAACTCAGGGAATGTATTCAACAGAAGAAAATAATGGAAGTGTAACATCAAATATAGAGATATCCAGCTCACTGTAAATCTGTATTTACTAGCCTGGTTAGGTTAGATTAAGGAAATATGTTAGATAAATATATACAGTTTTTTAAGGTTAAAATTTGCTATAAATATATTACCAGTTGTTAAATTTTTCTCATGATCACCAGCTTGGGCATAATTTTCATGTTCAGGTAAAAAATGTAAAGATGAGAAACTTAGGTTCCAGTGAGAGAGAGAGAAAAATAAAGAAAGTCAGTCTGAATTGATCAATAGGTACATAGAGACAGAAAGATTGAGAAAGAAAATGTCATGGCTCATGATGTAAGTAACCATATTGCACTCATACCCTGATTTTTGTACAGGGAGTGGGCAATTATAGACTTGTAAGCTGGACATCTGCACTGGCAGTTAAGTAGGGTTTGTAATAAAGAATGGAATGCGAGGCCATATGGATCAATATGACCCATTTGGGAAGAGTAGCACAGATTACATGAAAGAAAATCCTGTTTTGCCTCTAATGAGTTTTTCAAGGGGTCAGCAAGCATGTAGATAAGAGTGATTTAAATAATACAATCTACTTGATTTCCCATCAGCTCTTAGAGAAATCCTGAAACAAAATCTTTTAAGGAAGTAAAGGAATGGAATAAGGGAAGAAATCCTAGACTGAATAAAGAACTGAATTCCAGATAGGAAATGCAGGACGGATGCAAACATTTGATTCTTGCAAGGGGAGAAATGGTCCCAAAAAAGTTCAGCAGGGAACTAGGATGAAAATTGTGCCATTTATTATGTTCATAGATGACCCAGAAAAGGGATCAGATGGTACAATGAGAAAATTGGCTTATGAGAAAATTATTTGGCAGACTAAGGATGAATGCAGTTTGTAGGAAACTGTAGAAGGACCTGAAAGGACTTTAAGATGGATCATGTAAAGCAATGAGCATAGCAAGGAAAAAACCCCTAGTTTCACATGAAGATTCGTGACCTCTTGACCACTACCATACAGGAGCAAGACCTGAGAATCAGAATAGAAAATTCTTTGAAAACATCAGCTCAGCACTCAGCAGTGATCAGAAGTCATGTGGAGAGTTAGGAATTGTCAGGAAAGAAATGTGAGAACAAACCAGAAAATGTCATGCTACTGCATAAATCCAGTTTTCCCCTAACCTTGAACACTGTGTACAGTTCCCATTCCCTGGAGTGGACCTGGAAAGGAGCAGGGCTGCCAAGATAACTGTAGATATGAAATGGCTTCTGTAATAGGAAAACATGAGCAGACAGGGACTCTTCAGCTTGAGAGAGAGAGCCCAGACTAATGAGACTTATGGCCAATACTTCACTGTATTTACAGAGCCTTGAGTGGTCTAGAGCCTAGAATGTCTTCCAGCACAAAAACTAGGGACTGTCAAGGTAAAGCCAAGAAGTAACAACTTCAGAACATTGAAAAAAGCATGATTTTTGTCATATGAAGTTCGTAAGCCCTGTATGGGACTATTTGCCAATGGATTTTACAAACAGAAAATGCTTAGCAGTGTTGAAGGGAAGTGGGACAAATGCTTGGTAGACAGACAGGGAGATGTAGGTAAACCACTCCTGGCTCAGGAAATCACATGAACTGAAGGTAGTCCAAGACCAGGAGGGTAGTCAGGAGAGGTCTCATAGATGCTTTTCTTGTCTTTGCTCTTCACCATTTACTTCTGGTTAGTGCTGAGCACAGGATACTGACCCAGATGGAGCCTTCGTCTGAATCTGGGGGGTTACTGCTATGAGGTCCTTCCTGCTTGGAATGTCAGTTGAAGACCTGTGTTGTGAAGGATGCAGACAGATTATGGTTTCTTACCAAGCAGAACATAAAAAGATTGATTTGAGACTGTTTATACAGCCTTTGGGTCTGGAAAAAGCTCAGCTCGCTGTTTTTCCTATTTAGTCTTACACATACTCCAGATACATGACTTGTTCAATATACTATGACACAATGTGGTGTTTAAAATTCATTACTGAAAGTGCTGACACTGTCAATTTCTCATTAATACAAAAAACAACAAATAATTCATCTGTTCGTGCATCTCTAGAACTATGACTCTCCTCCTAGCTCATGTTTTCTGCTGCTGGCCAGTAAAGTGGAGGAAAATGCATAAAGAAAGTAAAATACATTGTGTTTTCTCTCCAGTCTTTCTCTCTTCTTCTGCATGATTAAATCACTTCTTCATTCTGTAGGCAAAGAAATGGAGGTTGAAATTTCAGGCCATTAACTGGGAGCATCACCTGCTACTAATTCCATTCTGTGAGTCTACCCTTCATTGTTTTAATTACAGCTGGCAATAAGCAGAAGAGAAGCAGGGGAGATAGATATGAACAGCACAGAGGATACCATTCACCTGCTCTTGATATGTCAGGCTGATGGCAATTTTGTTTATAATGTTTTTCAGCTGACTCAGAAGCATGTGGTACTGTCACATTTTACTACATAAAAATAATGTAATACAATACAATAAAATAAACAGTTTTTATAACTCAATTATGCAGCTGAATAAGAGCTGTAATTATAATTTCCATACAGATTTTGTATTTAGTAATGTGTACATAAATGACTTGAAATACATTATTTCAAATGTATTGAAATAATACGTCTTACCACAAATTAGCAGGATGATGCATTTATGCATCATGGCTGGATCGCAGTCTTACTGAGATCAGCTAAATTTATTTATCTATGAAGCAGCAGGATCACGATTTTGTTCATAAGATAATTCTGTGGTCTTCGAAGTCCTGCAGATCTGGGAATGTTCTGGGACCTGATCCAAAGATAACAGAGACCCATGAGGTTCTTTCTACTGATGGTGAAGGACATTGGATGACAGTCTGTTCTCACAACACTGCCTCCAAGGAGGTCAGCAAGATGCAGCAAAGGACTTACATATGTGTTTCAGGACAGGAATATTATTTCACAGTGTAGTGATAACTCATCTAGATCTGCAATACTGAAACCTTTTATTTCATAGTACCTTAAATATCCCATAAAGAATTAATTCTTAATTTTGTTTTTCAAAAATATACTGAGAAATCAGTGGAATTATCTGTGTTTTTTTCCCCCCTGGAATATTAAACTTATTTGTCAGACTCAGTTTATGTTAATTCATGTTGCTGGCATATGTAATTTAAAACTCTGAAATGCAGAGTTGCTTTCAATAGTTATCAAGGAGCTTTTTTTTACCATGTGTGAGGAAGATTGTATATGTATATGTATACGTATACGTATACGTATACGTATACGTATACGTATATGTATATGTATATGTATATGTATATGTATATGTAATCATGCTCCTAGAGAAATGCTCCTCTGATTATGCAATACTAACAGGTAAGGTTGATTTGCCTATTGCTGCTTTTTTTTTACCCCCGTATCTTAGAATAAGTAGCATTTTGTATTTAAAACTGATGCTTTTTCATTACCAATGGTGCAGGAAAGAAGGCATAGGCATATCCTGGGCAGGGAGAATTTCTAAGATGCCCAGACAGTATGTGTGATAGCAAATGAAAAGAACCTAGGATCTTTTTCCAGCACTGAGTCCAGCTGGCATGGAGCAGCCCTTATTTGTGTTCCAAATGCTGAAATGTACATGAAAGCAGTTCTGGAAGAATGTGGGTGGTCCAGAAGAAAAAGCTGCCTGTGTACCTTTGTCACTGTTCTACAGTGTGGGTGCCTGCACTCCTGTATTTGTGTCCTTCCCTGTCACTCCTCATTTTTCTAAGGTAGATCTGTTAGTCACAGTGTACAGGAAAAAGGAAGTAATGGCCACATGGATTCAGACCAGGGGGCAAATCAGCAAATCAGAAAAAATTACTTAGCATTCAGGGTTATGCCCCTGAAACAGGTTTGGATAAGCAAGTTGAACACAGCCATGGTCACAGCTGGTATGGAGCTACTGGCACCACTGACTTGGGGCTAGAGTATCATAGAAGGATAGAATATAAAAGGATATAATGGTTTGGAAGGGACCTTAAAGATCATCTAGCTCCAACTTCTCTTCCAAGGCAATGGCACCTTTTACTGGACCAGGGTTCTCAAAGCTACATCCAACCTGGCTTTGAACACTTCCAGGGATGGGGCACCCACAATTTCTCTGAGCAACCTGTTCTACTGTATCACCACCCTCACAGTGAAGAATTTCTTCCTAACATCTAATCTAAATCTCTCCTATTTAGTTTAAAACAATTTCCCCTTGTCCTATCATTATCTTCCTGGGTAAAAGAGTTGCTCTCCCTCTTCTTTATAATCTTGGGCTTTATGGGGATGCCCTGTAGTAGAGGAACAGTGAACACTACAGGGTTCAGCCTGATCAATACAAAGTGTCTCATGTTCACAGAAATCCCCACAAGCTGCCTCCAGTTCAAATTGTAACTACCAGTTCTTTCAAGCTATTTATGAAGTATTTAAACAAATAATGATGTATGAATGCGTGGGTGACAGTAGGCTCTGGGAGACTTCAGAATGTGGTGAGGCAAAAGGCTTGAATAGATGGCTCCTCCAGTCCATCTTGCCCTGTGGACTCTTGGGACATAGTCCTAGCCTGTTTGGTCTCTAGTATACTTTATCCTGTCAGTAGGAATTCCTGTAAGGCACTAGGAGACAGGCAGGCAGTGCACCAAAGACTCTTTCTTCTGTTCTTTGTGAGGGGCCTTCAAGTGACTCTTCAATTTTAAACTAGTTATTCACAGTCTTGCATGTTGATATCCCACTGTCTCCACAATCTGCCTGCATCACTGTGAGAGATACTTTACTATTCATACCCAGCATTCAGTCTTCAAATAGGTTTTATTTACAGAAGTTGCCTGAGGAAAACTCTATAGCTATTGATTCTTTCCACACCTCTGTCTAACTGATGAAGAAATGCTTTATTGCACAGTTAGTTTAGCTATAGATAGTATACATATCTAGTCTGTGCTTTAATCAAATAATTGAATCATCTCTCCAACTTCTATATGATAAATTAAATACACTGAATTCTTTACACCTTTTCAGCTTTTCCAGTGTTTCTATTTTTTTCAATATCAGCAGGATAGGGAAGGTGACTTGCACATTGCAATCTAGTATTTGTCCCTGCAATGGTGTTGGTCCCTTCTCCCCCATGCCTCGTGCTTCTTCTGTATCCCTTCCTATTTATGCACTGCAGGGCTGCAGAATTCCTCTATTCAATGAGATTCCTCTATGCCACCAGACTGTGATGATCTGGTACATAGTGACCCCTAATTTACTTTAATGTTTCCTTTTACAGGGAATATGGTTATGCAGTTACATAAACTTCCATGATTTGCTCCTAGTAAGATGACTTCACAAATGGTTTTTATTAAAACACATTTATTTCATAAACACAGCTATTCCATTCAGTCTGCCTCTACACTCTTTATCACTTTGCTGGCCTTTCTGTATGCTCTTCTTTTATTTGCAAGTTTTTGTTTACCTCCAGACCATCAATACAACTATTAAATTATAGCAGTACAGTACCCTGGGAATTCTGCTGGCAATATTGCCAGATAAAGTCCCACTTGTAAAAAAGATCACCTGGTCTATCATATTGCTTCCAAAACTGAATTTGGAATGTTTAGACCAGCCTGATATGAAGCAAATTCCAGGTTAACTCTGGCATAAGGGACTGCCCTAGGGTCCTCTTTTTACAAACTGTATGGATGAGTTTTCTCAGATTTGCCTAGCTCTGGCCACTAGTCCAATGCTATTCCAATAGGCATCATGTGCCTGCATTTCTCCACAAGCCTTGGCTCAGGCTGTTTCATGTACAGCCTTATTATCATATAATAAAACCACTGTTTTCATGGTCCTTCAGTGTCCCTGACTTTCCAAAACAGTTAGTAGCACAAGTTGTCAGACTGCTTTCTGTACTGTAAAGGATGAAAAGCTAGAGCAGGAAAAGCCCATTCTTGCAATGATCACCTCACAGACTGCGTAGTTTGGCTCTTTTCCATGACTACTGCCTCCTTTCTGCTCCCCAGCTGAGTTCTTCAGACACAACCTCAGAGCACCTCTCTGGGGAATGCCAGTTGTCCCTCCTGCCCTGGAAGTTCTTCTGGAATGGGACAAAGGGTGACTAGAGATGGAGGTAAAAAATTCATATGACCACAGTTCACCATGGTGTTGTGACTGTATCTTCCCTGATTTTCACCTTAGCAGGCATGTACAAGAAACAGAAGACACTGTGTGTCCTAGGGACCACAGCAGAGAAGACTGCTCATGCATAGGTAGGGAATAGCCTGCCCTGATGTCAGAGAAAGGCTGGTGGAAAAGGATGATGGAAAGGACCATCTGTTCTCAGAACAGGAGGAAATCAAGTAAGTTAAACAAATTCAGGAGGTGTTTGGTCCCTTGCCTGCTCAAGGCCCTGGTGCTACTGGGTTAACAGCACTCCTTCCACTCTTCCCTCTGCCGCCAGAACCACTGTGTAAAACCTGATTACAGCCTCGTTGGATGAGTACCACAGGTAGAGGGATGAGTCCTTGGGCAAGCCTCATAAGACACTTCTGAAAATAAACACACCCTACCTAGAAGCCTGGATAGGACCTCCTTTTCCAGTTTTAACATATTTTTTCTGCTTTTGCATTTCACATACAAATGCCACCACTGGCTACAAGTTCAAGAATATGTATGAATCTTGTTGCATGGGATTCTGCTGCAATAGCCCGCTATGGCTGAGAGGTTGTGTTCAGCACTACCCATCACCACTGCTGTAGTTGTGGTCTGGGTCTAAAACAGACCTAATTTAACCTACTATGAATGTATGTCTTAAACCCAAGAATTTTTTTTTTTGTTTCTATTTCCCATATTTCAGACTAGAAACAAGGATGTCCAGGGTCATCTTCTGTCTCATAAATCCAGATGTAGCAGTATTCTTTAGAAACAGAAGAAGTTACTGTTTTCTTCTAATTTAGTCAACTGCAACAAATAAGTTTTCATAGGAACAACCAGATATGAAGCAGCAAGCTGAGGTTTTCTTTACAGTACAGCCATCCTAGCCCGGATGAACCCCCACTAAAGTGCACAGCAAGCCAGCAGCTGGGGTACCTTCCAGTGCTTCCAGGACTCAAGCACAAGTTTGCTCTTACCATTCTCTTGTAGATGATATTGCAGGAGGAAATGCCTGTTGTTCCTAAATCTAACAGAAAAAAAGACTCCATCCTTTTGTCTTGCTAATGATAAACCCAGCAGCTGATCTACAGCTGTGTGCAGATTCTGATAATCCACCATCTCTATGTGTAATGCCTCTTCACATGTACAGAGGACCACTGACCTGCACTGATCCCACATGTGTGGCAAAATCCCTTCTTTTACATCTATGGCTGCAGCCACATGTGACAAACCATTTGTTCTTCACATGGTATACAACTCAGTGCTCACTAGATTACTCCTTTTATTGTGTTTGCAGAAGCAGCAGTGAATCATTCAAGGAACTGTAATTTGTACTTCAAATGGAGCTGCCACCCAAAAAATTTATTTCTTGTACCTGAGTGTTGAAGCACATGATGTCATCTAACCATAGAAAGAAGCAGTGCTGCATGCCTGATGCTGTGAATTCAGTACGCTTGCTGCTGTAGCCATGCCTGTGGATAACTGCTGACTGGGAATGTTATCATCAGTTGGCCCTGTTAATGTAGAACCATAGAATCAGTTAGGTTGGAAAAAATCTCTAAGATGATTGAGTTCAACCATTAACCCAGCACTGCCAAGTCCACCACAGAACTATGTCCCTAAGTGCTGCATCTACACATAATACAGGTGTTTTGTCATATTCCAAAATGTACTTACGACTGGATCAATGTTTCTATAACATTCTGTAGATGTGACCTCCTTCAGGGTCCACCTGTCTCCCTGGGAGTGCTTTGTGCAAGCTATGTATTCATTTCTCCAACCAAGGACCAGGGAACTACCAGCTGGTGGCAGCAGCAGCTTCTCCAAGATCAGGATGTGAGGACTTGATCTCAGTTCCTGGCGACACTGTATGAAAGCAAGCAAATTCACACTCCTCATTTTAAAGAAACTGAGCCATTATCAGTAACTTTGCAACTAATCTAACTATTTAAAAAATAACTTAGGTTCTCTAATCCTTTGACACCCTTTGAACTTTTTTTGCATAGTAGTTTGGGGGTTGTAATTGTCACTGAGAAACAAGAAGCTAAAACATGTCTCTCACTGTTGTGATGACCAGGCTGATGTTAAGATCTAGGATAAAGGAGGAAGAGTTCATTGCCCATCAATGCATTGCAAGTGACCTTTCTTATGGCCTTGTGCTGTAAAGAGGAAAATGAGATAATATGGTGAGATTTAAGGGAATATGAAAGTAAAGGATTAACTGGGAGTCAAAGAAAGGATGTTGAGGAGCGTGTATTGTTCTGGGATCCAAATGTGACCTTATATCATCTTATACAAATGTTCTAATACTTCCCCATCTTTACTCAAAATACCTAACTGGGTGCCATCTTCAGTCACATCAACCTGTTCTTTTAAAGCTGCATCACTCTGGCAGCACATCTTTTTATCCATTCTACCAACACATCCTTCTTTTTTTATCTCTTCCTTCTTTGTCTGCTTCTCTGTATTTATGCAAAAACTCCTTATCACTGGCCCCTCAGCACTTTGTACATTGTATTACAGGAGTTTATCGTGTTCCTATCACTTCAGGAGAGCAAAAGGTCTGTGATGATGTTTAAAAACGTCTGGATACAAAAATTATTTCATGGCACCATAAGGTCTTTGAGACTAAGTTACTGAAATTCCAGCATTCTGCCTTTGAAGTTTAACTAAAGTTGGTGTCTCTGTGTTAACTTTGTATGGTTTACACCAACTGTTCAATCATCCATCTGTTGCTTAGATGATCTGCAGTGGTTTGCTCCCAGTTAAAAGCAGGATTGATGGCCCTGGCTCGCTGGTTATATGTAAGAGCTTAGAAAAGTTCATGATCTCAGGCTTTAAAAATCCTAGTCATAAGTCACAGAGTCACAAACAAACAAAACAAACAAAAATTTTTGCATCCAAAGTGGAGGAACCATCAAATAGTTGTCATTCCTCCAACCATTCCATGGAATACATCTTCCTCACTGAGCAGCTACAGAATTACTTCAAAGATGACATTGTAGGATAAAAATGTGTCCAGATGTCAAGGCTGAAGGTGTAACAAGGTAAAGCATGCATTGTACCTTTATTTGGGGAAAAATTTCTGAGTGACTTCTGCTCTTTATGGTACTGGCCACATCTTGAATTTGTGTGTGAGTGCAAGAATTTAAAAATACTTGTGTGTGTATGTGAGGAGGTCATCTCTGACACAGTTCTCTGATTCAGAATTGCTGAATGCAAATGTGTTTTAGTCAGTAAGCAGTAATACATAGATGTGAACACCCTGAACATAAAAATCTTCTCAAGAGCATTTCCAGTGCTATGCAGACTGAAAAATCAGACAGCCAGCCATCTTCTCCATGAATACTGTTTACCTCACTCATTCTCAAAAGCTATCACTGTGATACAATGCCTATTCATTTACCCAGGTATTCTTTGCATTTACCTGGGCTTATCATGTCTGTTGAGTAGAGGTCACCTCAATAATGTTGTTTATCTAAGTCAGTAAAAGAGATTAGCATTGCCAGATGGACTTCCAACACCAAGAAGAAGGTAATTTCAAAGGATGTGTCAACAGGAATGTAGGAATCATACATATACCTCTATAAGTTGTAATATTCCAGGAGTGAACAGTTTTGTGTCTTTCTTCATTCTTGCTGTTTGTTGCTGAAAATGCCTTTCTTCTGAGTATCTTACTAAAAATAAATGATGTTGTGATGTTGTGACTTTGGAGGATGAAAGGAGGCAAATAGAAAATGGACAAAGGTGCCCAGTGAGATACTAGGACGCATCAGGACAACTGAGGCAAAAGAGGGAGATATTAATAAATAGCTTGCTTGCTGAAAAAGTGTGTGTTTGCAAGTTGGCAAAGAAATAGCTAAATATAACTCCATTTGATTCTAGGAAGGAGTCTGTGTCCCATGCCATAAATTAAATCAATGGAGTCTACCAAGCCAACCTAGGTAAATAACTCCTTCAAAAGAATTCCAGACCTAGAAGCTGGCCTAATCCTGAGTGTATCAGCAGGACACATGGACCCTGAGCTTCTAATGCCACCTTAACAATTTATCTTCAGACCTGCAGAGGAAGGCAAAAAAAAGAGCAGTAGAGGACAAATCATGCATCAGGAAGAATAAAATAAAATCTTTCCCAACTACAGTGGAAGCCCTGAGGCATGGAATTATTATAATGCAAATTGACTGTGATCTAATCTATTTTCTTACACACTTGGGGATACTGACACACCAGATGCCCAGGGACTCATAATGTAAGCTTAATTTTCTCTCTTCAGGCATTTTCCTATTCTATTGTGTTGTACAATTATGCCCATAAACTTCTGAGGCTCCTTGCTGCCAGACTGCAAGTTACTCCTTCCAGTGCTCAGAAGAGTATTCAAATGCTTCCTTCATCACATATCTGGAAGCCTTTAGATTTCCAGTGCAGATGTATTCAGGGTTACTCACTGTACTGCCATTTGATCATGTGGTGAAGTCAATATCCCTCTCTGACATTTACTTCTCGAATATATTTATAAAGTGTTATCATGGCCCTCCTCAGTCTTTGCTGAGCTATACTAAACAAGAAAAAATCTTTTAATTCTCCTATAAAGATGTAATTTTGTTCCCCTAAACATCCTAGAAATGCTTCTGTGCACTTGTTTAATTTAAGTAACATTTTCTGTCACTTGGCATTAAAATTCTGCCGCATTTAAATGAAAGTAAACAGTGCACATATTAACTGTTTGCTGAACTACAGGTAACACCTTTCATTGCAAACTCAGTTAAAATAAGAAAACCACTGGCCAATATTATACTACTAGGAAAAAAAAAAGCAAATAAACAAAACAAACAAAAAAACTGAAAAACCAAAAATCACCACCTTCCTGCCAGCCCCAATATCAAATTGGTACTTGGAATGGGAGTTCAATCTCCATCTAGCAGCAGATGTTTCTCTTCCACAAGAGTCTGAGATACCCTTCATCAGCTGCACCCTTCTCCGCATGGAGCTTGAGGGCTGCTGCCAGACTTGAGCTTTGAATGCTGTCCTGTGTCACTAATAAATGGCTGAGCACGAAAGAAACTTTCCAGCTGAATATATAGAAGTATCTGCCAGAGGTCAGTCTGATTTTCATACCCAGATGCCTCTCTGATTTGAAAGTCATGGCATCAGTATAGGATGTCTTTATGCACTGTAAGTGAATCAACCAGTCCTGCTCCAAGGACATGAGAGCCTTGTCTGGTAGATGGCAGGTGAGTTCAGTTTGACTCCTGCACTTGGCAAACTGGTGAGAAGGTATAATAATGAACAAATTCAATATATATGTTTCTACTATTTAAGATACTAAGGAACAGAAATTTATTAGGAATGTGTAAAGAGAGATCATGGACCAAATTTTATCCTTTTTTTGTAAGTTGGGGAATATGTGTATAAGGCCAGTCTAGATACAGGGGAAGTTTCCCCTGACAGATGTTCTACTACCTGTTTTCCCTCAAGACTTGACTTCAAGCCATCCAGAGTCCATAATGGGCTAACCAAATAACTTGCTTGCTGAGGAAGCCTGGGTATGAAAAAGAAGAGTTCGCTCCATCACTTCAGCTTTTTGACCCTGCTGACAGTATGGGCACATATTGTGACAAACTTCACTACTTTCAGCACGACCAGAGCAGCAGCCTGTGGCAGCAGAACCCTGTTTGGCCAGGGACACCTATTATACCTTCCTCATCGCTGAAACAACTTTCTCATCACTTCCTTCATTAATCTTGTACCATTTCAGAGAGCAGTGGTGGAAGGCCACAGAGGGGATGCTTGGCTCTGGCCTCCCTTTGCAGAGACCTTGCTCTTTTCTTTGGTTTCACCACTGGGCAGCTACTTCAGTTATGTGAGACAGGTAAATAACTTCCATAATGTTAAATTAATGATCATGGCTCCTGCTGCCACCTGCCACAGAAGCACCATGCAGAGACCTTTCAGTTTAAAACATTAATGTAGCTGACACAAAGGCTCACGTTGCTGCTTGGCAATGTGGTTCAGTTCTGTGTCTGTGCCACACCACCCTGCCTTACCCCAGGTATTAATCCAGAGATGACACTGAGAGCCTTGTTCCACCTGGGGACGGCCCATGATGATTGAAGCTGCAGGTGAAGATTCTGTGACTGCCAGCTTTTGTACCACAGCAGGAACAGTCTTCCAACCTGTCCCATAAGGTTTCTCAGTGCCCTGCTCCATATGCTGATCAGAATTTTCCATGTCTGCCTTAGCTTCTCCCCCTGCAAGTCCTGCTGGAGTCATTTTCCCAATGAAGCACAGATTACTTGTTTCCTGGAAGTGTCATACACCACGAGATGTCTGGGCGCAGTTTGTCTGCATTTTAGAAATTTCCCAGCTCCGTGGACGGGCCATCAATAGTTCAGGGTAGTGGCATTTCTGCCACCAGAAGGCTACTAAGGGAAGCTTGAAAACAATTTCCAGTAACCTATAAACTGGAGGTTCTTCAAATGCTTAGGCAAATGTAAGAGGTAGGAGATTAATATGGGAGGAACAGAACAACTTTTGACACTTAAGTCTCCACCCACTTCACATTCGCCTGGATATCTGACCTCCAGGGAAACACTCTGTCAACAGTACTTCACAATACAGATCTTCTCAGGGGTAGGGGACTTAGCAACCATCTCTCCTGCAACAGACGCAGCAGAGTGTCTGTACACAGAATGGGATCAGAGTAACTCCAAGGGTTATCACACTGTTGGATTGGCGAGGTCAACAGGACAGAGGGCAGGAGCAAACAAGGAGAGTGTTGTGGCATCTGGGCCTCCCAGGCCATCACTGACAGTTTGCTCACAGCCCTTCACGTTCTCCCTGTTCAAAGCAGGCTGATGAAGAAGCACTGACGACCACACAACAGGTCAGCTCTGCCAGTACCTCCTGACATTGCTCTATGGAGTCTTCAGGGAGCAAGAGGAGATCCACCTCCAGATCCTCCACTGGGAAATGTGTTACGGAATATAATGCTGCTATGTGCCACACTGCTTATTGCTTTACATCCTCCGCACAACAGATGTAATCACACTTTGGGCCCTGCCTTCACTATTCCTCAATTCAAAGCATTTCTTGTAAATTTTTTTCTTTTTTCTTTTCTAGTCTCTGAAGGTAAAGAAGATGGTGGGGACAGCGATTTTGGGAATTAAGTGCTCCTTCCTGTGCTGCACAGAGTCCCAGGAGGATGGACGTACTTGGTCTGGAAGGGAGCAGGTGTGAGAGGGATGGAATACGTGTATCTGCTGTTCTGAAGAAAGCAAGATTGTCCCATCATTCCCAACACAACAAATACCAAAATGCATGCACACAAACATATATACAGATGTTGTGCACTTACAACTATTTTTTTAATCATGTTCGTGTATCGATTTATACAGGCATTACATATGTTATTATATGTGTTTAGGCAGGTAGGTGTAACTACATATACCCACATGCACTTAAATGCCATCGTGTCCTTACACATGACCACGGTTGGGTCTCCGCGTTAGATGCGGGCTCCGTCCGTGTGCACACACGTGCACGGAGCTGCCGCGGTGTGGTTTCCCGGCCGTGTGGGCGCCGACACTCGCGCACACACACGCGTACGCGTGCGACACCTGCCCACGCACCCGCGGGTCTGTCCTTGCGCCCCTCCCTGCCGTCACCGCCCCCAGCCCGCCCGCCCGGCGGGTCCGCTGCCGCAGCGCGGGGCGGAGCGGAACGGGACGGTCTCCGCGCTGCCCGCCGGCCGCCGCCCCGCCGAGCCCCGCAGCGGCGGTGCCGCCAGGCGCGCAGGGGGCGCGGGAGGCGCGGCGGGGCTGCGGCGGCGCTGCCCGGGCGGGCGGCCGCTCTCCCGAACAAAGGGCCGAGCGCGCCGGGGGCACCGCGGGGGCTGCGCGGGCGGGCTCTCACCCCCCCTGCCCGCCCCGGGGGGAGGCGCCCGGAGCGGCGCGGGGCCCGGCCCGCCGGGAGCCGCCGGGGATTGGCTCGGCCGAGTGCGATCCGAAGGTGCCGGGGAAGCCATCTGCAGCGCAGGCGGTTTCGCCGCCGCTGTGCGGGGGGAGGGAGGGGGCTCTCCCGTGCTGGCGGCTGGGGGATTTTTTTTTTTTCCCCTTCCTACCTTTTTTGCACACCCCCCCTCCCATCCTCCTCCTCCTTCCTTTTCACGGGATCATGGCTACGGCGGCGGGGCCGTGATGTCCGCGGGAGCAGCCCCGCTGCGGCAATGCTCCCCGCCGCAGCTCTAGGCAGGGGAGGCGTTTGAGCGGCGGCCGCACATCCTCCGGCACCGCCGCTGCCTCTCCGCGCCCCGGACCGGCGGAGAGGCGCTTCGCCGCCAACAGCAAAGCCGCCGACCCGGGCTTTAAATTGATAATAACCACACTAGAGCCCCACCGGTGCTCAGAGGCGGGAGGGATCGCAGAGCCGCGCACAACATGGCCACTCTGCTGCGGAAAATCGGGCTGATCCGGCTGCACAGCCGGGACACGGAGGACCCCAAGCACCACCACCGCAGCAGCAGCCAGCAGGGCTCCTCGCTCCGCGGCAGGGGCAACCAGAAGAACAGCAGCAACAAGCCGCAGCCGCAGGGCCCCCCCGGGGGCGGCTGCAGCAGCAGCAGCAGCGAGGGCAGCCCCGGGGGCCCCAAGAACAAGAAGGCGCCGGAGCCGGCCAAGCAGCCCCCGCAGCAGGCGCGCTCGGGAGTCGGCCGGGAGAAGCCGCGGGAGGCGGGCAGGGAGCCCGGCGCCGGCAAGGAGGCGGCACAGCGGCCCGGCCCCGGCTCCGGCCCCGGGTGCGGGTCGGGGCCGGCGGCGCTGGTGCCCGCGGGCCGGCAGCAGCACTGCACGCAGGTGAGGACCCGGCGGCTGATGAAGGAGCTGCAGGACATCGCGCGGCTCAGCGACCGCTTCATCTCGGTGGAGCTGGTGGACGAGAGCCTCTTCGACTGGAACGTGAAGCTGCACCAGGTGGACAAGGACTCGGTGCTGTGGCAGGACATGAAGGAGACGAACACAGAGTACATCCTGCTCAACCTCACCTTCCCCGACAACTTCCCCTTCTCGCCGCCCTTCATGAGGGTGCTTAGCCCTCGCCTGGAGAACGGCTACGTCCTGGACGGCGGGGCCATCTGCATGGAGCTGCTCACCCCTCGCGGCTGGTCCAGCGCCTACACCGTGGAGGCCGTCATGAGGCAGTTCGCCGCCAGCCTGGTCAAGGGGCAGGTAGGGCTCCGTGCTCGGGGAGGGGCGCACGCATCCACCGCTCGGGGTGCGGGTCTGAGCGGTGCTCGGGTGGGAACCCCAAAGGTGGCCAGCCCGCGGCTGTCCGCCACCAGGCTCGGTCTCCCCGGGGACCTAGTGTCACCGATGGGGCGAAGGCCGGGACACACGTGTTTGGCTCCGGGGTCCCTTCTCGGGCAGGTGCGGCAGAGGTGCGGGGCAGCTCGGAGGGACGAGGAGCGCATGCATCCATCGTGTCCTCCCGCCCGGCTTTTGTCCCTGTGCTTGGCTCTGCCGCCTGTGGCACACCAATATATCGTGCTCGCTACTCCTGACGGGCAGCTCCTTCGCCCCACAGCGAAAGGGGGCTCTCCGGCCTCCAGAGGGGTTTGGGATTGGAGCCTCCTGCCCTTCACCAAGCTGTCGGCCGTATTCGCCGGTCCATTGCGTGCAGCGCTGCCGCTGGCGGAGGGCGCGACGCTGGAGCTGCTGCCCCCAGGTCTTTGTCTGTGCTGTCCCGCATAGCATCCCCCGGGGACAAGGGGCCACCCCGGCTTTGGGGTTTGGCACGCTGCGCTGAGGGGTCACTGTCGCGGAATCACGCCGGCAGTCGCTGCTCGAGCTGCTGGCAAACTTGCAGGGGTTTCAAATCGTCCGGCCCGAAAGGAACAAGTCATTTGGGGTAGGTACTGCAGCTGCAGCAGCCAGACGGTTCCTGCCAGCTCTCCTTTTCAAAGGAGGTGATCGGTTCTCCCGCAGAGGATCTCGTCTGACCTGAGTCGGTGCATTTTATGCTGCCTTTTTTTTTTTAATTCTCCTTCCCCTCCCCCCGCTTTTTATCCTGTAGAATATCCATAGAAGACGAATGTTTCATAAACCGTTTTTAATAAATGGGCAGATATTGCTGATGGGCAGTAGCTCTTTATGCCTTATATTACACTTTATGTTATAGTAGTGGGCAATGCACACATGGCTGTGACAGGGTGGTTTTCCTGTTCATGAATGCCCTTGAACTCGGGTGACGTCCGCAGCTCCGTGTCTGTCAGTAAACTAAGTAACTTCTTAAATTTCTATCTTGGCAAGGAGGAGGGGAAAGAGTAAATAAGACTAAATAATAACATACTTTTTATTTGCTTAAAAATGAGTTTATTCCTGTTGCTTCTATGGAACTGCTTGCCTGAGCAGAAGTAAAGGCTTGTTTCTTCTTAAGACTGAAAATAATTTTGATTTTTCAACAGGCTCTTTTTTAAGTGACTTGTCCTCCCTTTAGCCTATTTGGTTTGGGCCTACTTCCTTTTTTTTAATCAGATAGTATTTTTCTCTGCACTTCATTTCAAGAGGTCAAGTTTCCTAGGTCACCTTGGGATTTAAAAATTCCACCAAGAAAGGGGGAAAAAAAGTGTTTTAATTAACACAGAGCCTGAGGTACTTCGAAGTTCTGTAGTTGCTCTTACTGTATCTCACTGTTTGTTAACCTGTCTCTTTTTAGAGAGTTCATAGGTCTTGTTACAAGTATTTAGAAGGACAATGTTAAATTCTCTTATTTTGTAACAATTCAGCCTCTTTCTGTGGTGTTGAATGTTAAAGGGTTAAATGAATATTTACTGGGATCATAAAATGGCTCAGTGAAGAGAAGCACTGAACTGTTTTACTAGTAATAAATTCTCAGCTATACAATATGACAGTTTTCTTCCCTAAACCACTTAAGAGATTTCCAGAAAGTAGTAGCAATTTTTGATTACCAGAGGATGTTAATGTGTGCATCAATAATAAACTCATTTAAAAAGCGAGAGTTTCAATAACATTCTTCCAGAAGTTTGCAAAGTCAATTATGACAAAAAGAGAACTGTGATTGAAAAAAAAGGCAGAAATAAACTGCTGACAGTAACTTAGTAGTTAAATTGATATAACATGGCACGTGTCAACCTCTCAGATTGTTCAGTCCAAGTGGAAAGGTTATTAGGCAGTACAGTCAATACATTTATTCTCTGGGTTAGAGAGATGTTGCCTTTGATGGGTTTGCTGGCCTGTCACTGTAGCTGGGCTCTGTGTCATGGGAGCCACGTTTCTGTAATTGCACTCCCCTTGTTATGTAATCCTCACTCCATTGCATAATAGGGCTCAAAATACGACTGGCGCTCCCCTATCCTTGTTTCATTTTACAGGTGATCTACTTTTGACCAGTTAGTTTTTAAAAATAAAAAAATGGAGCCAATGGAGCATCAAGGGCTGAGGTGCTGCATTCCCCAGCGCTGTGTGGCCAGGTTTGGGTGACTCCTGCCGTGCCGTGGGCAGTCTTGGTGCTTGCAAGGAGCCAGCCCGAACCAATAGCCATGGCTGTCACCAGGTTAATAGTGCAGTTTCTGTAAGCAGCCTGCAACCTGCCATAGCATGAAATATTCAAGATGCTGTTCATCAGCAAGGCTGGAAGGATGAGGGCCATTCTCCATCACCTCAGAATGAACCTGCCTGTACAAATGGCAGCAGCCATCAGGCTGAGGGGGACATGGGGCACTGTCACCACCAGTGAGTCAAAGGCATCTTCAAGAGAAATGTCACTGGTTCCCATGATTTGGCATGAAATCACTGTGAATACTCCAGCCTGTGACGCATCCAAGAGTGCGCCTGGCTGGCACGGGCACCAGTGTGAGTGGGCAGGGCTGAGCATTCCACTGGCACACCTTCCTCCTTGGGGTGATTCAAGGGATGGAACCAAGGTGGCTCATTTCATGAGACATTTCTCATCAGTCCCATTTCACTGAGCCAACTGTGGCACTGTCATTCTCTGCTAGTTCTTCAAAGAGAAACAGCTCTTCTTGGTCTGGTGTTAGAGCTAATAGTAACTGTGAGCATGTATGATCTGCTTTCTGACAAAGTGATCCAAAAGCAGATAAAATTAACATTAAAAATACATTTTCATGTGGTTAAGATTATCAGCAAACACAAGATTTTTTTTTCATGGATTTCACAGACCTTTTGGCAGAGTAGAAGAGAAATTGAGATAAGTAATTCTGACAGCTCATGGGATGTCACTCAGGAATTGTGCCTGTAAAGAGACTTAAATGTGAAACAGAGATATTAAGAGTTAGCACTTTTCTGTTACTGTTCAGCGTTGTGCTTGTAAGTGCCAAAACCTGTGTCCAACTTCCTAGACCTGAGCATATCTCCCAGGCTTGGATTTTAAAGCAGGTTGGCTGTTTCTCTAGATTTCACCAAGCAGGAACCATATACCTCAGGTGACCTTGCTTGAGAGATGCCCTACCTTATGGGATGCACACCCTAGCTTCCTATAATGAATGTAGCATTGCATTTTTAGCTATTTTTTTTGTCTGTAAATAAAAATGTTTAAAATAGAAGAGAAATTACTTTTGTTAGAATATAACAATTCAACAGTCCCAAATTTAACTTTCCCCAACCCCCCTCAGTTTTCAAGGAAAAAATGTTAATTAACAAACAAGTTGGGGTTTGTTTGGTTGGTTGCTTCAGCTATTCAGCTGAGAAAATCAATTATTCACACAGCTCTAGTCAGTATCTTGAGGGGAATTCTCAGTACATCAAAGGCCAAAGACTGTTTATCTGTCTGGGATCCAGAATCCTATTTTAAACAACTTGGTGCTGTCCTTAACTCAACTGTAGCCTTGCTTTTAAAGGGATGACTTTGTGCTTGCTTCCTGCACAGTCAGCTGCTCGCTGGCTCCTGTCATCCCAGGCAAGAGCTTGGCCCGGCTGAACCGGCAAAACAGTCGCCATGAGCTGCTGCAGAGCTGGGGTGCCAGCCAGGGAGGTGGGGTGATGCTAATGAAATGATTTAAATACCAGTTGTTTTTCGTCCTGGAGGCAACTGTCTGGCATGTCTGTCTAGGCAGAGCTTCCCATGTCCGTCTCTCTGTGTCTGTCTGGGCTGTGGAAATGGCCCATGGAGTGTTAAAACGTTCTTAGCCCTTTAAACTGATTTATTGATGATTTCAGAGAGAGGTTTAAAAATTAGTCAGCTCCTCTCCGCTTCCAGATAATGGTGTCATTGTCACAATAATGGGGAGGGAGGGTAGTGGTGGTTGGGGAGGGGTGTCACAGCAGGAGGTTCATCATGGCTCCCCTTGAATGACAATGCACACAGATGAGACCAGTGCCCATGTTTCAGGGAGGAGTCATCTCTCTCCTTTGAAAACATGGTAGATGATGTGGTCCCAAAGGAAAAGGAGCAGACTGTCCAAGAGTAAGAGAGGGTTTTGTGTCTTCTAATAGAGGTGTTGTTTCTCACCGGACAGAATGGTTTGGTGGACATCTAAAAGAGGACAAAGCTATATATACCAGTGTCTAAGTAATGCACCAGGGTTTGGGGTGTTTTCCTTTTTTAAGAGCAACAAACAGAGCTGCACCTGATGCCTTGGGGACTCTAGATGTGAGGTTATGGTAGTGCTGACCAGTAGATGCCTTATCCTCTTTTTCACTAGTCCCTTGTTCTCTCCATGGAGGTGGGACCAGACTGCCAGACGAAGGCAGCTGTCAGGTAACTGTCAGCTCTTCAGATTGTCATAAAAAAAGTCTTTGTTTTGAGGGAAGTACTCCCTTGTTCTTCCAGTGAATAAGAGGACTATAAAAATTTTCCAGGATTCTTGCAGGGAACAGAGGAAACATAGAAAATTTTCCAGGACATATTACTAAAGGAACAGTGTATCCCTAATTCTGAGTATTCTTGCTGTTCTGGGCTTCTATGTAATGATTTAAATAAAAATCAAAAGACAGTTTATAGTTAAGCTTTAATTTTGTATTGGAAATTTTTTTGGATTTGAATACATTTTTTGGTGTCTAGTACTTTGATCCATCACATTGTAATGGTAGAAATACCTCAGTGGAACCCTGTTCGTTTGCTTCAAATGCTGTGTGCCTTGTTTGACTGTTGAATGGATTTATCTTTCCATTTTAAAGATTCGAATATCCCAGCTGAGTTTTACCAGATTGAAACAGCAGAAATGGGCTTGTTTTATGACAAACAGCTACAGAAGGTAGCTGTTAATCATAGTCTAAATTACTCCCTCTTCATCCTTTCAAACAAAAGTGTGAGTGAGCAGATAGCAGATGGAACTTCCACAGTGTCCAGGAGGTCAGCAGACTCCAGGTCTTTCAAATATGTCTAGCAGAAATTAATTGCAGATCCATGGGTTTTCATACTCCAGATGCTGGGTTTGAGGAGTGTAGCCATGAATAAATCAGCTAATCTCAAAGGCTGCAGAAATGTACAGGGAGCACAGTGGTCTCTGAATTATTTGGATCCATTGTATCCTATTAGAGCCTTATAAAATGGAATTGTTTTACTTTTTGCTTTTGATTAGTTGTGTGAGCAAATGATGATGGTTATCCTCACAGGAGGAAATACCACTTTAGGTCTATGGGTGAAAAAACATCGACTCCTATACAAAAGTGACAAAGGAGACCAAGACTGTGTTAGGGGACTTGTTTCCCATGAAAAGGTATAAGTGCTGTGTATAAAGAGATAACAGAATACTGTTCGCCTGCAGAGGAAAATCAGATCTGTTGGCTTTCTAAGATGTCTCTTTCATTTGAGAAACATAGGATTGGAAGTTGAAGTGGGAGCATGTGTATTGAGATGCTAGGCCTGATAAACAGGCTGGAAAAAATAATTGTTCATGTGTTCATTCAGGTATTTTGGTGTTCTGACCATCCACTACTATTATGCAAATATATTCTGCTGAGAGGAATGAAGACACAGGGATTCCAACTCATTGAAATAGGAGGTTTGTTAAATTCTTTTAAAAAGCAGAGGGAACATAATCTCAATTTTTCTCCTTCAACGCATAAAAATGAAAATTTTAAAATACCTTCAACTATCCTTTTTACTGTAAAATAGTCATCAAATTAACAAAATCCCTAATTTTAAAACATGCTTTTATTCTTCCTGGCAATACTTAGGTGATCTCATAAATAAGAATTTGAAAGAATTGTGGCTTTAGATTTTGTGTGAAAATTGAATTTGCTGAAAAGAATAAGATTCTTCTTCCCTGAATTATATTAGTCATTTTCTTCAGTGTGAGTGTTCAGGCAGAGAGAACCATGAAGCATTGGGGTGCTTTGTCAGATACTTCATTGAAAATTGTGTTTTTTCAGACGCAGAAAGCCTAGTCATGAAGGGTGATGTCCTGAAGGAGTAACCTAAATAACCCACTTGCTATTGTGAGGAAGATTTACTTTTCCTTTTAGAGGCTAGCCTTGAAAATATGCAGCTTTCCTAGCATCCACACAATGCCCAGGGATTTCCATGCATGACTGGATACTTCCAGATTGAAGATTTGAAACTCCACAGTAATTCTTGTCCTCATATCCTGGGAGTCTGATTGCCAGCCATGATCTCTGGCAAGTCCCCCTGTGGGCATCTGCTCTCACAAAGTGGGACAGTGGTTAAGTAACATAATATTTACTGCGTTTCTTTTTCCCCATCTAAGCTCCTTTGGGCTGGTGAGAGTCAGCGAAGGGCTCTTCTTTTCCTTGACGTATTCAGTCCTTCACATGCGGTTCCCAGTTTTCTCCTGTAAATGCCAAAATAGGTAATGCTGACTTTCAGTGCAGAGGGAGATGGGCGGTGGGAGGATTGCTGGGTAAAATTCCTCTGCAGTTAAATAGGG
The DNA here is from genome assembly GCF_963662255.1 of Cinclus cinclus. NCBI lineage: Eukaryota > Metazoa > Chordata > Aves > Passeriformes > Cinclidae > Cinclus > Cinclus cinclus. The sequence continues at coordinate 82,265,016 of NC_085046.1, read as the reverse complement.
AGAACCTCAGATGCTGTGGTGGTTATGCTGGCTGAATGGCTCAAAATGAGTCTTAATTGTAAGGTACACAGGATCCAGTTGTTGCTCTTGTAAATGATATCGCAGGTTTCTCTTGGGTATCATTGTATTTTTTGAAAGTGTAGGGTCTGGTCTGAGTTGTACTCCACAGGTCATTTCTGGAGGCTGCTGAGCATTACATGGTATTGGCCTTTAACTCCATCTGGAAACAGCAGTAACTGGGTAGATCCTGGAATTCTCAGGACAAGCTTTACAGGAAGGACATGATACTGTTACCTAAGCTGGCTCAGAGTGAAATGAGCACTGTGCTGGGAATTAAAGCTATGGAGAAGTGCGAAAGTGAATTTGTGTGCACAGAACAGGTAAGTGGGCACCACGCTTCAGATGTTCAGGTGATTCCTCTTTGCAACAGGATCAAGGTGCCAGTCTGATTCGCTCTGTTCCCATTAAAAGTCATGCTGAGGAAAGATACATCAGGCGTGTCCATTCTCAGCCATACGTGGCAGATGCGTGCCTGCCTCATGCACGTGCAGAGTTTGTCCTTGGAAAATGTCTTTTTATCTGCTTCACTATCTTGTGTGTTTTCTTTGTTAAAATCAATGATCCTCATTGATTTAATCCTTTTCTGCATGGGCTCTCCAAAACCCATGGAACTTCTGCAGTGACTCCTTGATAGAGTTACAGGTCAGTTATAATCCCAAACCTGCATTCAAAGACGAGTGAAAATAAAGCCAAGGAAGGAAGACGTAAGCCTGCATTATGAAATGGCCCGGAGCTTAGATGCTTGTCATATTCAGGCTTTATGAGCTGTGGAATGACTTGGTATTTCTCGTTTCTAGGCTTGTGCTGCAAATGGTAACAAGCCCCCAGCTACAGGAAGGAGGGCTCATTTCCATAATACATGTCCATGGAAAAAACAAAGCATCATGAAAGAGAAGAAATTGATGCTATTAGTTTTTCAAATTTTCAATAAATTTTTATAAATATTAAATTTTCTGTAAATTTGACAATATCATTTCCATCAAACTATACCTGGCATTTCAGTGTTCTATAATTATTTTGTGGGAGAGGTAGTTTCAGTTTGAGAACTTAGCCTGAGAAAAGATGATCTGAGTTTTTCTTCTAGGTTTTGCCACTGACTTCAGGTGCAGTTCATGGGCAAGTTGTATAACTTCACTATATTCCTCTTTCCCACACATAAAGTGCAGACAAATTTATAAATTACCCAAAGGGCATTTGGGGATATGTGCTTAAAGCACTCAGAAGTGAGGACTCTCTGAGTAGATGTCCATGTGCATCAGTATGAAACACACTGCAGTCAAGAGACTGGCATATTCATATAAATAGCAGGAGAAAAGTACATCCACTTGTGAGTCTGATCTTACTAAATTTGGGTTTAACTCGATTAGATGTTTCCAGAGGCAGCCTGCTTTTTACTACTGTTTTTTGGGATTTTTTTCCTTTCTTTTAGCATTGTAAAACTTAGGGGAATGTGAAGATAGGTATTGTTATGATGCCTTTGTCCTTACAGCCTGTCACAAAGGGTGGTTGGGTTGGCTTTGCTTTGGTTGGGTTCATTCCCGTGACTGTTTGACTCAGGTAGCTTCAGGTTCCTGATGTGGAGGACCTGTGGGCAAAGAGTTGCTGTCATGTTCCCAGCTTTCTCACCTGGACTGGCCCTCAGGAACTTTGCCAGTGCCTGATTCCACAGAGAAATAGTCCAGGGAGCTCAGCAAAAGACTGAGAATACATAGCAGAGAAAGCAGGTGCCCTTCCAGTGGCAGGGAACAGGGACTGTCTCTTCTGACAGAAGCCCACCATGTTGTCATACCTTCAGCCCTGGAGACACTTGAGTCACCAGTAATCTAGCCAGCCACCCAAATTCTCTTATTCTTTCGCCAGCACAGAGTTTGTCCTATCCATAAAATGCAGGGAGGGAGTTTCTGAACTCTCATCTGTGCCGAAATCATGCTGCCAGCTTGGTGCTGGCTTAGGGAAAGGCGAGGAAGAGCAGCACCGTGCTCTGTAGCTGTCAGACAGAGACTGGGGCTGCAAGCGTTTGTATCGATTAAGAGCTACTGGCACCAGGCTACTGGCACAGACAAATGAGCATAAATAATTACTCAGCTGCAACTCAGATTTCTTTTTCCTGGACAAAGAACAGTCATGCTCCCAGAAGGCACAATTTATAGGATGCCTTAAAGCCAGAACTTGCTATGTTTTCACTTCTTTTATGGATTATTCTTAAAAAGGAGACCAAAAAAGGCATGGAAGTACTGCTTCGGAAATTACACATTTTCAGGAAAACCTACTTGTTTTAATTCACTTATGCTGCAACACTATGAGTATTTGTCTGTGTCACTTTCTATACCGCTTTATTTTAGCTATAGCTAATAATCATATACAGTGCAATATAAATTGTGTGCAGTTTTTGAGACATTATTAACTGTGCCTCATCAGTACATGAAGGAAAAAAATTATAAACCATGTAATTGGGGGGAAAGACTGTGTATATTGCGCTCTAACAGCAATGTTGTGACACGTTGCAATCACTGCACTGAGAGCATGACAGTACTCACTTCAGCATCGCTCTGCTTCTGAACGCGTATCTAAAGCCAGTGGAAATATTTTCCTCTGAAAGCTTGTTTAAATATTCTAGGATAAGGCTGGTTCAGGCATAAGCACTGAGTACCTCTGTTCCTTATCAGAAAATGTTTGAGTAGGTTTGCATGGAACAGTTGGAGCCCAAAGCCATTAGTCACTGGCACATACATTACACGTTACATATTGCAAACTCAGAGCATGCTTCAGTATTTAGGAAATCCACAGATTTTGTGTCACCCATGGAGAATCTTGGCACAACAGACTTGGAAAATGGGCATATCCTTGTGGATCATCTTCCTGTTCATGGAGGGATCACCACAGATGCCACGTCTGGCATAGTGACTTTCTGCAGTCTCTTGTGTGCTTCTCTCTGCTTGTTTTCCATCTCTTGACATTTACCTAGGGTTGGGTCAGCAGAACTTGCTATAGAGGTGTATTAAGAGATGGAGGCAGAAAAGGGAACTGTAGCCATCCGTTGTGTCCTTATGCTAGCTTACATGATGGGCCAAGTTTAGCCCCATGTGCAGAAGACATGTGTGATTTGCCCTTGGGTGACCAACCTGGAGTTATTTGCATTACCAGGACTAGTTAAAGTACACAGGGCTGAGGAGATTGCATTAAGAGCTGTGCTAACAACATGAAGATTTGCCTACCTCTGAGTGTCTTAGCTGTGCACTACTGGAAATGTACACAGCTTCTTCTGTCCAGGTAAAATGTCTGGATGTGATTGGTTTGCTGTCACAAACCAGGTCACCTCAGAGGTCCACAGCACAGGAGCTTACATTGTTTCCACAATAACATCAGCCCTGTAAGGGCTCCTGGCCGTGTTCACTGAATCTCTGAAAATTTGGGACCTAATAAAGCAGAGAGTGGCATCAGGAGTGGACTGAACACAATTTTGAAGGGTTCAGGACCTGGGTGTGGAGTGTCACAGCTAACCTGTGTTGGCAGTTCAGCTCCAAGTTTCTAAGCTGGACTTGGAGACCACCACAGGTCCTTTCCAGCCAGTACTTTTGGTGATTGTATGATCCTGTTGGAGGCTGACCTCTGTTACGCAGTCCTGTCCTTCTAGAGAGTGACAACAGGACATGCATGGAGGCACACCTAGTACTGTCCAAAAATGATTTGGTTTGGATCTGGGAGCTACTATCATTTATTTGAGAAGAGAGGGAACTCCCTTTTTCCAGAGAAATCCTCTTGAGACTCTCCTGACTTTGGAAGGACCAGAGGAAATATCATGACTGCTTTTCATTGCACCATAGGCCAGCTGTGGGTAAATATATGGTCATGGTGGGCTCAAGAGTTTCAGGCTTCATATTTGGTTTCTGTACAGAACTTAACTCTGTCTTTGGACTATTTTATGATCTGGTGATGCTGGGGAAGAGTTGACATGGCACATTGATGATAGTGGTGCTGACAGATTTTAAAGAGCTAATAGTTGTTGTGCTGAATATTTTTGAGGATGTGCTTCAGTGTCACAGAGCATTATGAAGGGGAGATGTGTTCACAGAGACAACTGAGGCATCATTTGGAAGTAGAAAAGCTCCCAGATTTGCCCACAGAGGTCCTTAGATGTGGATGTGTCATGTTTTAACCTCAGCTGCAACCAAATACTACACAATGACTCCCTCATCTCATCCCCTGACTGGCTGGGGAGGAGAATCAGAAAAAAAAGCAAAAACTTGTGGGTTGGGATAAGGTGTTCGATAATTGAAACTAAGTGAAATATAATACTAATAATTATAATAATAACAACAACAAAAAAAAACCAATTGTAATTAAAGACAGGGAGACAAAAAACACAAGAAAACTAAGTGATGCACAATACCATTACTCATCACCCACTGACAGATGCCCAGCCCTGTCCCCAAACAGTGATTGGCCCCTCCCATCCAACTCTCCCCAGTTAATACACTGGGCATGATGGTCTATGATGTGGAATATCCTTTATGCCAATTCATCTCACTAATCTGGCCATATTCCTTCTTGGCTTCTTGTGCACCTGCTCACTGGTAGAGCACAAGGCACTGTGAAAAATTCTTGGCTTAGTGTGAGCGTTGCTCAGCATCAGCTAAAACATCAGGGTTTTATCAACATTATTCTCATGCTAAATCCAAACCACCACTTCTACTGGAGAGAAAATTATCCCAATTGCAACTGAAACCAGGACATGGGGACAAGTCATATGTGAGATTCACCTTGGGTCATTTGCTGAACATGGCAGGAGGGAGTGGTTGATCCCTCAGTTGAGCAGATCGTGTTCCAGGAGGTTTTCCTGCCTGTCATTATCAGGGCTATAGACTGGAGCTTATCAGCTGTTTGTGCAAGCTCATTAGTTTGGGCAAAGCCTGGATGAGTGGCATGCAACTGCTCGCTGTGCCACGCAGGCTGGCCGCAGCAGGAGCACGAGGGATGGAGGAGGCTGAGCGCAGCACACGTCCCCCTGCACTTCAGCATGGCTGCATAAAAACCAGTTGGGTGCTGTGGCATTGCTTTCACCTTTCATATGTTTCTAGCTTGTTAAAATTATATCTTGATAAGTACATGAAGTCACAGCAGATGGCAAAATCTGAAACGTTCTCTCCAACTCTTTAATTAGGTTTTCAGTTATCCCTTTATGAAAGGCGCTCTGCAAGTGTCTGAAAGTATTGCAAGTATTTAAATAAGCTCCTGGTGCAAATTCTCAGAGCTGAACTTGACAGTGATATCTTTATAAAAGGCTTTCTTGGGTTTTTGCTGTTTTTTTAACCTCTTGTGGAATGTTTTGATCTTGTTCAGATACCAGTTTGATATCTTCCCTTGATGTGGTGCTGGACACATCAAAACATCGGCTATGCAAATGAGCTGTATTCCTTACCCTGGCAGTAGTGACACATGTGGTTTGGGGATTGGTCAAAATGCAGCTGTGCCCAGCAGAGCTGTGGACAGCACATATTTATATACTGTATTTACCATCACTACCACGTTTACAGAATGCAGCAGCTCACAGGCTCTGCATGTTTAAGTAGCAGGTTGAAAATAAACTGTAGTCAGGGCTGGTAGCCGTGCCTGGTAAAACATTTGACACTTTGTTCTGTAATTGCATCCAAAATGACATTTTTTACTTAAACTTGGGAAGAATTTTCTGGGAGAGGCAAAAAACTAAAAGTCAGACAGTAGATACCACCCAAGTATAGGTTTGAAAGCGTCTGCAGCTGGTCAGCTGAAATTCAAACCTTCTTTCTTTTTATCCCAGGTTTACTTGAAGCACCAAGTAGGGAAACTTTCAGTCTAGGAGGTTAAATTTTATCCAAATTATAAACAGCTGACAGGATATTGGTTAATAAGAGACAGTGCTGACCGTGCCACCCATAGTTTCTGTATAAGCAGAGAAATACACGGACTGCAGCAGGGTAGAATTAGCTGGTCTTTGATGGTGCAATTCACATACCACCTGCATATGGTACCAGAGTGGAAGTAGATTTAATGATCTCTTCCATTCATAACAGAAAGGTTTCAGAATAAAGTCATGAATTGATGCTCCTTTCATCTGATATGGCTCCAGTAAATTTTACATGGTGTGATTATGTTTACCACATCGTTACGACACCAGAGAACTCTTTATGTTCCTGCTTTGAAAGCTGTACATAGTCAACACCAAACATGAGCTGTTCAAAATGCAAAGATCCTATTTCTAGGTACAACTTAGTATTAATACTTTGTAAAAGCTGGGGAAGATGTGAATCATACTGTCCTAGGCACTATGCATATAATTCAGAAAGGTATCAAAGTCTTAAAGGATAAAAAATAATGTGCAAAACACAGGAGATGGCAAATGGATCTAATCCAGAAATTAAACAGCAGAGTAAGTTTATATTTACTTTCAAAAGTATTTAATCTGTGAGATTTTGAGGACATCATTTTCTGTGCTGATTTAATCTTCTGTTGAACTTTGTTTTATTTTTTCCTTTGTTTCTCTAAGTGTGCTTCCAACAAAACCTCAGGTTAGGAAGAAAATACAAAATGTTTCATAACAAGAAAAATACTCCTGCAGAATAATTATGATTGATAATTATATATAACTACGTATGATTATTCAGTAAGATTTAAAAAATATGTTACCCAGCTTTATTTAATTATTCCATCTGTCACAACTAAAAATGAGAATTTTCTAAGAAAATTTATGATTGGGAGTCAATTGAGAACCATTCAGATCATCCGTATTTGGGACATATTAAGTGCCAAATTTGTGCGGAGGTGTAGAAGGTGTCTTGCTGTTCGGTCTATCAAGGGGGTTTAAAGAGGATATAGATTTCTAGTCTTGAAATGGCAGCTAGTGAGAAAAGCAAGGAAAAGCATTGACAGGTAAAACAGCTGTTTTGGGAAAAACAAATAGGTATAAATTGACTGTGAAAAAAGCGAGGTGGGAATTGGAGGGTGTTCTTAATCTTTGGTTAAGGTATGCTCTGAGAGACAACTCAAACTGCAGCAAAAAATTATTTGTTAAAACAGGAGAAGGAAACAGCTTTTTTCTTTCATGTGTCCATAACTTCTGCTGTAACAGGAGCAGTGCTGAACACAAAAGAGCCTCTGCAACACTGTGACAGCTTTCTGGAAAGAAATTGTTTGTCCACACTGCAGACTAATCTTACTCATTTTGTCTGTAAAAGTAAATTTGATACTCCGAGGACAGATTTTGTTTTCTTTTTTTCCCATTTTCCCCTTTTCTTTCCTCCTTATACCTGACTATTTTCTCAGTATTTGTTGCATGCTATTGCAAATGCTAATTTTTGGTTTAAATTCCAAATTGACAGTAAAATCAGGGAAGCAAAAGATGATTTTTGAGCTAAAGAACTGAAGAAAATGAGAACATACTAACTTGAACAGAAAAAAATGAGAACATACTAACTTGGTTCTTAATAATTATAACACTGTAATATGTTATCTGTTCATCAAATACAATTTATTGTTAAAAAGGCTTTCAGTGCAATCTATCAAACAATTACTCTATTACTAAAATTACTGGACTAGTGACTTTAATACACTTCTATTTTGTAACAAATCCAGTAGGCATAAATATTTTAAATGTATTTATTTTATTTTAATTATTTTGTTTAATGGTGTTAATTGTTGTAGAGTGGTATTAATCTGCAAATACAATTCTTTCTTTAGTCTCTGTTGGTTGGTAATTGACTCAGACCGGTGTGAAAAATAAGGTAAGCTATTGACAACTCAGTAAAAGTCTCTGCTGCCAAACAAGGATTTGAAATGTTCATACAGCTATGCAGTTAGAGGTAATATCTAACAGCAGAGCAATAAAAATGCCGTATATGCATACTAGTATATTTTTATTCATTATCAAACTTGGCATTAAGGGGTAAGAAACAAATTTGAACTTCTGATTTAAGATGGAAGCACGTTGGTGTAAGGCACTCCTTTTCATAAAGGCTGAGCTGTTCATTTCTCACGGGTAGGCTGCAGGAAGAAGGATGGAGTGTTCTGCGGGATAGATGTAATTTTTGGTGTCCCTACACGGTGGCGGAGGGGGTGAGGTATGGCCAGCCCTGAGAGCAGCCTTGCCCGGGCTGTTGCTGTCTGCCAGGGCTGTCCCCGGCTGGGTAGGAGGGGCAGGAGGGAAGGAGCAGCCCAGCAGATGCTGTTTTGTTTTGTTTTGTTTTGTTTTGTTTTGTTTTGTTCTTTTCCTCCTTTTTACCCATCCACTGAATATCATTTTAAATCATCTCTAATAATGCATTTGTCTGCTCAAGTTTGGGAACTATGCTTGCTGGAACCTGTAAAGGAATGTCTCTCATCTTGATGAGCCGAAAAGTTAAGTTAAATCTGTGGTTTCCCAGATGCATGTTCACATCTTTAATGAAGGTTTTCTTTTTGTGTTTGGCACAGGGCCGTATCTGCAGAAAAGCTGGCAAATCAAAAAAGTCATTCAGTCGAAAGGAAGCTGAAGCAACATTTAAGAGTTTGGTGAAGACCCATGAAAAATATGGGTGGGTCACCCCACCGGTCTCTGATGGCTGATGTTAGCAACGTGCACTTGACAAAAATGCTGAACAAAAGTACTGTGACATCTCCTCAGTGCTGTACACCGCCCATCCTTTTCTACTTCAGCTTCAGTTACATACCATGAATGTCAAGGAGACATCTAAGTTATTTATGAACAGATGTGTTTACAGAGGGAAGAGAAGAAAAATGCTGTGTAGGATTATATTTCAAGACTAGAGAATGGTCATCATTGAAGTCACTTGAGCGGATGCTGAGATTGCGTCATTTGCCCCCATACAGCCCACATTGTCTTCAGCTTCTTTCCATGACAGCAGCACCAAACAGCAGTACTGGAAAGTCTATCCATTGCTGCTCAGTTCATTTAAATGTAAATGAAACAGTTAATATTTAATAGGGAAGCAGTGCATTGCAGGTACATGTTTGCTGTGCTGTTTATCTTTGTCTCCTAGCAGGTCAACATAACTTGAAGATTTGTCTTTATGTGGAACTGTGGTCTGCTGTGACTAAATTTAGACCTCATTTGTGCTCTATATATGACCTTTAATTCATAAATGAAACCAGAATTAAAATGCTGAAAGGTCCTAGTGTTGAAAAATTATTAAGTGGAATCACCCAACCGGTTACAATGTGCTCTCTGTGCTGATATTGTGATGTGCTGTTCAGAAATAAACCAGTGCAGTTAGCTGAAGGTTAGGTGGTTTTTTAAAACACATCCACACCAGGGCTCAGAGGGGTTGGTTGGTGGTAGCAGAACAATGATTACCCTGCCAGTACCTTCTGCAGTAGCATGTGGCCTGTCAGTTCTTCAAAACAGCAAAACAAATGAGTGGAAATGGACAAAGCAACCTTAAAATTTTATCTGTTTTATTTTGAAATGATATGCCAGTAAAAGAGTAAAAATTTTCAAGTCAAATGGAACATGGTTTGTAAGATGATTTGCATGACTGGAATTTTTCTTTATTATTTTCACTCAATAGACATTGTATGTACTTAGAGCCCAGTATCTGAGAAAACCCACTGATGTATATAAATGTCCTATTATTTAATCATTAAAATTTAAGTTTTCTGGTAAATTGAAAAAAAACAACTTTCTAAGGGACTCCAAAAAAGCTGAAGGTAATGTTAAGAATGGTATAGAAAAGCATTTAAAATTGTGGATTCCGAATGGAAAATCGTACTGGTACACATGCTGAATAAAATCACCAGTATCGTTTCTGTTGCCTCAGGAATTCAATCATTTTGGCCAGCTTTTGTATTCAAAGTAATGGGTTTTCTGTTGTGAGATTCTGAGCACCGTATAGATGTATCTGTGGTGGTGGTATTTTAGTTGAAAGTAGGACAGTATCGATTGTAAGACTGATTTGGAGGGGGAAAGCAGTGTGTTTGGAAGCACTTTCCATTATAGGGCTAACGTGAGAACAAATCGAAATGGTTGACCAGTCTCTGTTTGTATTACAGCAACACTGGAGACTATACAGAGAGCTTGGGGGTCTGGAGTTTGATTTAAAACTACATGCAGCATAGAAGAGCAAAAGCAGTACAATGGAGTTCAAATACAAGAGAAGGAGCAGCAGAGCAGGTCTTCTTGCAGTACTGGTGAAAAACACTGCTCGGTGAGGTCGCCGAGCTTTGTCAGCTAGATACAGAGAAAAATAATCAAAGCCTTCACTGAAAGGAATACGCAGGTCAGAGCCACTCAGTTTTGTGGGCATACCTGGTTTCTTGCACTTCTGATCTCCATCAGGAGTCACTTCTCTTTCCCCTCTGATCATTTGTGGTGTGTCTTAACTCAGTTACAAAGAGAAATGCTTCGTACCACAGATCTGCCCAGATCTTGCTGTCATTTATCTCTCTCTGCTTTATACTTGGAGACAAGGCTATAAAGCAGTGTATGTATGTAGTTTTCCCCTCAAACTGTGTATCGGTTCTGAGCATCCACAGCAGTGTGTCTCTTGAGTGAGGAGTAACATTTCAAGTAATTCACTTTCTCAATTTGTATAAACTTTCTTTGCTCTCCCTTATGGAAGAGGAAACTGATATGTTTAGTTAAGCTTCAAGTAATTTGTAATCCTTTGCAGAAATCCATGAGAACATAGAGAGTGATCTAGCACTGGAAAGCATAAGGTTTGTTATTTCCCTTCAGAAAAGCTCTTCCCTCATCAGCACAGTAAAATGATGTTAAAAACAGCATGAAGGTGTGGTAAGTCTTGGGGGGGGGGGGGGGGAATTATTTCATTTTCTGCTGGTTTTTAAGCTCTTTTTTTCTGTCAGTGGGTTATTTTAAATCTTCCTGAGAACCATATCTTTAATATTTAATTAAAGGGTTAGCTAAAAGGAATGTAGTGGGTGGATTGCTACCACTTCCCTCAAACCTACTTATTATGTGTCTTCTTAAGTGTGCTTTAAATAGTTAGAGCAAACATCATCGCTAAAAATCACAGTTACTTTCTGGCTGTAGGAGGTTCTCTGCATCACTCAGTGTCTTGGAGCAGTAGGAGAAGCAAATCAAAAAATCTGGAGTGCTTTGAAGCTGTAGCAGAAGGGGAGCAGAGTGCGTGTGATGATAAAGCTGCAGTAACAACTCGTGCGAGGAGGAAAGAAGGCAAAGTACACTGCATGAACTAGGGCAGGATGAAGTTCCTGCTGCACCAAAAATAATACTGCTGCTATTAAAGAGATGATGGCTTATGGCAGGAGCAGCCTGTGCTGGGGGCATGCAGGAAAAAGGGGACAGCAGGGAGTGCAGAAGCTTTGTACTTCTGAGCAGGAAGGGAGGGAGGGAGATAGCTAGGAGAATGGTTAATTAAGAGATCTATAAAGAGAATTTATCTATTTTAGGGAAAATTAGTTCATGGTTTTTGTCTAGCTGTATGCTAGACAGGTTCTACTTTCTCTGCAACAGACAAACCTGAAAGAAAAGTGAAAGAGAAATCGGGAAAGGAAAGATGTATGAGGGGAAGGAAAAGAGGAACACCTGAGAAGAGAGAGAAGGAGAAAGAGAGAGAGAGAGAAAGTATGGTCTGGAGAAAATATAACTGGGCAAGTAAAACACAGGACAAAAAATAAAATACTGATAATGGAAGGGTATAGAATGAGGGAGGCAGCACAGCATTAGTTTAGTTAGGATGTACTGCAGGAACTTGTTGCAGAGCTGCTCCAGGTACCTAAGATCCAATAATGTCCTTTTTGTTTGTATCCCAGAAAGTGAGAGTTTCTTCCAGGTTCTATCCTTCTGACAAGTAAGAAGAAGGATGTTAGGTTTTGGAGCTGTGTTGTGGAACTCATATCAGGCCATCACGTCTCTTCTGTGACTGAGAAATAAAACCAAGTGTCATTCCCAGATTCTAAATTCCAGGAGGCCAAAATGAAAACAGATTGGACAGTCATCTGCTTGGTCAAAGTTCCTCAAAATCAGCGAAGTGAGAGGATTTCTTTTTCAGACAACAAACCTCAATATTCCCCATTTATCCAATCAAAAATCTCCTTAGTATTTCTTGTAAAATTAGCAGTCAGCACGGGTCCTTCAGCTCTCATTAGACCCCTTTTATCAGGAACATTATTTTCCATCTGCTGTCCCCAGAACAGATGAATAATTTGAAGCTATCATCTGGGGAGGTGTGAAGCTGTATTGGGAAGTTACTTCTGGCTTCTTTAGAATATATCCTTTTGGAGGATCTTCTTTGAGTCTGAAAAAGCTATATGAGTGAATACAGGCATTGAGAAAAGCAAGCTTATGATAAAGAAAGAAAGCTGTCCCTGAATAACTAAATGCTGAAAGATTTCCACAGAGAACAGAACTGATGATTTATATGGGAATGTATTTCTGTGTCAATTGTTCCTAAAAATTCAACAGTCAAAACCTTAGCAATCCAAGACCTCTCGAACTTCTGTTGTTTTCTGTCCCAAACAGAGCCTCTTTCCTTCATTCCAGCCTAAGCTTCAGTCCTCAGCCCAGAGAAAAATCATAGGTATGGTATGTTTTTTTATGCACCAAATGTTAAAAAAAGAGACTAATTTCATTATCCTTGTTGAACGCAGTGCATAAGATCTTAAAATGAAGATTCTTTAGTGAACAGCAGGGTTGGAACAAAGCCTTTCTAGTATGACAGGTACACGTGATATGACAATGTAACCTATATATATATATATATACACTCTTTTAGAAAACTCATTTAGAAAGACACTGAGAGTAACAATTGCCAAGCAGTGATGGCTGTGATGGCCAGTGCTCTGAAGTGCACGCACTTTCTGTTCCACAGGAACTTGCAGTAGAGAGAAATAGCTTCTTGATAGGTTGACTGTACAGAGAAAAATAGTGTAGAGTTAAGTGGCTTTGGAATTTAAATCATGAATTTAAATTAAATGGGTTTTCTTCTCCATATTTTAATTTATTTTTCTTTTTGAGATTTTCAGGCACCCACATGGAGCCACACTGGCAGTATGATCAGCATGGTAATTTACATGACTCCAGTGAGGTGGTTGATTATGAACACACTTTTTGTTGGAGAAGTTTTTAGAGGATAACTGACTTCCAACTGAATTCCTGGGTGTGGAGCTTAGCAGATGCACTGAGGATTTACTTGCCAGTGTTATGTAGACAAATGTGATGCATGCATAGTCATCCCCAAGTTTAGCTGAAATCATGGGGAGGCATTTGTATAGAATCAGTGTGAAAAGTTTGTTTCTTTCATGCAGGACGTTAACTTCTGGCAAAGAAGTTCCTCTGAAAATGTGCTATGATCTATACCATAGAATTAAGTAGGCCAACCTGCTGGCACAATATAATTTTTCAGTTATGTTTTCCCTCCTTGACAAGCACCAACTCAAATAATCTGCTACAGAGAACACATTTCAGAGGATGGCAATTTGTGCCAATGATGAAGTAAAACTCCTGGATATTATCTCCTCCAGCCTTCCCAGTGCATTCCCTATGGGAAGATGTAGCTTTCATCTAAGTGAGCAAGAGACAGAGGGCTGTGCACATGTACTGAGACCACGCACTGCCTGCCCTACAAAGTGCCAACCGTGGGATGAGGGGGGCAGCAAGCCTCTGAGCCTCTGAGCTCAATGTACATCCTGTCTTGTCAAATACTGACCTTGCAAACACTTCACAAACATGCATATTCCTTGGATTGAATCGAAGGGTTCTGACCCAAGTTCCTGCTTGCAGTGCAGATGGGTTACTAAATACGCACTGTGGGTTTTTGTGTGAGCTAGCGACACAGTTAGAGGTTTGCTTTGCTGGCTCTGAAGAATAAAGTGGCTGTCAAACTAGGTCTGAGCACAAATAGGTTGGAAGTGAGTCGCCTGTTATTATCAGAACAGTTGCATTGTAGAGGTGGTTTCGTCCTTACATCAAAGGGTGGAGGTGAGGTACTGAGGGAGAGTCACCAGTAGGACATTGCAAGACATTAAAAAGACAGCCTTCCTCTGTGTGTGTGTGTGTGTGTGTGTGTCCCACACTGCTGACTACTTAATTGCATCCTCTTAAGTGTACATTGCTCTGCTTTGTAAATTTTAGCCCCTTCAAAGCTTTACTCATATGCTAAGGAAACATTAAGCAAGTCATGTAAATTTACATTAAAAGCCTTCCTTTCAATCTGGAAGCGCGCAAATGCCATGCTGACGCCTGTCAAATTTCACCAGCAGCTTCCTCATACAAGTCATGGACAAATCAGTGATGACGGTAGTTAACACAAAAATAGAACCTCTGTAATTTGGATGTTTGACTTCTTCTTTTTGCTGATTGCTTTGTCTTTCAGTTTGACTGACTACAGACGAGAACTTCAAGCTAACAGCAGTGGAACTGTCATAGCGTTTGTTTATTTATAACAGTTCCTTTTGTTCATGCTGCTAAATAAGGTGGCAATAAATATTCATTGCAGTTGTGCTCCACCAAACGGGAATTCAGAGATAACTCCTTGCACTCTGAAAACTTTGCATTTTATACTCAGTGTTTGCCGCCACACACAGCATTCATTATCTTTTGCTGTCAAATATTCTTGTATTTTCTTATTCAGTGACCTCCTGTGTTTTAAATTATTTATGGTTCATTAACGGAAATATGTGAAGCATGTTGCAGGTCCTCTTGGCAAAAATCAGTGAAATGTAACTGAACCAGTTCTAGTTGCCGGGGTGATTTAGAAGCGTACCTCACTTACCATTTGCATTAGCAAGATCTACAGACTTTTACTAAATATTCCTCAACAAAACCAAGACTTCAATTTCAGCACAAAATCCATGCTGACATGGATTCGCATGTGTTTCGGGAATGAAAGCAGACCATCCTTACAAGAAATTTATGCCAGGATCATTTAGTTCTGAAAATGCATGGTAACAATACAAAACAGGTAATGCCTTATACGGGATGAGGTTTTAATTATTTGATTATTACAGAAATAAATTTTGCAATGTATTAATATAATTCATGATAATCCCAGCAAACTGGGAGGAGTGATTCATATCCTGGAAGGCAGGGCTCACATTCAGAGGGACCAAGAGAAGGTGAAGGAATGGGCCAACAGGAACTTCATGAAGTTTGACAGTGACAAGCATTAGACCCTGTGTTCAAATGGAGCCACCCAGCTGATCAGGACAGGCTGGGGCTGTCTGGCAGCACTACAGGAAAGAATTTGGAAGACAGGAGTTACAAGGGATTACTACTGCATCCCTGTCTCAAGGTCTCGAGGAATATCAGCCACACAGTGGGCTGCACTGGCAAAGGCATTGCCATCTGGTCAAGGAGCATGATTCTTTTCCTCACTTGTGAGTTGACATCCAGAGTACTATGTCCAGTTTTGCCCACCCAGAACATGGCACATTTTGACAAGTTGAAGGGACACCAAGAGGGTTCAGGGTCTGGAGCCTGTGATGTGCAGGAAGAGGCTGAGAGAGCAGCTTCTGCTTAGACTGGGAAGAGAAGGCTGAGAGGGGGCTGATAGCAGTCTTGCAGTACCTAGGAAGGGATTACAGACAAGATGCATGGAACCACTTCTCTGAGGTGGACAAAGAGCAAGAAGTAGTAGTTGCAAATTGCAGGAAGCAAGGTCCCAGCAGGATGAAGGGAAGAACATTTCCCAACCATGCAAGCAGGTAGGCACTGGAGTAGGTTGCCCAGAAATAATGGAGTCTCCACTGTGGGAGATTTTTGGGACTCAGCTGCATAATGCCCTGAGTAACCCGATCCATGCTTAAAGCAGGCATTTTGACTAGAGATCTCCATAGGTCTTTTCCAAATGAAATGTTTCCATGATTCTGTAATATATATGATAAAATTCTGCTTTTCAGAGATATTGGGAAAAGAAAATTTATAGCCAAAAATACACCTGATTCATAAAGCTGTTGACCTCCAGAAAGTATAAAGTATCCCTTTCCAAGCGCCCTGTGCTCTAACTTCACTACATGGATGTTGGAGTATGAAGTTGTACAAACACATGCTGAAGGTGTCACTAATTCACACTAAAACTCTTGCATACCTACACCAGCTACAACTCCACTGTTACAAATATTTTCCATGTAAATGGATGTCCTGTGAGAACTTTCAATTCTGCTTTCCGTGAAGAACTTCAAGCTTAACAGGTTTGTCATGTTTTCCTCCAATGCAAGATGGAAAAATACTTCCCTCAGCAGAAGTCATGGAAAGCAAGCCTGGAGTTTACAAAGGGGATCTTCTGCAAGAAAGATATTTAAATTACAGAAAGGAAGCTACTCCAACTGAAGTTATGTCACAGTGCAAGTTTTTCATGATTGCTGAGGTGAACTATCCTTGAGTTCTTAGGGCCAAAACCTCTGTTCTCAATAATGCCCTAGTTTTACCTCCTCTAAACATTCTGCAAATTAACATTTGAGGAGAAAAGGATTTTGGTGACAGGGACTTTCTCCTATAATATGTCATATCATAGAATCATAGAATGTGCTGATTTGGAAGGGAACCCACCAGGATCATCAAGTCCAACTCCTGGCCCTGCACAGGACACCCCAAGAGTCATACCATGTGTCTGAGAGTGTTGTCCAAAGACTTCTTGAACTCTTTCAGGCTTGGTGCTGTGACCACTTCCCTGTGGAGCCTCTTCCAGTACCCAAACACCCTATGGGTGAAGAACATTTTTCTAACATCCAACCTAAACCTCCCCTGACACAACTTCAGTCCCTTCCCTCGGGTCCTGTCACTGCCACCACAGAGCAGAGATCAGTGCCTGCCCTTCCTTCTCATGAGGAAGCTCTGACTGCAGTGAGGTTTCCCCTCAGTCTCCTCCAGGCTGGACAGACCAAGTGACCTCAGCTGCTCCTCATATGGCTTCCCCTCCAGACCTTCACCATCTTTGTTGCCCTCCTTTGGACACTCTGATAGCTCAATGTATTTATGTTGTAGCACCCAAACCTGCCCCCAGCACTGGAGGTGAGGCAGCCCCAGCTCAGAGCAGAGCAGGACAATCCCCTCCCTTACCCGGCTGTGATGCTGTGCCTGATGTCCCCCAGGACAGGGTTGGCCCTCCTGGCTGCCAGGGCACTGCTGGATCATGGTCAACTTGCTCATGGTCAGGACCCCCAGGCACTTTTCTGTGGCACTGCTTTCCAGCATCTCGTTCCCCAGTCTGTCCACCCATCCAGGATTGCCACATCCCAGGTGCAGAATCCAATGCCCAACCTTGTTAAAATTCATACAGTTGGTGATTGCCTATCACTCTAATTTTTCAAGGTCTCTCTGCAGGGCCTCCCTACCCTTGAGGGAGCTCCTTCCAGTTTATTGTAATTTGCAAACTTTCTTCGTATTTCTTCCAGGTCATGTCACAGTACAGTTCTTCTGCTTTGGATTTGATGTCAACATTCTGCTTCACAACAGATCCCAGTCTGGTCAATACACATACTTCTCCTGTCCACTTCATGGGGTCAAAGGCAATATGAGGATCTGGATTTACCTTTCCTTCCCTGCTCACTTATACATTTTACATCTCTGCACCTGAATACAAAAGCCTTCTCTGATTCATTTATTTTGACCCCATTTGTGAGGTTAAGTTGTGTTGTCAAGTACCCCTCTCCTTCACAAGGGCAGTCAGAGCACTTGGAAAAACAAAGGAATGGAACAAAGGGCTCATGTATTCCAAGTGAGTCGCCCTAGAGCGCAGCTGGTAACCTTGCCAGCTGAATAGTGCTGTGATTCAGCTCCCTTATCCTCCACATCCCACAAAAATGGAGTCATACTGGAAGTGCTGTCAGTCTGAATGTTAGGCACTGCAAGAGCACTCTTGGTACTCACAGCAAGCACAAGTGGTGTCCAGCCTTTACAGGGCCCTTGCAAGCAAGGTGCATCTGTGCTCAATTGCTTCTCCCCTCTCCTCCATCATCAAGCAGAAAAAATCTGATCCTCATCCTGACCTTCTGAGCAGTTACTCTATGGGCAGTCAGTTATTCCTGATGTACTTTTAATTTGTATGTGCATTTTTATTTGGTATTTATTTATATACATATACACATACACATAGGTGAACCCTGGACCCAAATCAAGACCAAAGATGAAACAGACTGTTTTGGTATTCTTTTGACCATAGCACCCCTGAGGTTTTCAGACCTGGGGCATAACTACATAGACATCTTCTGCAGGACTTGGGATAGAAATAACAACTTTATCTAGGGCCATTTCTGTTCTTCTTTCTGTATTGGCAGTAATAAATTTAAAGGTTCCTGCCTAATGGAAGTTACCTGAAAGGTCCAAGTAATTTGTGACATGAATTTCATGGATAGATGATGTGATCCATTCATTGCTAGCTGGAGCTATCTACAACTCATGCACCAGCCCTCAAAAAGTCACAGCTGGATGCTGCCCATAATACCCATGGTAATTGTTTATGGAAGAAGCATAAACATAACTAAATAAACCAGGGTATAAGTGGTCAGGATCCACCATGGTGAAGGTGGCAAAGGAGGAGACAGAAACATCTTTCACCAGTACACCTACTGACTGTGTTCCTGGAAGAGCCTACAAGTTCTTTGGAAGGAAAAGAACCAGAAGTTATTGCAGCCTCTTGAGGGAGAAGCTTCATTTTATGAAGTGTTGGTTTCTTGTTAAATCTTTTAACAGAGAAGAAATTAATTCCTGCCAGAAAACAAAGCCTAAGAGGGATGGATGAGAAGTCAGGGGTTGCCTAGATATTTGAAAGATGAGCAGAAAATTCTTTATAGCTCTTTGTCCTACATTACTTCACATGCCTTGGGCAGCTATTCTGTTAAATATGCCTTTCCACCTTCCCAGTGTTTTCCCAAGTGATTTGAAATACATGTGGATTATACTCAGGTGGTCCTGTCAGTGACACCATCAAAGGCCAGTACAGACTCCTTTTAAGTGTAAAATTGCTGGTAGAAGGGAGAACACTCAGAAATGTTACTGTATTCCCCCGCATCCTCAGCTAGCAAGCAGGGTTGTAACTGCAGAGCTATACTTGATCTGATATGTTTTCAGGGGAGTTTTGTGCAATGTACCAGCTGGAATGAGAGAGGAAAGTTGTCTGTACTAAATTGAAGTGTGTGTTTAGCTTAATGACCTCAAAGAAATATGCTCTGTGTGGCTTCAAGTTATGATTTTCAGGATCAAAGCAATTCTGGCAGCCATCTCCTCTTAGAACTAAATGTATCAATCTGAGAATAGAGAGCCCTGGTTTATAACAAGGTCATCTCATCTCTGTCACTGAAATTAATTTCAAGAAATAGATTCTCTCTTCAGGACACTTTATCAAGTGATCTGAGATTTTGCCACATGATGTTTAACAAAAGCTCTAATATAATGGAGAAATTGAAGCAGCATTTTGATTTCCCAGTACCAACATCCCTTTGTCCTCTAATGCTGTTGCTCTTAAACAAATGAGGAAAGCTTAAGAATACTCATTAACTCATGAAAGTAAACAGCTGGCATATCCAGCTTAAACTGACGTGGGCAAAGCACAGAAGGTTTTTTTAAACATTTGGCCAGTTTTTTCTCTACATAAGCAGAAACTAGTAAAAGGATAGGATCGCCCTGTTTCCAATAAAAGAATGTCTTCAAAGGACGCTTAGGAATGTCCTTAGCTTTTTACAGAGGCTAATTTTACACTAAGGGCAAAAAATCTCTTTTAAACAGACCGCCCTGCCACTGTGCATTGCTTCCAGCTCTGCAGACGTGTTCTGCCCTGGTTCCCTGATGGACTGCCAGACCAGGAATACCGTAGCTCAGTAGATGACAGCACTGGCAACGTTTAGTCAGCATCTGTAATGTAAAGAGATTATCCTCTGTGACTCAAACAACTAGTCAAAATGCAATACTTTGTAGTAAATTATTTGTAGTAAATTATTTCAACTAGATTAAATTTTTAAATCTGGAAGAGAAGCATTTAGTTATCTTTGATAGAATTCACCCTCTTGTAAGAAAATGAGAAGTCTTAGCTTCTCCTTCTTAGAAAGAAATATGCAATGGGAGGCTGCTTCTTATTTCACAGCTCCTTGACCGGAAACATCTCTTTGTCTACAGGCTACTTATGGAAAATATAGATTTTTTTTTCCCTTCCCATTTTATTACTTCTCTGAATGAATCATCTGCTCTTCCCAAGGATAAACCTATCAGATTCCTTGTGCTGGAGTAGAAATGGAGGGAGAAGTGTAGGGCAGGGTAAGGGAAAAGAAAGGAAAGCAAAGTTAACACAGAACAACCAGCAAAGATGTTGCTGATCTGCCAAAGGAAGCAAATTCAGAGAATCAGATACAAGAAAATGAATTGAGCTGAGGCAGACAACCACCCTCATGTCACTCCTTCTGCACTCTCTCTTTTTGTCAGTCTCGATCAGTAAGGCAAACATCCATAAAATGGACTCACACAATTAAGTCCCAGTTGCCAGGAAATACCTTGCCCTCCCTTCATGCATCCATTCCTTCCTTTCTGAGCAACATAACACTTTGCATTGAACCTGAGAAATCACTTAAAAGGAAGCTTCACCTTTTCAGAGGCAAAAGTAGTTATCATCCCCACCTGCAAAGACGACAACAAAACCCATCCATTTTATCAGCACTAGTCACAGGCATGCTTTTATTCAAATAAAAATAACTTTTAACTTAGTATAAAGGGACCCAACTATTTCAGAAAGTGGAAGGTGACCTTATGGAAATCAGTAAGAGCTGGTATCAACTTCAGCATGATCCATGTGTCATTCAGAAGATTTGATGGCTTCTCCAGATTGCTCCAAATGATTCAGCACTGAGTATAGCATTGAAGGATGCCAGAAGGCACCAGAATTGCCTCAGAGTTGTGCATACCCTTAGGGAGACACTGAAAAGGAAGAGAATCACAGAATCACAGAATGAGGTGCTTTGGAAGGGACCTTTAAAGGTCAGGTAACCCAAGCCCCTGGCAATAATCAGGTTGGTCAAAGTCCAGCCAGACCTTGAGCCTTTCCAGGGATGAGGTATCCACAGTTTCTCTGGAGAACTTGTGCCAGTGTTTCACTACCCACATCATAATTTCTTTTTTCCTTTTGTTTTAATTGACTCTCAGTTGGAAGCTATTCCCCCTTGTCCTGTCATTTTATGCGACTGCGAAAAATCCAGCTTTCTTGTTGGCCCACTGTAGGTACTGGAAGGTCTCCCTGGAGTCTTCTCCAGGCTGAACCACAAACCTCTCAGCCTTTCCTCACAGGAAAGGTTCTCAATTCCTTTGATCATTTTTGTGTCCCTCCTCTGGACTCAGGACAGCAGTTCCCTGCCCTCCCTGTGCTGGGGTGCCAAGAGCTGGATGTAGCACTGCAGGTGGGGTCTACCAGAACAAGTCAGAGAAACAGATTCCCCTCCTTTGCCCTGCTGGGCACACTACTTTGGATGCAGCCCAGGACACCTTTTGGATGCAGTTTGCTTTCTGGGCTGTGAGTGCACATTGCCAGGTCATGTCCATCTTTACATTCATCAAAGCTTCTCAGTTTGCAGTTAGGGTTTTGATGTTGTCTATCATTGCACCTGGTCCCTCTGCTCAAAAAAAAAAAAAAAAAGGGATTTTAGTTTTCACATTGTTACACGTGGGGCACCTTTGGCTATTTGGTAACTTTATTGCCAGGATATTCAAAGGCTCAGAACATACTCTACAAACATAAAGTGTTTTCCTAAAGAATGCTTAATGATATTTGTATATTTTATCATTAAATCTTTCAATAGTACTTGCAAATTCCAGCCTGTGTTCATGATGTGCAATAAAAGCCACTGCTTTATATTGGGCTAGGCAATATTTGAAAGAGGCATCTGGTTTATATTTTTGATGTAATATAGAAATGTTGAGATCGGTACAAACTAATTGTCCAGCTGGGTGAAAAAGTCATTTAATTCTGTGTCCTGATGGTTCAGAGGAGAGAATCAGAATCTTGTCCTGGGGATCAGAATGATTCAGGTTGGAATGGAGATGATCTCATTCAACCCTTTGCTCCAAAAAAAGATCATCTGGGACATTAGCTCAGATTCCTCAGGGTATTGTCCTCCTGAATTCCAAATATCTCAAAAGGTAGACACTTCCCCACCCCTCTAGGCATCCAGTTCCAGTGCTTAGTTACTCTCTGGGAGTTTCCCCTTTTCCTTATGTCCAATTAGTAGCATGGCTGCTGGATCTTGTCTTCTTTAGGACAACCTCTGAAGGAGGCCTGCATTGCTGAGAAGTGAATAAAATCAGTCCAAAAGAAAGATAAGAATGGTTACATTTCCCCAGTTTGTGTCTCAATGTGACATTTCAGTGTTTTATCCTCATGGAATCTCCCACCAAGCAGACGTCTCCCATGAGCTGCCTAGAGCAGTGCCCAAATCTCACCACCATGTTGGTATTCTCCATCTAAAATTCAAGGGTTTGAAGAGTTTTATCTCTCCTTCTACTTCTCTTTTCTTTGACTCGACTATGGAGGGCCATTTTCCATGGAATCCTCCATTTACTCATCTCTCATTAGGTTCTTCTTCATTCAACTTTCCTTATAATAGTCTCAGGCTTTAACAGAAACAAATAGCCTTGTAGTCTCCACAAATTTTGCTGACTCACTGTTTATATCCCCTTTCCAAATGTCTACATATTTAATATGTTACGTAGATCACTTGTTGAAGCTTAATGCTTTTAAACATTTTGATGTTTCTAATCTTTTGCCACCCTGAAAATTGATTTGTCAGTTCTACTCTGCTTGTTGTATCATGGTCAGATTTGTAGCCATAAGAAAATTCTGCATTTTTATAGCTGCTAAGAAAGGACTTCCTAAAAGTTTTTTGAATGATTGTGTTATGCTGTCATTCATATCTGTTATTATTATTTCTTAAAATGACCAGTTAAACTTATTTGCCAGCTGCAAGCATAAGTTTTACTGGCTCTTGGTTCTGAGGATCACCCAAAAAATCTTGGTGCTTTATCTGGGAAAAAAACAAAAACAAATGAACAAAAATGAACACCAGAACAAGACGGACACTCAGCATTTTGTATCTCCTTCTAGCATAAAATCAGGATTCAGTGAGAAATTAATGTCTAATATGTAATAGATACTACTGTATATATTATGTAATATTATTTATATAGAGAGGCTATATAATGCGATACTATACATAAATTTTATACATTCTATAATGTAAATAGAACTGCTTACATTATGTTATATAACAAATCATAATAAATCATAAAGGCTGCAGGGTGGCCCAATTTCAGGCTTCCAGTAGCTGAAGCAAGGCTACAAGGAAGATGGAGAGGAACTATTTACAAGAGCAGGACCGGCAACACGGCTCCAGACTGAAAGACAGTAGGTTTAGATAAGATACCAGAAAGAAACTCTTTACTGTGAGGGTGATGAGGCACTGGAACAGATTGTCCCGACAAGCTGTGGATGTCCCATCCCTGGAAGTGTTCATATTCAGGGTTGGATGGACCTCTGAGGAATCTGGTCTACTGGAAGGTGTCCCAGCACATGGCAGGGTGTTTGGAACAAGATGGTCTTTGGGGTCCCTTCCAACCCAGGCCATTCCATAATTTTGTGAAATAATATGTAACATGTCATTTTGTAATCCAATAGCACATAGTATATTATGTAATCATACTAACATGTGCATATATTACACACTCTCTGTTACATAAACCTATTACAACATACATATAGTATATACAGTGTATGTAATATAGTTTACATTATAAAATACATATTGATACATTTTATCAATAATCAGCAAAATTTAAAAATAATAGATTTAAAGTACAAATAAATACAAACATTTAGGACAAAGTAAATAAATTAAGGTGATCTGAGTATATACATATTTAATAAACATTGAATATAGGGTATGCATGGAGGTTTACCATGTGCTATATCCTATGACATCATTTCATTTGCACCCCTTTAGTGTCCAGTTTATGCCCCTTCCAAACTCTCGAGCACAAGTCAGCTGGGCCTATTGGAATAGGCTGCTCTTCTATGTACCATATTGGTTTGGTGCCTCCTATTTTGTTCACCAGTGTGTCCTGGTACTTCCCGTCCTCAGGAGACTTTACCATCATTCCTGAGCCCAGAACTGGCATCTCTTCAATATTGCCTGCAGAGGCGGTTGCTGTTAGGAAGTTGCGTTGCTTGCCTAGCAATGGCCTTAATTGCTCCCTTCAAGCACCAGGGTGAGCAGCTCTTGCATGGACACATTTCCCTCAGGAGCTGGAGTCAATAAGTGCATCAGTGCTTCATCATGTTGCTCAGTCCTGGAAAGCAGCAGTTCCAGTGCTGTGCGTACACACAATTCCCCAGGGGCATCTTTTCCTTTTAACATCGGATGTTTGACCTTCAAAATCCTTCCACGTTCCTCTCTCCCGCAGCCAGCTGCAATACTTTAAATTGCTTGTTATTCCTAATATTGCAGAATTCCTCTGGCTCCCAGCAATATTTCCCAGCTTCCCAAGCTTCTTCTAGAGTTTATCCTCTGCCCTCCCACTTCCTATCCTGTTCATCCCTTCTCCCTGAAGCTTCCCCTGCCTCACAGCCTCCCTGGGAGCTGGCTGCCTATGCCACCTCCCTGCTAGGAAGCCCTTTGTGAATGGATGCATCCTTCTGGGAAGAAGCAGGCGCGCAGCATTTAAGAGCTTATCCACAGCCAGGCCACACAAGCTTTTCCCCTGTGCCAGGAAAGCACTGCATGGGGTGCAGTACTTATGGAAATGAGAAGCTTTAACTTGGCATTTGCAATGGTTCGGCTCACCTACCTCTGAGGAAGCATTGCTCAGACACACTGCTCTCCTCAGGGCTTCTTCAGCACCCTAGGCTCCTCCAGGCACATCCTGCGTCCTCCAGGGGTGCAGGGAGGCAGAGGCTTAGAACAGTTTCTTGAGCAAGGTCATGCCCCTCCGAAGAACACTGACACAAAGAGAGCTTGTGAAGCTGCTCTCAGAGGCTGCCTTTGCTTTGGATTCTTTTGGGAGGCTGTTTCTGGGATGCCCATCCCTTATCTGTGCCATGCATGAGAGCAGTTTGGTGCTGGTAGGACACATCTTCAAGGCAGAAAGGGGTGAGCAGCTCGAGAGCCAGAGCCAGTCTTTCTATCAGAGACCTTCGATTTCAGTCAGGGGTCTGGAGGCAAATATGGTGATTTCCAGAAATCACAGTGCTTTTGTTAGATTCTTCTCAGATCTTGCTTAGAAACACTAGCTGGCATCTGTGCTTGGTGCAGCCAGCCATAAGTGCAAGTGTTGTCCTTACCAGCTGTTTCAGACTTTTTATATTTATCTTATAATTATCTGTTCATTCTTTCACAGTAGGGCTCCTCTATTGGCAGTTTCAGCAGTGAGCCTGACAAAAGTTATCATCTGTATATTCCCTCTCTAAATCAATGGTAATTTGTTGGTAATTAGTCATCTCCTACTGAGACCTCTCCGTCATCCTACATACTGTACTTTTTCTTTTTTTTCCTTTTTTTTTTTTGTGTGTTAAAACACATCTACGGTATTTCAGGAAAACACAGTATTTCAGTACAGCTATATAAAGTATTACTCCATGCAACTCTCCAGGACTGGGCAGAGTGGCTGGAAAGCTGCCCATTGGAAAAGAACCTGGGGGTGCTGGTTCACGGCCAACTGAACATGAGCCAGCACGTGCCCAGGTGGCTTGTATCAGAAACACTGTGGCCAGCAGGACCAGGGCAGTGATTGTCACCCTGTGTTCAGTGCTGGTGAGGACACACCTTGAGTGCTGCATCCACTTCTGGGCCTCTCACTACAAGAAGGTGCTGGAGCATATCCAGAAAAAGGCAAGGAAGTTGGCGAAGAGTCTGGAGCACAAGTCCTGAGAGGAGTAGCTGAGGGTACTAGGATTATTTAGTCTGGAGAAGAGGAGGCTTGGTGGAACCTAATCACTCTCTGCAACTGCCTGAAAGGAGGTTGTAGTGAGGTGAGGGTCAGCCCCTTCTCCCAAAGTAGCAAGTGATAGGAAAAGAAGAAATGGCCTCGAGTTATTCTAGGGAAGGTTTACATTGGATATGAGAAAAAAATGTCTTCACTGAAGGAGTTGCAAAGGATTGGAATGGACTGCCCAGAGAAGTGGTGGGGTCAAGGTCCTTAGAAATGCTCAAAAGGTATGTGGACATGGCAGCTGGGGACATAGTTTAGTGGTGAACATGGTGCTGCTGGGTTGATGGTTGGACTCACGATCATAGAGGTCTTTTCCAACCTGAATTATTCCATGCTTCTATGAAAGGGTCAGCTGTCTGAGGGGTTTTTTGCTGAATGCCCTCCCTACAGGAGCAGGTAAGCACTGGAGCAGCTGCCCAACAAGGCAGTCTACCCTGGCACATTCCCAGGATTCACCTTGACCCTGAACAACCAGGCAAGTTGGCCCTTAGTGGTGCAGGAGGCTCACTGTACCACCTGCTCAAGTTCCTTCCAACCCAGCCTGTTCTCCTGTTTGCACAGTCCTATGTGCTCAGTTTAGCAGACAGAGCTGATTTGAAACACAGTCTCGTTTGCTTCAAGAACAGAGCCCGGAAATTAATCTAGAGAGATGGAAAATGACATCAGTTTCTTGTAGATGGCTGGCATGCTACAAAGGGTATAGCCAGGAAATACCCTGTTTCATGATGTTTACCTTTTCAGATTATATCTAATGTAATGTGTTTTTCTATAAACTTCAGGAAAGAATCAGGCAGTGTTCGACTTTCCTTTCAATGTAGTTCATGGAGGTCAACAGCATCCCCCTGTTATCACAGCCCAGTACCAAGGCAGCCTGGAGTACAAAATGTTAATGTTATTCCCTCTGTTCAGATACACCATTTGTATTACATTATTCCTCCCATTTCTTCTCCAAGGGAACAGCACAGTCTCTGTAATAGCATAATCAGGGACTTCATATTATTTTAACCCTGTAAACCCTTTTCTATGACATCAAATCTTAACAAAGTGTGTCATGTTCATGACCTGTTGCAATTTGTCACAGGAAGGAAAACATTGAAGAATTAGTTCTTTTTTTGAGGCTTTTGAGTAAGGTATTATGAGAGTTTTCCGAACACTGGGTGTAAATTCAAATCCTGTTTGGATGTGAAAAGCAGAATAACTGGATTCTCCATAGGAATCAAATAAATTGCTCATCAGTTGTGATGACTGCTCTTGCTTTTTTGACACATTTTCTAGGTTTCTCTTTTCTCTCCCCCTTTTTGCCAGTGTTGCTTGAGAATGCTTTGATTAGAAAAAAAACCCAATACAAAACAAAACAAAACGCCAAAAAACACCCCACGAACAACTTGTTTTATCAGAAATAAAACCAAGGTTGGCTAATATCAGAAGCAATTCACTTAAACACTGAAGTCCACCCACAGGGAAGTAAGGCTCAGTTGCTCAGCTGCCTTAATGTTTTCTCTGACTTTTTTTAAGATGTTCCAGAGCACCAGAAATGTCTCCATGGGACTGGCTGACATCCTGTACAACCTACAGGGGACCATCAGCACACACATGTGTTACTTCTCTCCACAGAACATTTCTTTTTAAGACAGTCAAACCACTTTCCTGCTATCAACACCTTCCATCAGTATTTATTCCCTAGAGAGGCACTTCCCAAATTCCTTGGAACATCCTGTAGTCCCACCAGGACAAGTGCCTCACAGCTGTCATTCCTTTTGTACTGTCACTTCCTTTTTGAGATAACGCACAAACTGAATCTCCTGCACCGTTTGATTTTACCACACACCAATGAGTAGTGTCTTACAGCCCCCCATGTCAAAGCTCATGCCTGAGCTGGTGCTTGCTGGGGAATAATTTTGTGGGGAATAATTTTGTCCTCATGTCCCACTGAAGCCTCCCTTGCTGCATCTTTGTATCCTTTGCTGCGAGTCACACCACTTTGCCCTGAGAAGTGCCTTTGCAATTCAATTTAACAAGAGAATTTCAGGATAACAAGACACCATTCTCTGCAGTTCGGCCTTACTTTGATGAATGGCCCGAAGAAAATGCTGATAAATATATTCAAGAAAAAAGGATCAGCAGATGATTTCAAACTGAGCTGCCTATTATCTCTTTTGAACCTGCATTCTCTAGACAGTAATTAATGTATCTAAAATGATGACCTAGTCCTTTAACAATATGAGGCTGTTCATGCACATAATATCAATGAATATTCTTCCTCTTAGGGACCAGAGGAAGAACAAGATAGAGAGTAATGAAATAAGTTGCACCAAACTAAATTAGACAACTTCACAAGCCTGATAAACTTCATCAAAGGACACCTAGAGAAGTAGCTTTCACTGACACAAAAGACTTATCAGTCATCTGAAAAAGTGAGTATGGGAGATTAGAAAAAAGCAGATGTCTTTAAAAGGCTGAGAGATGCTGGAAAATAATGGAACAACCAACTAAACTTCAAGGCTATTAATCTGCCACCTTTCACAAGCTCTACAGTATTTTCACCAACAAAAAACATAAATCCAGGTAACCTAAGCTGATTTTGCAGCAATGAATTTAAACACCGCCATAAAATATATTACTAAGGTGTAAAAGAAAAATAGTTCTAAGGTGAAGATCATTTTGGATCAGCTGAGTGCATTCGTCTCTCTGTATTCATAATCAAAATTAGGAAATTATAAGATAGAGAAAAATGCGAAGTTTTCTGTGGGCTGTAAAAGTCACTTGGACAAATGACACCGACGTTTTTAGCATTTCAGGCTGCTTCCAACTCCTTCTTCACTGCCCTGAATTATCAGCTGAAAATATGGACACACAGTTGGACAGTGTACCAGACTAACAGCTGGCCAGGGAGACATCCGGACCTACAAAGGCAAGAAATCCTGGTAACACAATGTACTGGATATCACCTTGTTGCTCAACAAGTTAGTTGGAGCATTTGAAGCCTGAGAAACCATAGAAGAGTTTAGGGGGTGGTTCTCAAGACCCTCCTTGGTAGTTTTCTAGGTTGATGAGCCTTGGAAGAGATTCAAGGGAAGCTGTCAGAGGTTTTGCTATGCTCCTAAGGACCCTTTTTTCCCTCCAATAAGTTGCTATTTTCCAGACAACAGGCATTCTATGAGAGTATTTTGTGGATGCGTATTTAATTAGTTAAATATTAGAAAGAAAATACTATAGTCTCTTTGGGCTCAGTCATCCTGGTCTTTAGCATTTTGGTATGAAATTCTTCTTCTGTGATCTAGTCATAATAAACAACCAGCTTAGGATCCCTTCAGAGCTACTAAGGACTTGCAGACTCCCTGAAAACTATTCTGGGTGGGATACAATTCAGTCAGCAACTACTGGTTTAGGTCTAGCTTCAAAGAACTGCAGAAGGACCAAGGCAACTGAGTGACGAAACAGGAAACAAATCTCAATGCAGACAAAATTCTTTTTGAGGGGAAAAATAATGCTATCAGCACATGCGAAAAACATAGGTTGTCAATTGCCACTCAGAACATAATGATGAGGTTATGACAAGCAATTCCAGTGAAAACTCAGCTTGATATTTAGTAGCATGAAGAATCCTGGAGGACAGAACAGTGAGCACACGCTTCCACAAACACCACATCCTAAGCACCGTGTGCAGTTATGCCCCCTGGCAAAGGACATAAAAACTTATAAAAGTTCAGAAACTTTTGATAAAGGTGACAAAAGATCTGGAGTAGTCTCCATTGAGAGAATAAAGAAGATAGCTAGAACCCTTCAGCTTGGAAAAAAAAGATGACTGATCAGGGATATAACAGAAGACAGTAAAATTGCAAATGTCCTCAACAAGCTACTTAGCAATCAGTTGTGCTTGTTGTGGTTTTCAATGCAAGAAGTGGGGATCATTGAACAAAACCATTAGGTGCTCAAATAGTACTTCACACAACAGGGGGTAGGATTTTGGGGCTCCCTGTCATGGAATGTCGTGAGAGCTAAAATCCACATGGTCTCAGAGAGCAAATTTATGGAGGACAAATACATAAAGGACCATTACATCCAAAGACATAACCTATGGCCCGAGAAACTCCTGGAGTCCAGAAGAATATTCTGGGCAAGGATCATTGCATATTTACCCTGTTCTTACATAAATTGTAAGAATTATTTTGGTCACCAGTCATTTTGGTTTTCCCTTCAAGAACAGGCAAAAGTCCATTATTAACACACCAGAAAGCATTTAAGCGATACAAAAAAAGAGAAACTGGGGAGAAGTCTGTAATGTCAAAGGATGAAAAAACAGAAAATGGGAAGAGGGAGGCAAAACATCAAAAATACTAGGGGGTATTCAGGTGAGGCAGGCATGTTCCCAAGTTGTGGTTTGGCGTTATGGATACATAATTTAAAGAAAAAGTTTGGCTACCTGGGCAAGCACCTACGTAGCCAACAGTTTGCTTAAATGTTAACTGAATAGAAATACCAAGCGCCGAAGGAACTTAAATTTATAACACAAGCAGCCACACCCTAGGAAGAAAACCAGCTTTTAGCCAACAACAAAAAAAAAAACAAAAAAACCCACGACATTCAGGTTTGCTTAAGAAACGCGGAGCAACAAACGAAACGCCAATTAAACACAACCACGTATTTGGTGCGAGGGTGAGACGCAGGAGCGGCAAGCCGCCCTGGAGGGAGAAAGGCGCAGGCAGGGTGCGCACCCCGGCGAGGGATGCTGCGGGCTCTGCGGTCCCTCCAGCTGCACAGCCCGGCGGGAAAGGCACGGATGCGGGCACGCCGACCAACTGCACCGGGGACGTTTGTCGGGAATAACAGAGCGGCTCTTGTGTCCCCCGCCGCTCGGCTGGGGGTTGTTTACAGGGCTTGTCCTGGGCACAGAGAACGTGCCGAGTCCAGCTCTGGCAGCAGCGCAGCGTGAGCACGCCGCCCATTGTTTTCCGGGACGGAGTTCTCCCTCTGGAAGAAAGAAACGCTCTGATTTTCCTTAGCCGCAGCTTCAAAAAGGGGTTGTTACGCGAGCTAAATTGCTTTCTCGTAGTGTCTAATCTAAACTTGGAATTCGTGGGCAGGATTTTTTTTAAGGGGTCTGTATACTTTGAGAAGCCTCACTGACTTTTGATAGGATTCAGACCTTTAAGGAAAAAATCACCTCAGTGGCACTAGGCTCTGGTACATTAACCTTTCAGTAAACTAAACTAAGAAAATTCTGAAATTTCCGAAAGTATCAAAGACTAACATCAGGTAAATGCTGAAGAAAGGCATCCCACGTGGGGAGTTCCCTTTGTTCTCTCCTTAGCATTCTAAGCCCTCCAGTCAACAGATTTTCTTAAGGATCCAGCAGTTACTGCTGAGGACTTCTCTGAGCAGCACATCATCAGACTATTCATTTAGATGCATTATTTTTTTTGTTCCCCTCTATCACATTTAAAACCCCCTGGCATCAGCACAAGCATCTGCATTTCTGTGTTTCTAAAACCCAGCCATGCTAACTAGAGAAATCTCACAAAATTTAATAGGAACTATTTACGAGGACAAACTTCACAATTTGTGTTCAAGTTTAATGTGATTGCTTATCACTTTTCTTTGCCTTCCTTTCAAATTATTTGCAGCAACCACCCAGGCAGAGATTCGGCCACCTGAGCATCAGAGCTGCAGAAGCAGAGAGCTCAGCAGAGACAAACAGAACACACCCACTTCATCGAGTTCCCAGCCTGGGAAGCTGGGACTGTGCTTTCAGCCACTACTCGCACGATTTTGTGCATCTTCCTTCCTGGCTATCAAGGCAGGACCGACTGGGACAGAGCAATTGGTGTAAAGAAACGTGCATCATTAAAAAAAAAATACAATAAATCTGCAATCTCTGGATTTGCTTGGAGATATAGAGCGAGACTGCTGAACAGCACAAGAAAATTAGTCCCCTAGTTTCTTAGCTGAAATCTCCCACTTGCACTTGACAGCAAAAAATATATGCCTCCAAAAAGCCAGGAGCAAAGCAAAATTTCATAGATAACACAGGAAAATGGGACTACTGAGAGGATTTAAAATTATGGTCTCTTATTCTATTACAAGTCTAAGTTATACCCAATTTCTGTCAGTTTATGATCCAAGAACCTAATTTTCTTTAGCTCCCAGATAAAAGCTTCCTACTCTCATTTTAGTCTGCCAGTGACAAGCTCAGTCAAAAATACCTAATCAGGACAGCTCATTTTTTATAGTTTGCTTTCTGCTGTATTGTCTATATCAACAAGTATTCTTCTCAGCTTAACCTGTCAAACTTGTATGCTTAGCAGAGTCACTGACTGAAGAGAAGCTGAAGCTGCTGCTCAGGATCATCACTAGGTATAGTAACAGCAGGCATAATTAAAAACAAATTTGCATTCCTTCACAAAGGTTTTAACACTTGACCTTTTTATAATTTATGGAGATCATCTGACCATAAAGATTAGATGGATTCAAATCATCCTCAGGACTGAGTACTGCAGACTACAATGATGACTTAAGTGACACTGGTCTTTCCACTCTTCTCCCATTTCAAATGCCCAATATGCCAGAATAAATGCAAAGATATGAAAACATGCTTGAAGTTTCAAGTTGCAAAATCTTTTTCCTCATATATTTTAAGAATTAAAAATTATACTTTGCACACATCTCTGCTCAAAAGACAATTCTGCTACGCTGCTCTTCAGCCTAAGGAGCTTCCCGAACAGAAGCTGTCCCATCACAGCTCTCGACTCAAAGAACAAACTCAAACCTTAGCAAAATACAAGGGCAAGAACTGATTTTTATTAACCTATTTTATGGACTCTCAAGAGGAAAATGAGTCCTGTCAATGGTTCCTCACTGCATGAGACTAATATCTCATCAGAGGACATGGCATTATTTCACTTTTATGTCTGTCCCTCAAGAATTCTCCCTTTGATGAAGCAGTTCAAGGGCAGACATCAAAAAGTCTGTTGTAGCAAGGTACAGCAAATGGATCCAAGCCACATAAGACTTCATCAATAAAAATACACATGGTAAAATTCCACTTGACAAACATAACAAATATTTGCATCACTATGGTCCTAGAGGAGGAGAATACCTTGTACTGCTTGTACTGCTGGTCACTTTCAGACCAACCTGATGAAAGTATACAGTACTGCTTAAACTAAGCCACAAAGGACAGAATTTATATTCCAAGTTTCTGAGGTAGCCAACTTTTAAAAAAGTCAGATTAAATACATTATTCTTCTAGAACCTAAATAACCTTTTAAACACCTACTATACAACAACACATATATCCCCCATGCACTTTTTAGCTATTATTTCAGCCATAAACAAGTTATCTTACAAAAACTAAAGATGACTCCCACTTGAAGAACTGACAGAGGAACAGATGACCACAGCAGATCTGAGTGATGGTCACAGACTCCTCCCAGGCACATTTCAAGACACGAGTCTGAGGCACACTCAGAACACCTGAAGACCAACTTAACAACATTTACTAGCTTAGTCAGTAAAGCAGTTAATCACTCTGAAGAAGAACCTCAGACATCAGACTCTGGTAAAGTGCAATCTACTTCTTTTTCCCAGGATGGTGGACATGGTTTTCTTTTGAATAACCATTCACCAGGCTGTCAGTGAGATATCCTGTATGTATATTTGTATGGATACTCACACTGATTCTCTTACCCTTTAAAGAATCTGCAGTTACCAATAGAAACCAGATCTGGTGGTAGGTAGGGTAAACAATCACAGGAGAAAAAATGGTTTTGGAATCAATGTGCTTTGAATGGAATGCCAGGGGTTTTTTTCTGAAGGAATTTTTGATCAGTTACACACGTGCAGTGCATTTGTGCATACCACTGTTCCATTAAAAATACGGGTTTTAGAGTTTATTGGTGCCTGGTCTACTGCCAGCAACAGACACACAAACCCACCAATAAAAAGGAGTTTAAAATGGTGAAAAGAAGACACACTTGAAGAGAAATCTCTTTATAGCTTTCATTTAAAATATAAAATAGGTGAAATTTTAAAAGAGGAACATCCCATTCCGACCAAATTTTAAAATACAGTTTCATGCTAAAAGCAAAAATCTGGATGTGAGCCTCATGGAAGCTGCCAAGCAATACAGAAGGAAACCTAATTTTTCACATTACTTGCATCCGTGTCTTTGCCTTCCTGGCATACATGAGTGTTGGCATTTTTACTAGATTGATCTAAATCCTCAATTTTGTTTTCTATTTCCATAGCACTGCTTTCCACAGGACTCTGGGAAGACTCTTCACCTATTTCTGCTTCCATTTTTGTAACTAAATCATGTTCTTTATCTTCCACATGCATTCCTTCCTCTGTTTGCATCAGTCTGTGTTGAACTTCTTCCTCAGTTTTGTTTTCCAATTCCTCCTCTTTTCTCTTTGCTTTAAACACTTCAACTCCCATCATCCTCAGGTAATGAAGTCTCTCATTCTTGGGCACAAAGGCACGCAGTGATGTCTTCCCTTGCCAACCACACAGCACTATTGGACACTGAAGGTCATGAGGTCTTCTACAAGCAAGCAGTTAAGTTCAGTCAATTATGAGAAAGTTCATCTTTAAAACTTCATCTTATAGCCATACACCAATTCAGTCCTAACAATGAATGCATTTTGTAACTATTCACAGAAGATGCAAGCACATTGTTCTTAACTTCAACACCTACACAGGCACCTGCTAGTCTACAAGCAAGCAAGCAAGCCAGCAAGCCAAAAACTCAAAAACTCAGTGCTAATAAGTTTCTGCAACAAGCAGAATAATTTTTCTGGCACTGGTTTCAAAACTAATACAAGGAACAGCAAAATAAAAGTTTACATTAAGAAAATTCTCAAGAGTTTTGTCCACAAAAGTTACTGTGTCCACAAAAAAGGAACAATAAAAAGTAGCTTTTTCCATTCTAAATGCTGGACTTTACAGGGAAACAAGCAAATAAATCACATGTGGTGATCTGTTGATATTTGGCACAACTACCAGCTCTCCTTTAGGAAGCTAAATTCTATGCTTGTTTTAAGAATTCACAGACAAGACAGCTTCTTTCCCTGTCTTATTTTCTGTATCCTATGTGGCATTACTGTTTCCCTCACTGCCTCTCTATGCCTCTGTTTTTGCTGAGTGAAAAGAAATTCTTCTCCAGGTCTTAGAAGTGCATAAACGGAAAGCAACACATCTACTTACTCAGGGTCTGGGTCGTACTTCAGAACTATACTTCCCATCGCTACACAAAAGGGGGAACAAAAACAAAACAGATGTGTTACTTGGTACAATAATATGATGATTATAATCATTGAAATAATTGAAAATGTTCAAGAAAACAAGTTTTTCAACAAACAGAGCATGACATAGTTAGCAGTTATCTACATCAGTACACTGGACTAGAGACAATACCAGATTTTATTCCCTCTTTTTTTCAAAACGAAGTACTTATATAGTTACAGAAGCAATTGCCAATATTGCCTCCTCCAAAATCCCAAACAAACAAATTAAAATACAAAATCCACAGAGTGGATTAATTTACTCAGTGAATCTAGCATGGAATTTTTATGTAATTAAAATGAATGTAAGAGTATGCCAGACCAAGCTTGAGAACATTTTTTTCTTCCCATTTTGTCTCAGCAAACACAGAAGTACATGGATCAGCAATGAATTAGAAATAAAACAATAACAAAAGGCTGAAAATCAATTTTTGTGTCTTGAACCATCCAGTGCAGAAGAAATAGAAGTTTAATATGAGTAGACACTGCTCCCCATATTTAAGAAAACCAAATCTGAGTAACTATATTTGATACATAAGGTCATGACAAGCAATTGCAGATGACAAAGTTTCAGCTGGAGCACTAAGAGGAAGAAAACACAGCAGAGTATATAAAATCTTTCTCATCAGATATTTTAAATGCTGCCTCACAGCACTACTTTGCAGAAATTGTAAGCCTGGCAACTCTTCTGTTCTCTAAAGCTCAAAAACCTTAGAGGCTGCAGTCAGAAAGGACTACAGTTTCTAGCACCACACTGGGTTTCAGTAATGCTTACCTACCTAACAAGCATATTTAAGATAAATTTAGTCAATTTTTTTAGCAAACACAGTTTATGTTACAGGATTTTCACAGCCTTCTGTGCAAAGTATAAAAAAATAATTCTGCGACAGCAAAATTAGCAGGCTTACCCATATCTTTGACTTTCTTCTGTGTTTCACTGCTAAATTTACTTAAGAATGGATTTTCCTGGGTTAGCAGAATTTTGACATCTTCTATGCAGACATTTATAATCCTTGCATGAATGAAGGGGTACAGAGTATAAATTCCCTGTTTAATAAATAAAGACAATTATTTCAAAAGTTAACGAACTGGTTTCTGAAGGAAAAATGTTAAAACCAGTATGCGCTTTACCTAATACCAGAAAATAATTTTCACATTTTAAACCATACTGAAAATGTAAATTACCATTAATCTGACAAAGTTAGTGCCAGCTGTCTTAGAGGCTCTCGAGGAAACCAAACCATCTCCTTTGAAAACACAATGCTATTCAATTACCTCTTGTGCTAATCTGAATGCACATCCAAACTGTTCACCATCACTGTTGCGAGACCAGACTTTTATCCCCGTGTTGATAACCTGCAAACAACAAAGCCAATAAGCATCAGTAGGGAATATAAATTCTGAATTACCACTCTGAATTTGTTTTTTCCTCAACTCTTTGACTAAAAGTTCATTTGCACTGGACACTGAATTAAGTGTGAAAATTCATTCAAGGGGAAAAGGAACTCCTATAAAAATGCGGCGCTTCCTCAACATAAAATGCCTTTTACTCCTTTCCATATTGAAAACTGAAGAATCTGAGGAAGTGGCAGTTTGAAAAAGAGGGCAACAAACTACTAATATCAAATTTTAATTTGAGTTTGAGTAAGAATTTTCTGTGTGATTCTGGGAAAGTTGATCAAGGACAGGATTTCAAAAATGTACATGTGATTACTATTTGGACACTATCTCTCTGTGATACTCAAAGCCTCACTACCTAATATAATGCACCAGTTTCTTAAATTTTTGACAATTATGTAGCCATTTTTTGGGCTACAGGAGATAAAAGAATAATTGTTTATCTGTCTCAAAGATCTGTTGCAAAGATGTACCAAATATCCTCAAAAATTTTCAAGATTTGACTGGATGAGGCCCCAGGATGTATCTGATCAAGCTTTGAAGTCACCTCTGTTTGATGTGGGAAGGAAGCTGGACTAGATAACCTCATTCCAACCTAAATTACACAATGACTTTTGAGACAAATCTTTAGCATTTGCAAGACATTTTTCCACAAGAAATCATAAAAAAAAATTCTCTAATTCACAAAACCTACTTATTACCCCATTATCACTCATCTTTAATGAACCTTCAAAATGTTTAATTGTTAAAATTACTTTGAAACAAAGTCCCTATGTAACACAGCCAGTAAATAATTCAGATGAACTTATCTTTTGGGTGGGCTTTCAAAGCTATTAATACTTTTATAATTAAGGGGGTGATAAATACAACATCATCAATGTAAACTTGTAAAGTTACCTGAAGACTACATAAAAATGCTGGCACACACACAGCAGTTTTATTTTCCCTATCTCTATTTTTAAGTTCTCTTTCATCCACCAAAAATATACTGATTTTAATCTCAGAGACTTGTTATTTACCTCTCAGAATCAACTTTTCATCTCTAACACAGGAGGGACAGAGAGGAAAACATTAATCCAGACTTTAAAAAAAACAGGCTGTCACAGGGCTAGTCCCCTATGTAAACAGTACACTCAGCAAGTTCAAGGAGATATACACCGATGCTTATGAATCATACCTTCATCTTCTCACTATTGTTCAGAAGAACATTCCTTAGCTCCTTAGAAACCATGTAAAGCTGCCTCTTTTTTCCTTCTTGAGTTCGAGTCAGTAAATTCATCTTGGGAAATGATGGGTCCAATGCATAAAACTTCCTGTGGCCATAATACTTGTTTTGATTAACTGAGCAATAAAATCACATACTCAAAATGCATGGTTTAGCCCATTTCCTCCAGCTATCTCTGCAAACACTTAGCACTTTGGCTTCAGAACACAAAGATTAGACTTTCTAAGCTGCATGGCATCAGAAAAGACAAGCTGTTATAGACACTGAGACACACTGGAAAATTTCCAGCGCAAACTCTAGCTGGCTATTTTCATTTAAGCATTTTAAATGTTGAGGAGAGGGGGCCCTAGTGCAAAGTCAGGCAGAAGCCATTATGCAAGACCAACGAGACCCAACTTTTGTAATAAACTGAACTTGAACTACTAACATCCCCGAACTAATAGAAATCTTACTGCCAAAACAGAAACATATATTTTCTTACTGGATAGGAAGGAACAATGGATCATCTTCAGGGAGAAACACAAAAGGGTCTTCTTTAAAACCAAACAACTTCATTTTTTTAGATGGTGGTGGTCTAAAAAGGAAATAACATTGCACTGTTAATTTCACTAAAAGTACTTGCTTTAAAATCGGTATATTCACTTCATTTAGTCAACACTTGGCTTATTGTAACAACAGTATGCCAAAGAAAATACTGGCATTTTCAAGTGTTTAACTTACACGACACACAATTTAACTTGTTACAATAAGGAAGTGAAGCAGTACTTTGAAAGAGAGTTCACAAAAACAAGTAAACAGAGATTTCTGATGGAATGACTGTGAAGACAATACAGATCTTCAAACTTCTGAAAGTATTTTTTCCCCTTAACAGAGAAGAAAGTAAGAAAGAGACTTAACGAACTCTAATAAGAAAACTGGTTATTTTCCAAACTTGCAGAATGAAACACAGACAAGACAGAAAACACGGAAGTGCAAGACAACTGAAAGAATTAATTAATTAATTTTTCTTGATCGATTTCTAAATTACAAAAGAAGTACAGAATACTTAGCAATTGCAGAGCTGTCACGGGACAAACAGATGTGGTCCTTACCCGCATACTCCTTCCTTTTTACTCTGCTCAGTGTCCAAATTCTGCAGCTCTTCTGTTTTCTTAGACCCTTCATTTTCAGCAAGTGTTGGTTCTTCAATAATACAGTCAGAACCATTACCTGAATTAGTTGTCACTTCAGTATCTCCTGTTCTTTGTGGTAATTTCTGATGAACCTATTTCAAATTACAGTATTTTCAAAAAAGCACAAATAGTACCCAAATTGTAACAGAAGGCACCTATGTTCTTTCTTTGTATATGCTTAATTCTTGTCAATTTGTATGCAAGTGCTTGACCAGATACATTCAGGGAATTAATCTGATTAAGATGACACTATAAATTGCATTTACCTCTAGTACTGATCTGGACAGTTTCATACCAACTGTCCAAGAAAGCTATTTTTGTACCATCTACAAAATCATGTTCAAGCACTTAGAGAAGACTATTTTAAAACAGGATCTGCTGTTTTCCTCCTAACACTCAAAGTGACAAATGCATCCTGCTGCTGCACACCTTCTGTAAGAGTGCTACAACATTTAACTTAGAATAGCATAAACTATTTGGAGTGTGCTTACTTCTGAATGCTTCTTCCCTATTGCCACACACATTTTACTCATAAGTTGTTCTAATTAAGCAAATCAAATAAACACCTAAAAGGGATTCACACAAGAAGTTCTTCTCACAGACATGACAATCTAAGAGATCAAATAAATCACATCAACTTAAAATCCTGTTGACAGGATCTTAAAGACAATTGACAACAAATGGATTAAAGTCAGATGGCTGAAGCTGCTGCTCCAAACAGTTTTACATCCATTCCCCATGCTGCTGATCTGCTAATCTGCTAGTAAATCACTCCTGAGCAACCAGCCACAGAGTAAGATAAAATGACATCAGAATTAGCTTACAATGCAGCAGAAAAAAGCCTTTTAGCAGGGGACCACACACAGCTGAAGGAAGTGACAGCTTTAGCCATTCAATATAATCTGCTTCTGCAATTCTTTCAGAGCCTTAATTTTAGGGTCAAGATTTATCTTGTTATTTTACTACCATTTCAAAATCCCCTTTTTTTTCCTATTTCGTAAGTTGTCATGGTGTTTTTCTTAAGTACTTCATAGATTTAGGAATTTATTTGTATTTGACACACTGAACTATAACTGAAGGGCAGATACAGAACAGTTATAGTATGTCTTCTATCATATGCAAATTTAAAAAAAAATCCTGAAACATTATTAGTAATTAACATTTTAGATGATTAAAAAGAAGTTACCTTAGGCTGACGTTTATTCCATGGCATTGGAGACTTTTTTATTAAGACAGCCACAAAGAAGCCACCTGTGTTCTGGTGGTGTGGCAATATCCTAAGACTAGAGAGAAAAGAAAAAAAAAATGTTGCGGTACATTCATAGCTGCATTCAGAATCACAAAATACTAGAAGGCCCGCATTTATATTTACTTACAGGATAAGGTAAGTATTCCTAGCAGGATTATGCAGATTTAATTTATCAAACTAGAAACAGCACCTAAATAGAGTGTTCCGGCAAAATTACTTGCATCAACGCAACACATTCATTCACCGTTCACATGTGAGCTTTAATGACTCATCTCTAAACAATATTTTTAGAAGAGCTGTGGAAAGTCTTTCAAAGCAATTAAGTCACATTGTTAATAGGGTATCGTTTTACACACTTTTTCAGTAATTTTGACTGTTTATCTCTATTGGATGCAAAGAATGTGACCTTCTCATGCGAGTACTTGTTCCTCTTACGCAACTTGCAGTAATTTCTCCATGATTCACTGGAGTTTAAATATTGTGCACTGCATATGAAGCAACAGTGGGCATTACATACGAAGCAATCAAAATATACTCAGACCTACACATTCTTAATCTGGCCTAATTATAATTTGCCCACAGCCATACACGTTACATCAAATCCTCATAACGTCTACTCTGGGAAAACTTACCAGCGCTCCAGATTCATTGCCTTCAGCTTCTCTTCATCTTTCACTGGAAACATAGTAGGACGTATTTGTGTTTGTCTGTTTGAAGGTACATCTTTCCACTCCTCAAACCACTGTCCATCTTTCAGCATCACCTTCAAATGGGTAAATATAAATTCAGTGAAGAATACAGGTTACCATTTTAGAAGTTTTAATTAAAATAGTTGCAAATCAAGGTTCAGACACCAAATAGAGAAGTTATTTTCTGGTATAGAAAATTAAGTTCTTTAAAATGTATTGTTTCTTTGTGCAATTCAGAGTAGCTGATTCTTGCCAGCTGCAGCTCTCTGCTCCACTTCATATGCTTCAAAAAAAGAAAAAAAAGCATACAGTCAAAGAGCAGATTGGTGCTGAATTGACTACAAAGATCTCTGTTAACCTGCTAAAACATGTGAACCAGCAAAATCCAGTGGAAGGACAGTGGTGAAGTATGTAAGATCAGTGAGCCATCAGATTTAAGATAAATTAGTCCTATTTTTTCCATGAGCTGGGTAGTGAAAAGTGTTATAGGCAGCTTCCAAACAGCATACAAAGAGAAAGAGCTACTACAGTCTAGGAAAGATCAGAACTGAAGAATCCAAATTTCATTATGTAAGAAATATGCAAGAGTGCAACACAACAGCTTGGAAGGCAGAAAGCTGCATGATAAGAGCATATACAAGTCACTGATAGAGATGCTTTTGTGGAGAGTTCCTGAAGAACTGTGTCCCCATCAATTTTCTAGCACCTGTACCTTTACTTAGAACTCATAACGTATCTACAGATCCGCTCTAAGACACTCTGTAGACATAACATCACCTCAGTCTGGCTAAGGGTCAAAGCTTTTGATGAACTCTTAAAATAGAAGTGGAAAGTTAGAGCCACAATTCTTATAGGAAGGCACTCTGAAAGCTCTTTGAGCAAGGATGCCAAAGTGAAAAAATAAGCCAGGCAAAACCTGACCTCAGA
This sequence comes from Cinclus cinclus, assembly GCF_963662255.1. Taxonomy (NCBI): domain Eukaryota; kingdom Metazoa; phylum Chordata; class Aves; order Passeriformes; family Cinclidae; genus Cinclus; species Cinclus cinclus. The sequence continues at coordinate 82,223,109 of NC_085046.1, read as the reverse complement.
GCTCTAGATGGCCGGTTTTGTACAGGATGCTAAAGCTGGAAGAACTGTCCAAACTGGGGATGCACAGTGCAAATTAATCACTGAAATGAAGGCCCAGTTTTGTTGTTAAGGCAACAAAATAAAGCAGTTGCAGTGATGACGACTTCACAACTGGCAAGTATGATGAAGTGGTTTCATGCATCTCGCTGTGATTTTCTTGAAAGTTTCATCAAGTGCTTTAGTGGAAACTGAAACGTAACATTTATCTAGACTACTAAGAACTTTGGAATACAGATTTCAGCATCATGAAGTCTGTCACTTCTCAACCACTGATCAGATCACACCTTGTGCCTTTCCACACTTCCTGAAATAGAAATTACTGTACTTACAGAATTAGTATTTCAAGTCAAAATTTGCTACATTTCATAGTGCTCGATGGAGACAAGACAGACTGTACTTCTGAACTGCTCTTCTTTGGAAGTCACGACTCAAGCTTGAGAAAAACCAGCAACAGGAGTGATAAATAACCAATGTCTAAAAAAATCTAGAAGTACTTTGATTTTACCAGAAAAACTGCCTAGCAATCCTATGTTGTTCAGTTTTGGTTTACCAGCCTAACTGGTAAGTTGAGGTGACTGGTAGAATGACAAAGCACCAAAAACATGCTGAACTCTTCTCTATTGCACATTTCACTGACTATCTGTTAAAGCACAAGAAGAGTAAAAGTGCTGCAGGAACAGATGATCAAACCTGGAGTTGAAAAGGTGTCTTCCTTCAAGCCAAAAATAATTCACTGGAGTTCACTCATTGTCTGGCTTAAGGAGGGAGTACTAAATGCTATCTCCAAGCACCCAAATGTCCCTTGAATAAAACCTTATTTCTGTTTTTGCCGTTTCCAGAGATTTACGGTCAACTGGTGTTCAGGAATATTCAGTGTAATCAGTCACAGAGCTCCGAGAAAATAAATGCTGCACCAGGGAACAAAAGACTACACCAAGTAAAAACAGCACCAAATTAAGCAAATACATCCACAGTGACATGCTAGCCAGTGAGGCATGAAAATATACAGTAACAGCAAATCAGGTCTGAAGAAAGTCTGGCAAACTTGCAACACATTTTATCAGACTAGTTTTTAAAACCTCTTAGGGAGATTTATATTTCAAGTGCAAACAGAGAGATAGATGCAGCAGGGAATAGAATACACCCTTAGTGATCATTATATAAATATATATAGTGGCTTTACGGAGTACCAAAAAAAAAAAAGGTAAAATTAAGAGGCACAGTTATGCATTTTACATTTATTCTTCAGGTACAAGCATACAGTGTAAACTTTAGGAACTGTAAGAAGAAAGCATTCAGCTAGTTTCTAAGCTGGATTTCCAGTGGCAGAACATAAAAAAATCTTTATTCCCTGCATTTTGTTCATTTAGCCTGTATACAGGCATAAACTTGTCTGCCATTTCAAGAGACTAGTGAAATGGTAAGACAGAAAACCTAATGGCATTGCAAAGGCACACACTCTTAATTAAAAATTAATCAGTTTTTCTCATACTTTAGCAGGATGGCCTTCTACTTTTCCTGGCTATAGTCTTGACAAGAAGCTGAAGCAGCTTTGGGTTTTTTTGTTCCTCCCTATTAGTTTGTTTCCAGAACTGAAATCATTTAAGGCCTGGAACAAAATACAGGAATCTATTAATATTCTAGGATTAGTCACATCACTGCTGGCTTTATAGCTTATTTGCAGAAAGAGTTTCACAGCTTTTACTTCCAAATGAAGTAAAATGGATCAGCTGAAGAGCTGCAGAATCTAGCATTCATAGACTCTTAAGACAGAGATGGGTGGCTAACATTAAAAGTGGCTGGAATTATGTTGCCATCTACAGGCCACATATGCACACCAGAATACGGACTTGTTGCAATAAAGTACAGGAGACAGAGGAAAGAAACCTAGAGGTAAGGGGAGCACAGACAAGGAGGAAAGAACCTACTTTTGCAAAGATTTTCAGCTTAACTCTCTCCCCTAAACATCAAATCACTGCCACTAATGCAGCTCAACCTAATGCTGTGAAGTGTTACACTTTAGAATTTCCCTAATTTAACACTCTACCACAGACCAAGAACTTCACAAAAATATCAGGTTAAGTACCTTCCATTTTGTGATTCCTGGCATCCTCTTCAAACCTGGTAACTGAGAAGAGACATCAGCAAGTTCTAAGGCACCTGAAATCCCAAGCATATAAACATTTTGAAAACAGAATTTCAGAGTTACATTGCCAATTAACTTTTACAAAAATAGTTTTTTTCAAAGTTTTAAGCCATTTTAGGAATAGTATTCTATGAAAACTTTCAAGGAATAGAAGTTATTAAAGATATTAAAGCTATACAACTTCTACCACTTACATTAACAAAGAAGGTGAGAACGAACTGTTAATAATAGCTACATAAGATGCAACCTAAAAATTACCCAAAACATAATGGTTAGATATTTTCGTAGCAGCTGCAGAGTAATACTCTGCAACCTGTGTCATTAAACATCAGTGTTCTAAGCAAAAGAATCATTGAAGTTTCTTATTCTCTTTTACTCAGCATTTGGATTTACTACACTGATTTAGTATTTTTCAGGGAAGAAGTTTTGGTATAACTAAGCCTTCTGAAATGCCTACGATATTCTAATTTCAAGGACTTATAATCTCAATATATTCCAGTGAGAGGAAAGAGAATTTGTTGTTTTGAAAATGGAAAGGAAAATTCTGAACTTTTTAACATTTACATAACAAAAGACTATGTGCCTAAAATATGTCAAATTACTGCAAGAAACATCAACAGGGTATAGCTTAATCTACTGAATAAAAGCTTCAAACTGCCTGAAGTGCAGAAGGAATGATATAAAAATTTACTGTTTAAATAGAAAAGAATAAATTTTAACATTGCTTTTCTGTGATTCTGAATACTTTAGTTATTTAACAGTCAGGTAGGCTTTTCCTCATGTTGTATACAATTTATCAATCTGTTCTACATGACTATAACCATGTACTCTTACAGTGACAGTTTAAGGAAGTCTTTTAAATAAATGAAAAGGAGATACATGAATTCACAGAAAAATTTAAAAATGGCATCTCAAATGTGATTACACTTAATGTTTTCGCATCCATCCTTTGAATACACTTGCCTCCCTACGTCATGACTTCAGCTGATGTTTCAAGACTACATCAGACTGATCAGGCATTAAAGAGTCTGTCAGAAGTGCTACAAAGGCCTTCTCCCTCATCTGCTTCACAAGCAGCAAGGTAACACTGTGCTAGAAACTACCAACAAACCTTCTGAACTGACCTGAATTAATTCTTTAGTACACTGCTCCTTGCTGACCACTGCAGAGCCTCTTTACTACTACCTTCTTAAGCTACACCTGTGTTCAAGGTCCAGGGATAACATTCACTTGCTGGGACACAGCCTCCAATTAAAATACACCTCTACTGAGCAGACTAGATCCGAACGTCATACCCAGTCCTCCCTTCAAAGTATTCAATTTCCCCCAGGTGTTGCAATTGCTGACCTCCACATCCTACGTCTTTTGTGATCCTATCACAACCAGTTTTTAATGCTTGTCACTGTTAAAATTAATGCTGTCTTACTATGGTCTTCAATAAGCCAAGCATACTGTAATTTACTGGAAACGTGTCTATGATTAGTGAAGAAACGACTTCTAAATAAAAATGTCCTTTCAGAATCACAGAATCAGCTGCATTAGAAGGGACCCACCAAGATCACTGGGTCCAACTCTGGCTCCATGCAGCACACCCCAAGAGTCACACCAAGTGCCTGAGAGCACTGCCCAAATGCTTCTTGTGCTCTGTCAGGCTGGTGCTGACCACTTCTCTGGGGAGCTTGCTTCAGCGCCCGACCACCCTCTGGGTGAAGAACCCTTGCCTGACATCCAACCTAAACCTCCCCTGACGCAACTTCAGGTCATTCCCATAGGTCCTGTCACTGGTCACCTGCCCTTCCTCTTCCCTTCACAAGGAAGCTTCAGACTCCAATGAGATCTCTCTTCAGTCTCCTCCAGGCTGAACAGAACAAGCTACCTCAGCCACTCACCATCAGGCTTTTCCTGTAGACCCTTTATCATCTTTGTTGCCCTCCTTTGCACGCTAACAGTTTAATGACTTTCTTATATTGTAGTGATCAAAAATGTACACACAACATAAGATGAGGATGCCTCAGTGCACAGGAAGTGGGAGTAGAAATTACACAGTCAATTCCTAATTAACCTGCAAGCACTTTAGCTAAAGTGCTGTTTCTAAGACAATGAAATTTCATGCATAATTTGGGGCCAGAATAGTTACTGGAACAAAGTAAACATTACATAAAACAGGCTACCAAATTCCAGAGTAAGTGCAGCTCCAGGAGCAATAGAGCTGCTTCTGCTCTGTAAAAGGCTCAACCTTAAAAAGTCTGTGGAACTTCTCATCCCAAATCCAATTAGATGTTTCCAAATTTCAGGTTATTGGTTCAGAAAAAACAGTATACACCTGCTACTAAATGGGCTACTGAACCCTACTATCACAAAGTGATGCAATGCAGCTTTCCACCTTTTCTCAATTTTTCTACCTCTTGTAACCTCAGCCTTCACATGCAAGTCAAAAATGCAACAAACACCATGAGTTTAAACACATTCAAATTCCAAGCACATCAAAATGTGGGGCAAAGGATGTTTAAGGTATCAGTGACTCCCATCTACTGGTGTACAATTACTTTGCTCTAATAGCTTAACTACACTCTGGGCTTTTTACTCCTATAGTGCACAGCAGCAATGCTCCACACTGAGTTTTCCAAAGGAACTGCAGATATCAGACATAGACTCCAACCCATGGAAGCAGTTAACAGATAACAGAGACTGAATGCCACTGATCTGTAGAGACGTCTTCTGTATCATTAACACAACTCTTCAGGTTCTGTATTTGTACTGATTCACACCCATTTAAGACTGCTCACAGCAACATTAATGAAATCCCTCTGGTACCAAAAACATTTCCATAGCTTTGCAAACTAGCAGCATATTACCCACACTAACCTTATCACTAGTACTATCATACACACATCCTTTTTTTGGTTGAGGGAAAAAAAAGAGAGTTCCCCATTCTGTTCAAGCTCACATTCTCACCTTGACTCTTTTCCAGCAGAGATGCAATCACAGCTTCATTTTCTATGGGATTCAAGGAACATGTGGAATACACCATTCTCCCGCCTTCTGCCAGCTGTTCAACACCACGGGTTGCAATTCTCAACTGCAATCTAACAGAACACTCTTGGTCTAGCCTGCTATCATTCAGGAACCCAAAAAAAAACTTTACTGCAGACACACAACTCTCCATGGACTAAGCCAGCACTTGGGGAGTTCTACAGCTGTTAGCAGTACACAAATTATAGTCAGTGTTAAACTAAGTCAAGCTTAGTGCAGTCTACACTGCAGACACACTCACAATGACAACTATTAAATTAAAGCAGCACTTTGGTCACACATAATTTTGAACATAACATTCTCTGGTTTTTTTTTTTCTTTCTAGTGCCCCATCAATTTTATTATCAAGTACTCAACACTAGAAGAATAACACCTGAAAACATGACTCTTCTCAGAAATCCAGTTAAAATGAAGAGTAATCTGTCTATTGCAAATATTATGGGCAACATAGCCTAACTAGCATTGGCCTTCTGAGAAAAGTATCACTGAAGTGGACCATGAGTTTAGACCCTATCTGCATAATTCCAACTAAAATGAAACCAGCAATAATGAATCAGTTGCCAAGAAGTCATGGTCAGCTGAGTCACACTAACCAATGCATCCCCAGCTTGTTAAAAATACACAGCAAGATCTTTTGAGTATTTTCATCTGTTTCAATCACTACATTTTACTATGTGCCTGCACTAGGCTAAGTACTCATGCACAACCAGTTTAAATAAATCCATCTCAGGTAACTGAAATAATTTGTGTATGATCTCTAGAATCTTAAAAGACTTTAAAATATCACTATTAAATTTACAACTTGCTGTATTTTCCAACAGTATTTTACCTGCCTAAATGCTAAGAGCCCCAACCAAGTGATTTGTTCCATTTTATTAGCTATCCTGTCTAAATCAATTCAACGAATATTTCCATGGCAGATGTTGGTAACAATACAAGCAATTTAGATTCACATGCTTCCCTCCTCACATCTGAAACCCTACCCTTCCTCTCAATAGCATTAAGCTCTTGATTTGAGAGAAAAAAATTACTCTTCTTAGTCTCTGCTTTGTCACTATTAACATGTGAATGCATGCAGATGTTAAACATATAGAAAAAGGAGAGAAAAATGGAAGAAGTGCAGATGTGCAATAAGCATTTTTACCCATGAAGCTGCAAACTGTTTTGTGTTGTCCACTTCTTCCACACATCAATGTTTTTCCTCATGGTTCCATCTCCACTGCAACAAAGGTCAAACAGGTTTGTATTATTTTTGTGTAAAACTCGTTTCATATCCAAGTCATTCATATCAGCACAAAAACACCAGGCCCTCTCCCTTATAACTAGTTCTCCTCCACAGTTCTGTTTTGTTTTCTCACTGTCTTTGTATTTCAGTGTCCTGAACATAAGGTCAAAAAATTGAAGCCCTTCAATTGATCAAACTTAAGGAACACCTGGAATGAAAAAAAACACCTTGATTCTGTCTCCCCACACTTAAAAAGCATTCACAATTTACTATTAATCCTACCTCACTAACCTACTCAAAAGGTACAAGTCAGTAACATAACAAATTCAGCACTGCATTTAAAGCAGTAAAATCAATGTGATCAAGTTTACATGCAAGGTACCTGCAGGGGACATCACATAAAATCCTGTCATAGAAGAGGACCTCTTTTCTTCCATCAACATCTATTTGCAAGTTAGGAATGCTGGAGGCATCATGATTTACCACCATGATGCATGGACTGTTTAATCTCTTAGCCTGATGAACCAGCAAATAGCAGCGCTTGTTGTCAACATCATTGGCAATTACAAAACCGTCTGGGAACATAAAATAGTGGGAAAATGCTTTACTATTCAACAGACAAATAATTTTAGATAGTTTATTCCCTTATCTTCAAAAGTTCTGTAAACCTTTCACTAGAGATTTTTACTTAGTAGACTGCTCATGAACAGAGGAGCCCTTACTGAGCATAAAATAACTTAAAGCATGTTGAAGATTAACTGATGTGTCATGGTCTCAGAAGTTTTAGCTCCCATCCTGTGGCAGTAACACACAGCCAAGGGCCCTTCAACTTTACAAAGGAAAACCTCTAAAACAGAAAAAAACCCCACTGTCACCAAAGAGAATCGCTACATCAGCAAATTTTCAGTATAACACAGGAAGAATCCACACTCTCTACAACTCTACAGTGTCAATGGGCTGTATTTTGTTAGCATCTAAGAAAAAATAAAGATTCTGAAGCTTACAAAAAT